>NC_086360.1:25532608-25895108 GCF_036324505.1 Eleginops maclovinus
ATACATTAAGATAACTAGGGAGGATTGGATTACAGAAGTAATTTAGTAAAATTGCAACTAGCAAATAAAACGAGATGGTGCATCTCAAGGGGTTTACCCTAATAACTAAAGGTCTATACACGTCAAAGATGGAGATTGAACAGAAGTCGATTGTTGATAACTGCGTCTTATTAAATGTTCAAAGGGTTTGCCATAAAAACATACACTTCTCCCACCACACACACCTGCACCATGGATGCCAACGCAGCATGTGAAGGAGGGTCTCTCTCTCACCACACACACACACACACACACACACACACACACACACACACACACACACACACACACACACACACACACACACACACACACACACACACACACACACACACACACACACACACACACACACACACACACACACACACACACACACACACACACACACACACACACACACACACACAGGATGGACAGAGGAGGGCAGAGAGGAGCCTCCCCTCAGCAGACATTAATGCTTTAGGTAAATACATGAAGTCTTTGTCAAGTGGACTTTTTTTGCATTTCACTAGCAAACACAGACTAAGCCTTAGAATTTTATTTTTAAAACCACCCACCCTCTACCACCCCAAAAATGTCTCTCTGAAGACAGTGACGAAACACACTCACATACTGTTTACACACGTACACACTGACAGATGGCATTTCAGTGAACACAACTGCCCACTCACACTTTGCCCTCATTACATTTCCCCTTTAGTTCTCCTCATAACGTGGCTACACAGTTCCTCTCCGTTTGAAAAGGTTTCCAATTTGACAACGAAAGAAAAAAAATAAGCAGCATTCCACACTCAAACACTACACGACCCTAAATCTATTTTTCAGACTCATGCTTTCGAAGAGATTGGTGAGCGGTGGGTGGATGCGGGATGGAGGTTCCTTTGGCGTCGGGCTGCTACACTGCAGGGTGGAGGACATGTACATTCATAAGATCCTCCCTTTGCTGCCCGCGATGATTTTGGAACCAAACAAAAAAGGCGCTACATTCTCACGAGACGGCCATTTTGGTTCCTAGGCACGGAGAGAACGCAGCTTTCGCCAGAGGAATCATCCCAACGCCGGGCCACCAGCTCCTCTCACTTTTTTAAAGTCAGATTTTTATAAATTATTCAAGTTTTTTTTTTTCATTTTATACCCCCCCCCCCGTTTAAAAGGGCAAGTTGGCTTTTGAAAACAGCGAAAAAATTAGGACCAATCACAGAGAAAACATTTCATTTCCTATGAGCACCGTGCCGAATTATGAACAAAAGCCTCGAGGCACAAGAGACGTCTCTAAATACTCTAAGGATTGACTAGGCTGTGCAAACAGAACTACACATTGGACACTCTCACGAGAAGAACATAGGCTATGACTAATTAAATATATTTCTATATAGTCATCTATATATTTAGTATATCTAATAAATACATTTGTTGATAGACATAAAGATATTTCTGTAAACTATTTACATGAACATTTTTTTTTTGCAGAAACAATAAATAGCTATGAAGGCAAGGCGAAGGAGAGAAAATCTGTGTGTTTCAAACATTTTTTCCCCACTGAAGAGTCAAAGCCGGTCGTTGTGTTTCAGGGCGACTCGGCTCACACTCCCCCTTCATAAATAAATGGCAGGAACATCCACTCGTGAAAAATAATCTCACCTGCCTGTCCTCTCTACATATGGAATGTTCTCTCAGTAGATCTTCATGTTAATACCTGCTGAACGGGGCAGTGAAGAAGAAGAAGAGGAAGTAGTGTTCTAAAATGAACCAGCACCTGCCAACATATTACCAGCATCGGGCCCCTGTGGCTGGTGGTTCAAAAAGTTTCCAACCCTGCTAGTGACCCCTCAAACGTGACATACACACATTACGATAAAAGGATGCTGTAAAAACGCCACAGTCATCAGAGAGAGGGAGAAAAACATAAACCCCATCCCATAAACCCTCCCTTTCACAATCTCATGCTGCACAAAGTTTTTTTTTGTTGTTTTTGTTACTTTTTCCTCTAAATTGGCAGGTGTGGACAGAACATCAAAATAAAGTTGGGAGCCTGCCGATGCCTGGGTGCGTACTAAGCGACGTATTGCTGGCGGCCCCAAGTCACACCGCACCCTGGCTGCTTTAATGTAGCCCAAAATTAATAATACCAACGCTCACCACATCCTGTAACATTACGGAAGTGGGGGGGGCTCCTTCAAGTTTATAAGAGACAGCATTTGAAAAAAGATGGAACTGTTAATGCTGTAAGTGCAAACACACCATGCACAGATGGTCTGACGGGGCAGAAAAACCTCTGTCACACCTTTGGGAGGATGGGACAACTAGGAGCGATG
Organism: Eleginops maclovinus; assembly: GCF_036324505.1. Taxonomy (NCBI): domain Eukaryota; kingdom Metazoa; phylum Chordata; class Actinopteri; order Perciformes; family Eleginopidae; genus Eleginops; species Eleginops maclovinus. The sequence goes on from NC_086360.1 coordinate 25,534,966, forward strand.
GAGGGGAGTGTGTGTATATGTGTGTTTTAGTGTGTGTGTGTGTGTGTCTTAATATGTGTGAAATCTCATAAGTGCTCCCCATGTCTCTTGAGGCTTAGAAAAGAGGCAGTGGGACATTGTGTGGTAACATTCTCTGGCTGAAAGTTGTGTTTCTGACGGATGGACGGAGTGTCTTTAAAATCCCACTCGTTTGATTGGTTCAGAGCAGGGGACACCTTAATGACTGACCGCTGATGATGGGTGGGTGAGTCTAGGAGGTGTTGGATGGAAGTCAAAGTGGGGGGGGGAAGTCAGATTGCATTTAGGGAGTGGTGAGGCATCCTGGGAAAGGATTGGCTGAGGGGGAGGAGGCGGGGCTTTGCGTCTATAGGCTGCAGCCCAGCTGCTTGGCCATCTCCTGAGTGTCCTGCAGGCGCAGCAGGCTGGCGCTGGAGTAGCCCTCGTCGCTGCAGCTGCTGCGGAGACTCCCCCGCTCGTCCCCCGAGTCGCTCACGCTGCTGGTGCTCCACTCCAGGTCACCCAGCAGGTAGTCCGTCCCCTCCACGTCCACATCCAGGTCCTCTGTTGGCGCACAACACAATTATAGGGTTGAACTAATAATTCGATTCATGTATTTATAGTGGCATCGTCATGTCAGTGTCACACCATATCATTAGGATTGTCTATGTTGTAATTCTATTGTTTTTGATTCATGTTTCGTTGACCTGTACAGACTGTAATCCCCCCTGAAAACAATGCATCATTTGTAATATTTGGATATACAAATACATTGAATTCCATTTGATTTCACCCCTAAAAACACACTCCTTATAAGTGATCTTTTAAAGTTGATCTGAATGTTGGTAAAGAGCTCATTTCTGGCTATTTGTGGTCATTATATTGTTATTTACTGCAGAGGGTGACAGACAGCTGGGGAAGAACAGTGTATAAAGCTGGCAGACTTTTACATCTAATGTTTTGTTTCAATCAAATCCAGAGTGGTTGATTGTTGGAAAACATTTAAAGAGGAGTAAAGTTTTGGTGAGTTTTATTTATTTTCTGTCCAGATGGAATGGAGTGTTTTACGATGCTCTGGTTGTTGGCTGATGGTGGCGGTTGGAACATTTGAACCCATCGCCTAACCTCAATCACCTTTAATCTTTCCTGAATAAACAACAGCTGATATTTGCATGTCGTACGTAAGTGTAAGCTGTTCTCATCTGGATTCCCCGGCTTTATCTCTTCTCTCAGGCACAGTAGTGTGTGTGTTATGTGTGTGTACCTTGGTCAGAGTCAGACTTGTCGGACTGGGTGGAGCCGGTGCTGTCCATGCGGGTCCTCTCCACCCCCAGCTGCTCCAGGCGTCTCCTCAGGTGCCTCCGCTCCCGCTGCAGCTGATCCATCGTGTGCTGCGCTTTCCTGTCGCTTTCCTCCAACCTCTGCAAGGAACAGAAACACACGTTGTTGAAACTCAGGTCTTAAAAGTAGCCCTTATCACAGCCAAAAGACATCCACACATCACGACACGTTTAATCCTCACACCTTGATATGTTCTCTGGCCTTCATCAGCAGGCTGAGGGTGGTGTGCCTGTTAGCATCTTTTCCTAAGGGAACGAGGGATTTCAAGCGGTCTAAACACAGCCGTAGATGTGCCCGTCTGTAACAGAAGAAACAGAGAAAGAGAAACGTGATTATTTTTTTGATTAAGTATCAGATGCACAAAAAACTAAAGTTGGAAAGAGTGGTTTGTCAATCAAGAAAGACTAAAGCCTTTAACCACCTCTCATGACTTCATTGCTGGAGGGGATTAGTTGTATCAGGCAGTGTTGTAGTCAAGTCACTGTGCCTCGAGTCCAAGTCCAGCTTCAAGTCTCCAGTGTTCCAAGTCCGAGTCAAGTCCAAGTCATTAAAACAAATTCCAAGTGAAGTCCAAGTCAAGTCCCTATTGATCAAGTCCGGACACACACACACACACACACACGATAGCAGAGTGAACAGGTACAGGAGGCGTACAGCGAGGAGATCATTATCCACTAGCTAATCGATCGCAGATGGCGTCATGCTCGCGGACAGATAAAAAAAACCCAAAAAACTGAATGGGTCGCGAAACCGGTTGGGCGGCCGTTAATATACCTGGGCGGCCCGCCCAAGTAAAGTCTATGTGTGGGAAACCCTGTGTTGTTAAACTTCACAGAAACATAACTGGTCCCGCAGCTCATAGGCGTGTCCTAATGGCGGGCGCTATGAGCTTTCATAGGCATTGAGAGGGCGAATAAGAGAGCTTGACACACACATCATTCACAAAGATGTATGCGTCAAGCTCTATTATTGGCCCCCTAGCTCCGGCTGTGAATCACGTAGGATCTCGCGGGAGAATGCATCGGAAAGAAGAGAGTCTACCGGTTCCGGTAACATTTCTACGCCGTATTATGGCATACATATGAATAGAAACATATCGAAAACATGGCCAAAACACGCCAGCGCGTTCGTCGACCTCAGGGTTTTAATGACAAAGTCCGAATGCACAAGTCCAAGTCCGAGTTCAAGTCATTAGTGCTCAAGTCCAAGTCAAGAGTCTCTAAATTTAGCTCAGTACCGGACTCGAGTACTACAACACTGGTATCAGGTGATATCACCTCATGACTGCTCTTCTTTGTCAAATATGATATTTGATGGAGGTCTTATCTACTTTACTTATTATAAATCTGAACTAGCTCCACTAAGATTTCAAATGAGTAGCTTTATCAATCCTCTTTGAACATTTTTTTTTTGGGTACCTCTGCTTTTTGATTCAAATGCTTGAGTGACTCATTGATAAAGAGGCAGTGAGTAAAAGGTTTGCGTATGTGAGGTTTAATGAACTGCTGACGCTCTGCTGTAGCTTTGTACCATTACCACATGTTGGTACGCAGGACATGTGAGCAACAGTGTAAAAGCGCTGCCTTGATGTCTCCAGAAATGTGCTGAAATCCAAAGATCACCGGTGACATATACTCAGATCAGAGCGCATTATAAATGTCAGTCGCCCTCTAACTCGGCTCACATTTACATTTCTTCCTGCAGCCGCTTTAGCTTCGGTCTGGTGGGTGTTGGTAACCACTTGACCCCGCTGTTATACAACACACACCTCCAGCCTCGGCTGAGTGTGTACGTGTGTATGTGTGTGCCTAGGAGGGGGCGTGTGAACGTCAGACTCTTTCCTGAGAGTGTTAAAAATGTTTTGGCAACTGAGAGCCTGCAGGATGAGCTACTCATTTATAGTGTGCTGCAAGGTAATCCTGAGTGAGGCGTCACTGCAGGATAGAGTTTATTCTATTTATAACATGTAATACACTATATATAAAACATGTGTAGTGCATTGTGCACATTTTTACTGTGAACTTTGAATATATAAATGTTTTTATTAACTTGTGTTTCTTTTCCTTTATAACTGTCGTGAAACCCAATTTCCCTCGGGATAGACAAAGTATTCTGATTCCGGTTAATTCCAAGATAGATAAAACACATGGTAAGAGGGGAGAGTGATTTGACTGTGCAGAGGACACACACAAATAAATTCCCAGCCAGGGCCCTTCGCCTTTTTAACAACACACACACACACGCACATACAAAGCAGTGTTCAGCTGGAACCAACCTCTCAGCTGAGTCCAAAGGGCATGAACATTGTGGTTACATAACATGGAAATGCCCAGGCTGCGTTGTCCTGACACAATAAACAGGGCTGGCTAAAGTTTGTTGAACAGCCCTGATGGCCGGCAGCAGAATGAGGAAGTGGCAGAGGTCACATGGTTTCTAAATGAGAGATGAGTCGGGGTGTGGCTGTGACACACGGAGCTATTGAGCAGCAGGTTATTCTGGTTCAGTGGGGCTGCATTGTGTCAATAGGTGAGTGTGTGGGTGGACGGGGATCAGGGAAAGGCCAGAACCTACATTTCTCTGCCCTCACTTTACTCTTGTGAAGTATTTATTCCAGCTGCTTTTTCCTTTCATTTGCTGCTTGTTATTATAACCGTGGTGGTGAACTGATTTGATTTAAGTAAGCACATGTCTTCCTCTTTATTAAATATCCTAGCCTACTTATTTTATTTTAGCCTTTCCTCTAGACTGTCTCCTGACTGTGGGACAGACAAAGAACTTCTGATGTCTTTTTAAATGCACATGACTGCGAGTGCTGACCCAGTTTGTGACCACTTTATGGTTCCTGATGAATTATCAGGAAGAATGAAGCTAAACCAAGGGGTCTGAATCCTCATGATTATGACAGAGTGGACCCCTTAACAGTAACTGGACGTGACCAGCTGGAAGGAACTTGCACGTAGAAAAAGGTGCGTTGCCAGCTGGAGTCATGTTACGTTGACTTGCACACACACAAAGACACACACACACATGCATGCTATGGATTCTCTTTACACCAACAGAGGGGAGGGGAGTCGTACAAAATAGGACGTTGAATGTGTGTGTGTAGATTTGACTAAGCCAATATTGCCGCACGGTGTGGGGGGTCTTATTGCACTCCTCTGGTTTTGCTAGCCTGCGTGAGTCAGTTTCTCTCCGCCTATCACGGCTCTCTATCATCCAGCTGGTTGTGGGAGAAAGCGGCTGAAGGCTGGGAAGGTTCTTAAGAGCGGTGCGCCGGGCTGTGGTTCTGACTTACTGCGGGGCACGAGGCGTTCCCACACATGCAGAGGGCTGAACCCCAGACACAGGCCTCAGTGCGATACATTATTCAGGCCTTCCGCTGAGCTGCTGCTCTGGATCAGCCAGCACAGGCAGGATGGAAGCACTGAATCAAAAATAAGGCCTGAGGAACAGCAGGCTTGTAGGGGGGGATTCATTACAACCTCAAAGCATGTGGTATTATCTGTGCCAAAGAGTTTTATATGAAAATGATTAATTGGTGTTTTTCAGCAGGAATATAGGGATAGGCCAAGCAGTGCCTTTAGCTTAATGCTAACATCAGCATGCTTTGAGAGGCATGCTGTTTACCAAGTGCTAGCATATTCATTTAAATCACAAACAAAGAATCAGCCAATACTTTTCATTTAATATGGAATAGCAATACATCTAAATCCAGGAAAAGAGGACAAATTGAAAATAGAAAATGTTCAAACATTAAAGGAAGGAACAAAAACAATGAAAATATTCAGTTATATCTTTATAATTAAATGTCATTTTCAATAGAAATCTTTTATTTAAGCTTTGGAATTTAATCTTTTCTCATTTCCATTTCAGGTCTTTTATTTCTGAATTGCCTTTTAACAATAACTCATTATCTTTTTCAGTTTAATATTTAATAATACCCTGATTATCTAAAATGAGAATATTTTGTAAATCCATCCTCCAGATTTAACAGAGATTATTAATCTGATATAGGGAACATATTTTACAATGATTGAACAGGCACTTCCACAATTCACAAATATGCACACAGAGGTGAGATCACTTCCACATACCTGTTCTTTTCCATTTCATTGTGCGTAGACCTGTGGAGATAAAACACACTTGATTAAAACACACATAATAACAAGGCCTCTGTTTAAACAGGTTTTCTCATTGTGAGCCATGAATGCAGGAGAGTGGGAGAGAGAGAAAAGGCTGTGTGGGAGTTTATGAGCAGTCGGAACAACTGACAAAATGAAATTCCGGAAAAAGAATATTCTGATGGTCTGGACGTGTTCTACGAGGGCTTATTTAAGGACCACTCTCTGGTGGAGAGGCCCCGGGTAAACATAGTAACAGTAACTAGAAACAGAAGCCAGGGACTATGCCCCTTCATATTGCCTGATTATCCACTGTGCATGTAATACTGGGAGAGGTGGGGGTGGGGGAAGACACAGTGCTGAAACTGAGATGGAGGTGTGCGAGAGGCCAGCATGACTCCTGCAATGCAGTGTTAAAGCGACACACACATAGAGAGAGGGTCCGGGAATGGGGTTAGACGTAGTTTTTGGAATGACTGAAGTGTAAATGGGTGGTAGGTTGTGGGGGTTGGCAAATATCAGCATGCTAGAACCTTCCTCTACCTCCACCTGACCTCGTGATCCCCTCACCCAAAATCCCCAAATAGCCTCTGCACCTTCAGCTCTGCTGGGCTACACACATCACCGCCCTGATCCTCAGAGGACTCTCACTCACTCATACCACTTTCAACCAAAATAGAATGTATAGGAAGGGCTTTCAAACAAGGAAAAGAATGCTTAAAATAGAGAAGAGTATAGTTTCTTTCCCTGGTGTTTCACAATCAACACCACAAAAGCAGGGTTGGCCCTTCCTTTTTATATCGTTTACTTATTCAGTCTGCCTTAAAACTCTCAAAGCAGGGATGGTGGCTGCTGGAGAGACTCACAAAGATGGTTTTGATTACTTTTATTTGGTTTAGGTTGTGTTTTGTTATGATCTTGGAAGTAAAATGACTGTTCCTGTTTTCCATGTTATTTAATTGTAATTCTTGACCAAATTCCTGTTGATTTCATCTGCTATATATTAACTTTAACACATCACAGAGCTTTGCAGAGGTAAAAGAAACTAGCATCATTAGTTTAAAAGACAACATTGTGCCACTAAAAACACATTCAGGTGGCTTTTTTTTGTCTTGCTGTGGAAAGTGTTTTACTGTAAAGACTAAGCTTAGAAATACTGTATTCCACTATCCTCTGAGTCTGTGTGTGTGTGTGTGTGTGTGTGTGTGTGTGTGTGTGTGTGTGTGTGTGTCTGTGTGTGTGTGTGTGTGTGTGTGTCTGTGTGTGTGTGTGTGTGTGGGTATTATCTCGTTTCAGTTTTGGCTGCTCTGTCAGTTGCCCCCTCCGTCCGGAGAGCATTTCTGTGCCGGGCAGACAGCCGCTGGTGACATAACATTGCTGCAGAGAAATGATCCCAGTTATTCAGGCTACACTCAGACTCAGGGACAACTCCCACCGCCTGCCTTAGCCCCATAACCTGGTACACCTCCAGCGTACGCAGACATGGCGTGACAGCAGCTGATATTGAGTAAGACTGAGTAATTATGAGATTTCTAATGTGAGTAATGTGGATTTATTTATAGATTGCTCTAATTACACATCACCCTAGTCTAGCTAGTAGCCTAGCCTATGAAACTGAATCTACAAAGCACAGTAGGACAAACTTGAATCAGGAAGTGGGGCTTTATCTGTGAACATTAATGTCTCCAACGGACATTTTGGATAATACATTTGCAGTTACTTTAAATAAGAGGAAAATATTTGACTGTCATTCAAACATCTTCCTCTTCTTAGTTAGGCCACCACATTCCACTATGTAGCAATTCACTTCTAAAGCCTATATTCATGACAGGGATTATGGACAAGACCACAAAACTAGGTACCCTGGTTCCTGAGGGCCTATACGTCAACTAAGAGAAGTAACACCTCATTGTGAAACGCCTCCTGGATATTAATGTCACAGCTTAATTATATTAAGGCTGGAAGTCACACATTATAAAAAAGGGGCTTGGTCGGCCGACAATGGCCATTTTTAGATAAGTCAAGAGTAAGGCGGTTTCTGCACTGCCAAGACGGCAACGCCCAGAGCCGCCCACCTTGAGCTTCACAGTGGGACTTCAGAAACCTCTGGGTGACATCATGGAGAAGTCCATTTGTAATACTGAATTGCTAAGAACCTCAACTTCAAATATGCTGTATACATGTCCAAAGAATCATCCTAAAATCTGAATAAAACCTATCCCACATGTGAATAGTAAATAGGCTGCAGTTACACAATACTTCTCTGGTCACTGTGAGCACTCAGAGAGTCAGCGTTCACACACAGACGTCCACATGCGTTTAGAAACCGTCCGCCGAGCCACTGGGAGCAATTTGGGACTCAGTATCTTGCTCAAGGATACTTCAACATGTTGACCCAAGGGCCTGGATATCAAATTGCCAACCTTTAGAATAGATTGGGGGAAAACTGCTCTACCGTACCCCCTGAACCATGGCCGCTCATGTCTTAACTGCAAAAGCCTACATATGGATTAGAGCCTAAATTGGAAATCCGATTTGAACCGTTCAATTTCTGTATAACACTGCCATAATAATAATGTCTGAATATCTATATGTCTAAACCTTTAACCCAGCTTTTAAACTTTCCATACATCCCTGGGACAAAGATTTACACATAGGCTGTAATCTCTTATGGCGTCCACCATGGAGAGTTTAGGATTATATACTGGATGGAAAACTGAATTGCGTCTGGATGATTCACCAGTTTCGGCTCGGTCTACATCCTGAATCCACCTTTAACCTGTATTTTCATTTCTGAAGCCTCGCCCAAGTAAACCACATCATCCTGAACAACAACACCGGGTGGACAGCATGGAGAGACTCAATTGGCCAGGTCAACAAGGCAGGAAGTATCCCTGTATGATTCCTATAGTGCACTGTAGTTACCAGTGTGTGTGTGTGTAGGGTGTGTAGGGTTTGTATGGTGGGGGAGGACTCTCCATCTATGTAATGGAGGAGCTGGTGCTCTCCACTGCCTGCCACGAGTGAGAACCGAGCAGGAAAGAAAGAAACAGAGGGGTGGAGGAGGTGAGGAGAGACGGGAAAAACAAGTGGGAGAGAGAGATGAGGGGGAAGGGGCTGACACGCATACACACCAGAAACACAGCACATCCCCTCCCCCACCACACACAAATCCACGCCATGGTTAAACAACAGAAACTGGAGGAGCTTCAACGTACTGGGTTGAGTGGCTTCACATATACAAATGGCTGCCCTACATTATAAGTCTCAACAGCAACAAAATAAGGTATCACTCCTGCTCAATTAATAGTCCTCTCTGGAAGAAACCCCCCCTACCCCCGGAGAGCAAAATTCATTCAGTCATAGTGCTGGTGTGCCTATCAATGATCAGGATCCAACATCACACCATATCAAATCATCAGGGCTGAGCACAAACTCTTATTAATTACAGGTCTGAAGCCTTCTAGAGCCATATGTGGTTGCATAGATGAGCAGCTGGTTGCTCAACATAACCTTGTAGTTAAATAAATAAAATGGTCAAAGTGAAGGTAGGCGAAAAGATCTTATGGCTGGAGGACAGACCTTCAGCAGCTCGTAGTCTACATGTTCTTCTCTAGGCGTGTCTAAAAATGTTTTGCCTCCTAAGCATGTTAAGACATGTCCTGAGCTGAGCAGCTGTGTTGCTACTCTACTCCACTTCAGCCACTGCATCTTTTAGTCGTGGATACGAAAGAACAACATTGATGCATCACCGTCCAGCCCAACAGACTCACCCTGTCAACAGGCTGAACCAAATACTTGAGCGACAGCAGTCTTCCCATTGGCTCTCCAAATGTGCTCATTACGGAATCTTACTCCCATTATTGCTCATAAAGAAATATAGAAAAAGAGGTTTTTCAGAAGGCATTGCCAGGAATTGCATCACAAAATGGTTTATGGAAATGTAGGCTGCATCCTACTCAAAAAGATCAGACCATTTAGTTCATTTTTGCAGATTTTTTAAGATTGGGCAACCCTATCAGAGTCTATACCATGCCATATAAAATAAATACATATAATGACCATTAGTCCTCTCAATAAGCAAGGATTGTTAACATAGCTTGTCGTCGATGCTTTGACTTATGTAGTTAGAAGATGGGTCGGATGGGACCTGGACTTGTTTGAACATCTTATCAAATCTAAAAATTGTAAGTAAAATATATCTTCATATACATTTAGAGAACAGAGCAGTATTTTACATGTACTGAACGACAGTCTCTTCCTGCTAATCTAGTAAACACATGAGGTAAATGCAGGAAATTCATTGATTCATTGATTGCTTTAAATCAAAGATGGCAGTCGACTAGAGCTTAACTTAACTAGTTCATTGACAGGGGATTAATCTGCAACTGTTTTAATAACCTTACCATTCATTTCAAAGATAAAAAGGCTCAACATTATCTGTCAGATTCTGCTGTTTTTATTATATTGTTGTTTATTTGTTTACTTTCTTAACGAGAATTGAAGGTGTCAAGTTGGAATCTGGGAAATGACGAATGCTATTTCCCAGAAAACTTGTAAAGATTGAATATTTATTCATTGAAGAAGTGATCAACCAATGAACCAATATTGTAAAGGGAGTATTGAATCCTCAGATGTCTGCGTAAAGCAGCGGTGTAACTTTAGATCAGGACGTTTTACAGCTGGATATTCTGTACATTGGGTTATGAGAGGTAACAGAGATATACATACGCATAGTTTACAAGCTTCACATCATGTGCTCTGTACATTAGACACATGAACATGGCAATAACGTGTCATCCAACACATCTGAATGTCAGCCACCGCCGATAGGGACGGGACGGTTCAAATGAGGATAACGGCGTGCACACGTCCGTCCTTCAAGGAAAACACTATTCTTATGTAAATAAAAAAAACATATCTCAAGACATAATGGGCGAAGAATCGAGATCAGCAAAAATGATGAAGGTCATGTCCATAAATATATGTATACATGTATGATAAGTTGGCTATAAATGAATTGTAGCGTTCATGCCTATACATCAGGCGTAGCGACAGCTGTGTCAACATTTTAAAATGAGGGACCTCACCTCTGAGCTATCAAAGCAGGAAGTAGACATTTCTGTTTCTGTTCAGAAAGTTTAAGAAATGTCTGCACCTGTTAAATCTGGACGTACTGTACATTGGGGTTAGACAAGGTAAGAGTTCTGTATATAAACATATCTATAAGTTTCAGGTCAAGCATTCTGCATTGGTTCCAGTGCCGGCGAGATGATGGATGGTGTGCCTTCATACCAACATACCTGATGTGGGTTCAACCCGAGTCTACAATCAATCTTAATGGGCTAACGTGCGTTACATGAGCTGGCTGCCACTCTGCTCTTCTGTTACTCTGGTACATCATGGAATTTATAGTATATGCATTAATCAAATGCCTCTCTCGACACACTGGGCAGTGTTTAAATCAGTCGCTGTTTACATTTCTGAAAAAGGAAGGCATGCTATAGTGGATGTTATGCCTCCAACAGTAGGCCTAACGTACCACCGTTATAACATATTATATATATCTAAAAAGGGACAGCTTTCATGCCATATCCAAGCATACATCTTTCTTTTGTTGCATCAATTAGCTGTTTTCTTCTGGTGTTTTCATTTAGGGAGTCTAAAGTGCATAGAACGTGTGGACACAAAACTAGGGTTGCGATTGAGGATTATTTATGATAAATTTGACCATTATCATCTCAATATATGTCACGGGTTTGTCTACAAAATGGCAGCTTTCATAAGCACACTTTAAGGTGTATAGCATAAGGTTCCACCAGTGCTGCACTTTCATAATTGCATAAAATCCAGCTGCAGTCTACTCCGGAGCGTGCATTGATCCAAGGGGTGTGGGCACAACATAAATCTGTCCCGATCTGATTGATAGATGGAATTCTGTGTTTGTGCAGAAGGTTCCATTGACTGCAGCGGTAAGGACGTGCTCCCTCACTGACATGTCTTCTGCAGTCACCTTGACTGACCCAGTTTGCCTTACAGTGTGGCCCTTAGCTTTAAGCCTGACTGATGTTTGCTGCTGTCAGTCACAAGCTTTGAAGAGGACAAGAGGGGGGGGGGGGGACCATGGCCTTAACCTAAAAGACTTGCACAGCCACGACTTGTTATATCAGAGGACCTTTTTCTGTGGTGTCAAGCACAATTGAGTGGCGAGTTGAATTTCATATGACTATGGTTTGACACATTTCTAATCGCAGAACCCAAAAATGATGCAAATGTACACACAGCAAACTAGGAAACATCAATCTCACTGCACTCAGTGGGGACACACTGGAAGAGGGGGTAGTATAAGCGCCTTAATGCAGAGGTGAACAAGGATATAACATGTATTTTCTGGCCACGAGGAGCTGACATGCCTTTACCTGCTACTTGTGTTTTTCTTGCTTTTGCTTTTTCTTTTCAAGCTTTCCGTCTCTCCGCTGCTGATGAAGGGTGGCATGGAGGCATAGCCGTGTTCAGCTTCTGCAAGCAAATAAACAACATAGTGGGCACGTGTCCATATATATGCAAAATATAGCCACAGTGAAAATATGCTAAACCGAGAACAGTAGTACTGCAAACTGTGCCACATTTGATCTTAAGCTTTTGGGAATTCAGTAGCATTGTCTAGTGATTAAATGCAGCATGCAATGGATGGATTTCATGCAGTATCTTTAGACAGGATTTTCTCTCCTCAGCCTGGACAATGATGTCATCTTGAACTGGAATAAACCCCACTAGCAAACCACAACAGAGGGAAAGGAGGGGCCCCCATGAAAACAATGTCTCCCTGCACATCTAACTGCATCTGCACCATATGCTTTTCATTCATCAAATAAAAGGCAAATGCACGTGTTTTTGTGAGTGCAACATTTCCCAAAAATGTCAGATTATTAATTGATGTGCAAAATTGTATTTATGAATGCATGGCCCCGATTACTTGATGTTAAAAGAAATAAAGGGCTGCAACAGGATTTAAAATATCTTTGAAATGACAGGTGCATACATTAGCGTGATTGAGGGGGAGGGGAGTGATTGTAATTTTTCTTGTACACAACACAGAGCGTAGAAAACAATACACTTTACCTCGTTCCCTGCGCTCAAGGTACTCCGCTGCTTCGATCAACATCTGCACCATTCCGATCGCCGCCATTTTCAACAATAACACTGATATTAATGTAACAATCCGATGAGGGATTCCTTGGATGTACACAACTTGCCTCAGGTCCTACCAGTGGTCTCCTTGTTATACTCTGGTGGCTGTTCTTGTTATTTAAAAAAAAAGGAGAAGCAGCAGTAACTCCTGCAGCCCAACGGTGTTATTGTAAAGTGAAATGTACTCAAAACAGCACCAGTCAGTTAAAAGACAAGCTCTTCCTTAATGACTGTTTAAACGGTTAGAGGTATTAGTGTTAGCTGGCTTGTCAATGCTAACACTTTCAGCCCTTTTTTATTTTTAATCAAGCAAAGTGTTTAATATCGTTGGTTTTCAATGTAGTTCTTCGATGAAACAAAAGACCTTGTTGACAAAACAAAACGTCTTGCTTGACTTAAACGAACCGAGTATTTTTCCTTTTTGGCAAAACAAAAATGAATTAGCTAACGTTAGCACGATACAAAAAAACTGCTAGCTCGGTTGATGTAAAAGATGCAGTCAATCAAAAAAAAAAACGACCGTTGGCCGTCAGTTGGTATAAAATTGATTTAAAAAAACACGAGCTAGTTGTCTTGAAAAGTTCAACCGACGATGTCTTCTAACCTTATCGGTTCAGGGCTATGTGGCTGGGTAGTTTTGTGCTGGTTAATCGCTGATATGTCTCGCTGGAAACGCAGGTAGCTTACTGACATCAACTGAGGAACAGTGAGTGTTTATCAAACTGCTTCCAAAAGAGTGGCTTGTTGATCTGGACGTCAGCGAACTACTGTAGCCGACTTCACCACAAAGGTCCCGTGTACTGCGATATGATTGGCTACTGGACATAACCAGTCAAGCTCCTATTGGACGTTTATGCCGTCAATCATCCAACGCCTCGGAACGCACTGCCACTGGGGCTCTGGTGCCACCATTTTGGTTCTAATTCACATTATCAAAGGCACACGGCGTGGAGCAAAGATGGTGACAGTTTCTTCATTCAACAGCCGTGTCTCGTGATTGGTTGTTTCCTAGTAAACTTGTAAGCTATTGGTCGTAATGCCCACGAGCTAAATTGACACCGCCTGCCCATGACAGGCGACACGCCTCCCTGCCATGCTGGTTCGCGGTGTACGGCGAGGATTGGCTGCCGTGATGTTGTTTGTCTAATTTCGTGCTCAGTGGTTGGCCGGAATCACATGTTCTCTTATTATTGGAGTCTCAATGTCCTATCGCAAAGCATATATTTGCGCCGGCGCACTGCCTATTGAAACGTGATATCAGCCAAAAGCCTGCTTTAAAATGAGACGGATGTCCTTATTTAAAGCACGAACAACATATATACTGGATGTACTACACGAACGACGACTTGGGATAGGTTAGTCTGCTGCATACTGTGTTCATCGAGGACTACATGTTATAACTGGATTGAGCATCAGTCCGTAGCATACACTTGTAGAAAAACATCAAATTAGATTAAATATGGTGTCAATTTGACAAAGACACAAGCAAGCAACACACAAATGCATACCTTGGTCTCAGAGTGTAGAATAAGCTATATGTAGAAATGCATTCACTCTATTACATGCTATAATTAAAATCAACATTCAATTTTTAAATGTTATAACAAAATGAAATGTTCCAGCACATTATGGCAAATGCAACAGGCCGATTTGGCTTTCTTATTCTTAAAATAAAGACAGCAAAGACACGTCCTTAAACTGCTTTTATTTCAAATAAAACTGCCCACACACCTGAACAACACAAAGCTCCACATGTGGTGTCTGCTATCAATAATTAGTCACAGCCAAGTGTTGATAGGAGATTTAAAAAGGTATATACAGAAATGTTGCATAACACAAAACAGGTTGGAAATAAGAAGAAATAACACATCATCCACTAAAGGAGCACGGAGGTGAGTTTCACGAGTTGACGACACTTTCAGGCGATGAAGTCCAGTGGTCTGTTGAATCCACCTTTTCTGTTCATGTACTGCCTAAAAAAAATGAATACATATAAGACAACATTACATCACTGTTACCCTCGCAACACTTGCAGATTACATCATCGAGCACCAATGAGAGAGCCGGGATCTCTGCATAGAGACACCTGCAAAAGGTGATTGGCTAAAGTAACACTGGATGATGCTGAGAGCGCTCGGAAAAGTTGACACTCAAACTCGGACACCTTACAGACAACAGGGGTTCAAAGGCGATCCTAAAAATCATCACTATATAGAACAGGAGCTTATGCAACTATTCGGGAAAAAACTGTCTGTGGCTACCAAAAAAACACCTCAATGCAAATAGGATTAATTATTTGTTGTTGTTGTTGTTGTTGACGACGTACCTGTATTTTCTCTTCATGGAAGTATTGACAGCGAATGCATTGACTGATCCGTCAGTTTTCTTCCCCTGTTTGAAAACACACAATGTTTCACATGACAGTTTAAGGTGTAGTTTTAACACGTTAACAATATTAGGGTTTCTAAAGCTTAAGGAGAGTAAATACTTTTTATAATGCCAATCTTTCTTTTCCAAATAGATGTTTGTGAGTTTAAAATGCATTGTGAAGAGACTTGGATTGCATAGGTTGTGAGAGAGTTTGCAAACAGAGGTTTTGTATTGTTTAACGCAGCCCTACCTTTACTTTAATTCATCGAGATTGTTTTCCACAATGCGAGTCATGAATATACTCAAATGATCGTTTTATTCATTCAAATATTTCCCTGAGTTAGCAATGGAGGGCTCGATTGTTGTCCAGAAAAATAGTTTTTATAAATATCAATTAGAACTCATTTCAGCATAAATGTTGCAACAGGAGCGAGACCATCGTCACATCATCAATAAAGCACAGTAAAGGATATGTGAATATTGACCACAACAGAATCAGGATCTACCTCTGGTGATGTGTTCGGGGAAATTCTGAGCACAACAGCATTAATTGGTGTATAGAAAAAGGTCCAGAAGAATGCAAAACAAACAGTCTATCTTCAGTTAAGCCAAGAATAAGATAACTTTATTTGAACAAGTGCACCTCCTTTTGGCTGCACACCACACGACACCCCATGCTCTCACCTTGGTGGAGTCAAAGGAACCAAATCCCATCAGCTTCATCATCTCAATCTCCTCTTCGGTTTTGCCCTCCATGTCTTCCTCTGTGAAAACAAAATGATGCTTTAGAAGTTTTGACCAAAAACCTAAATGTTTCACAAAGCTGAATGTCCTTTTTATAGCATGTCAATGTAGCATATAGGGGCACATTCTACTTCTGATACCTGAGATCTGAATGGGCTTTGCCGTCTTTTCCTTCGACTCTTTGCGATCATCATCACGCCGCTCGGAGGAGGTGGAGCGATGGCGTCTGGGGGGAGACCTGCAGGGGGAACAAGCGAATGTGAAAGGAGTCCAGTACGTTTCTGCAACTCAAAAGGGAATATTATCGTTCATCATTTGTATAAGTCTAATAAAAGACAATCAATAAAAATGTATATGTTTAACCCGGACCGTATTTCCCCACGCTTTTGTGTCTAGGCGTCTAATGGGGACAACAACACAGGTATCATCAATGTTTTTTACCCATGGCATCCTTGTTATAAGTGTCAAACCAAATTCTGGAACAGGAGCCTACAGAGAAATATTTTGCGCTGCAGAATTGCCGACATTGCAACACGGTAAGTGGCCTCCTGCTGCAGTGTTACCGCTAAACACTACACATATTTAATAAATTGGCATTCACATTATTCATTAATACACAAAAAACATGGGGGAAAACGGATCCCTTTTAAAAACACCAAAGTCTACAATTGCAACTACATGTGCTTGTTCTTAAAAGGCCAATAGTACCATACAGGACCTGCCATCCTTCTACACAATCTAAATAGCACACTGCATTCATAAATGGAATCAAGACACACAGCCATACATATATTTAAAAAAGAAACATGGCAAAGATAAATCCCACCCAGTCCTCCATATACGCGTTTGCTCACCTGGAGCGTCTCCTGTGAGGAGATCTTGAGCGACTTCTCCTGCGCTCACGATCCCGATCTCGAGAACGGGATCGCTCCCTTTCCCTTCGCCTACGCTCACGATCCCGGGAAGTTGAGCGGGAACGCCTTCTCTCTGCAGGGGAACGACAACATATTACTTGGGAACTGGGAAATTTAAACAGGCCTTATTGGCATCTACACACAACATCCTCCATACACCATTAAGAGATGTTCTTCTTTATTTCTCTGCGGCATGATTTAAATAGGCTTAAGCTCAGACATCTCTTGGAACCATGCATTTCTAATGAAAGTGTATGTGTAGTTTTCTTTTGCAAAGACAGAATGCAATCCATGCCACAAGTAGGGCTGAAACACACAGTTACTTCCGTTATCGATTCATCTTTCTATGATTTACTAGGTAAAATCAATTGGGTCTCTAAAATGTCAACAACTAGTGAAACAAATATCCATCAAAGCTCAAGGCAATGTCTTTAAATGCCTTTTGTTTACAGACCCAAAAATATAATAAACAGAGAAAAGCAGAACATTTATATACATCTGAGAAGCTTACAACACACATTTCCGGCCCATTGAATGAAATATTCCGTTGAAAATGTTTCTGTTTAATTGGTGGATAAGACTGCCGATTCATTCTTCATGCAAATGTTTATGGTTGTTGATATAATACAGATATTACATTGTTTTCAGGACACGTTACCTTTACTCTTTAACTTTTCGACCTCAGGTAGAACTTGGCCGCCTGAATATGCAAGGAGACATTAAAATACTGTACAGATCTACATATAAGAAAAGGCTGATCTCAACCGACGTGCCTTTAAGAAGCCTTTATGGGTTAAAGTTTGTAACCCTGCTTGATGAGGTGCAGTTCAGTATTCTATAAACAAAGGTGAGGTAGAAACAGTTGTGACAAGAATGTTGGGGTTCCCCTTAGAACTGTCATCTGTGTGAACAGTTCAATCACAGATTTCAAAATGATATCATCTCAATTAACAAATAACATCACATACTAACCAGATTTATTCTAAAATGTGATGTTTTTAAAGAATATCATGTTAAGATCACAGTTTAGTTCTTACATTACTCTTTAAACTGTCACTTCAGCTAATGGGATTTAAAAACTGGACTCAGTTTGTATGTAACTGTATTTCAAAGTCTGAAACAGGTTTATTGCCAAGCAGTTTCAAACATACGAGAAACTTGCCTTAGGGTATATGTTGCATACATACATTAAACACAGTTAAAGAAGATAAGAAAATAAACCCAAAAAATGTAAACATGTAAACAGTACGCCTACAGCTGGAAATGCTTTGTTATTCTGGCACCAAACTTCATAATTAAATTAGATTTTCTGTATTTATTTGTCAAGTATTTGAATGAAACATAAGTATGACAAATTGCATTTTCAATTCTAATCAGACTTTAACTTGGACACAACTCATGGAGGTCTAATGTAGGGCAAGACAAATAATGATAAAAGACAAAAAAAGAAGAAAAATCGTAATCGAGATTAGAAATGAACTATATCGTGATAGGAATGAAGTTATACAAACATTTCAAAGTCACTGATAGTTTCATTGATTGTGCACTTTTCTAGAACGTTCACACTACTTCAAAACCAAAAATAAACTCATACAAATTCAATATATTCTTTACCCAGTTTTATCTAGCTTACTATAACGTGTACCACATTGGAAAGCTAAGGTAGAATTACACTAGGGAACATCGGATCAGAGTCACATGTGTTGTTGTAAACATGTGATATTAATGGTTCACATGCATGACTTCTTGATGTGTTAAGTTAATGGTCACATTGTTGTGTTAATGTGTACTTTCTTTTAGAGTAAAATAAAACAAAATGTGTTATATTTGCAGCTAAAACAGGCAGCTCGGTTGTATCATCGTTAGCATTGTGCGTAGCGTTTGCGTTAGCTTAGTTAGCTAACGTTATTTTACTTTGTTTTCTTACCTCTTCTTGGAGGAGTCCGACTCCTGCTCCGGCCCATTTTCTTATCAATCACAATGTTCTCTAGTAATTAAAAGTATTACTTAATATAACACAATTTAAGGGGAGAATCTTAACCAAACTGTGGGGTTTTTGTTGTTGTATGACTACCACTTCAAGGCAGGATGCTCTGTTGTCTATTGTTACACTTACTTCCGGTTAGCTTCCGGTATTAGAGCGCCCTCTACCGACATGGAGGAAAGCTTATAAATGCTATATAAATAACGATGTAGTTTACCTTTTCAAGTGTTACCATGAAGTAAAAACTCTAAATTGTTTGTATAGGAATAAATAGCACCTAATTTGTAATACATTTTTTATGGTGCAAATAAATCATTTATTACATAATTATTGCATTTTTAATTTATCCAATCATTTAATTACATTTTTAGATATATATTTACATAGTAGTTATTTTCAATGTGTTCTACTGTCGATTTTTTGTGGAATTTGGTTAAATTAGTAGAAATAATAGTACTTTAATAAGGACTTTAAATTGTCACAGAAGCAGAGAAAGAAACGTAAACTTGATGTCGAGTTGATTTTAAATCAAACTTGATCTTTAATGACTGATACATGGTAACCTTGCAACACTCACTTATACATTCTAATATAAAATAAATTAAACCATAAGCAAACATCACACATCAGCATATCTGATAACAGCTACTGGTTAAAACTGAAAGTAAATACAACTGTTAAGAGGTATTTTGCACACATACACTTCAAAGAAAATGATAAAAGTGGAATGTTTAGTACCTTCAGTATCTTCTATTACTGGGTTTCAAACTGAATCGGCAAGCCACACATTATTTATGCTTCATCCTTTTTTGGGTTACTGGAGGCATTTAAAGCGACTTTTGTTTTGTTGCGAGTCAGTTTTTCTTTTCTTTTTTATTCTTCCCTGCTGCGATAACGTCAAATGGCTGATATTTTCACAAAGAACCAGCATTCAGAGGAGCACAATCAGAAGCTATCAGTGTATTTCTACATGTACTGCACCTGTGCTCACATGGTATACCTGCAACATCTATCTGATAATTAAAACCAAATAATGACTAGAAGATGCCTATGATATTGAACAAACGCAACATACTAAAATGTCAATATACATATGTCGAGTTACATGGATAATTGGTGCATAATTCAAGGGGTGGTCAATTTCCGCCGTGTCTTGCAAAGTAGTGGCTAAAAACAAAAATGGTAGGAAAACAATTCTGAGTGCACAAGTAACCCCCGTTAAAGAAACAGTGTCCGA
Organism: Eleginops maclovinus; assembly: GCF_036324505.1. Classification (NCBI taxonomy): domain Eukaryota; kingdom Metazoa; phylum Chordata; class Actinopteri; order Perciformes; family Eleginopidae; genus Eleginops; species Eleginops maclovinus. Next base: position 25,554,865 of record NC_086360.1, read on the forward strand.
ATGTCTATACAGTGAAGTTAAGTAATGGTTTGATAGCACAGCAGGTGAAAATAAGACGTGAGTAATACAGGGACTGAGTGTGTGACAAGAAGCGTCAGACTGTACCGGACCTGGGCCAAATACTGTGTGAACAACATGATCAGTGTGTTTTAACCTGCTTAAGGTGAGACACTACAGGCACACATATTATAACTTTCAGACTACTGGAAATGAAATATAAGAAAAACACATTTGTGTCTGCAGATTTTTAGTTAATTCACCTAAATGTATTATTATAAAATGCCTCTTTTGCATATTTAAACCAACATGTCTTAATGTTAATAATCAACTGGAGGGAGTTTCATGTCGATATCTTAAGTCATGTTTGCTCTATTCACATGTAGTGTGTACAACATTAACTTTAACATGTATATCTTTAAATGCTGATTTCTCAAAATGAGTTTTTTCTCAAACTCTGAGCCAGAAATCTCGCCTTCAGTAGCACTTACTGTACATTAACCAACCTTTCTAGTTGAATTCCTGTGTTTATTCTGAAGTTTATTAAGAGGGGTTTGTTCACACACCCTTCAAAGCCTGGTTTACAGAATGTTTTATTTTGTAAAATTATGGGAGAGACTGATTTATGGTTTGGTTTGGTTACGGTAAGGTTTGAAGGGATATCAAAAATCCCCTCTGAAAAACCTTAGGTTGTAATATTTCAACAAAATGAAACAATGGCTTTATCCAATGTTCAAATTTCTGTTCCGTAAATGTATGCGAATCAGCACACACTTAATAATAAAAGGCCTCTTTTGCGTATTGAAACTTAACCTGTCAAAAAAAAAACTGTCCTTCTGTAAGTTATGTACTGGGGAAGCTTGATAGCTTTATCTATTAGGTAATAATCTAAGCCTGTTCACCTGTAGTGTCTCCCTTTAAAGTGAATCACCAATGAGATGGAGCATCAGTGTTACAATAAAGTATTTGTAAGTGAAGTTAGTACACCGTAGCACATCTTAACTGACTCTAGATCTGCTGCTGTGGTTAGCTTTAGTCACACACTGAAGAGATGTTTCACTGTGGTATTTCACCGAGGTCAGGTGTCCCTGAAGGCCTCAGGTCTCGGCCTTCTCCTTCTGCTTCTTGCTCTTCTTCAGGAACGACGGCGGCTTGAACTTCTTCTTCTTCTTGGACGGGGACTTGGAGGGCGAGCACTCGGGGGTGCCCCCTTGTGGTTTGGGTGGCGGAGCGGCGGGCGTGGAGGAGGTGTCGTTGGTGGAAAGAGCCTTCATCCCTTTCTCAAGCTCCTCCGTCGTCTGCTTCTCCTCCTCGCCTCCGTTCTGTATGGCTGGAGAGTCGGGCTTTTCCTCTTCTGCTCCAATAAAAACAGAAAACATGGAACAATCAGCAACATTCACAGAGAGCTTTGAGGACTGGAGCTGCAAAGCTACATGCTGGAGATGACACTGCAGATGAACATGCTTGCTTAGAGGAATATTTCACCCACCAAACTATCAATTGAATTTCAATATTCACCCAGAGTTATATTGAATGAGTGAAGAAAAGCTTGTTGTTTTCACAAGCCTCAACGCTGAGCGAAGAATCCAAAATGTCCAAAAGTGTTGATGAGATAAGTAGAGAAGGGACGCATTTAACAATAGAAAAACAATATCAAAACATACAAACTTCATCACAACTCGTTTATCCGACTCGATCATTTAAGTCTCATTTATCCAGTCGCGTGCATACTAATTCACAATCAAGTGACTTTTACTCAAACATTACTATTTAAAAATAGCATGCCAGCAAAATTCAGAGTGGAAAAATGAGACTTGGGTTATTGCTCAGTTCCTCTTTCTGTTTGTTAATTTGTTTGTTTGTCAGCAGGTTTGCAGAAGAACTACAGGCGTGGTTTTCTTGAAACTTGGTGAACAGTTGTAGCATTGGCCTCATTATATGTTGGAGCAAAGACGAATCACAAGGCAAATACAAAAATGATGTTGTGTTAACTTTGCACGATAGAGGACTTATGCTGCATTCAATAGGTATCAAAATAATGACAACACATTTTTTCCTAACTGGGAAATCTCGTGTTCAAGTCCCCATAAGTCTGAACAACTCTGATACAGATATTGAAAGTGAGCATTCAAATACAACACACTTTGTAGCGTCCATGTTGTTTTCACACTACGACTTAAAGCTCAAGAATAAACGGGTGTCGGATGAACATCTTCCCAACTCAGGAAATGTGACTATCTGAGGAGCATGTGAAGCCCTGGCGGAGGTCTGTTTGATATGGTTTTGCTCTTCCTAAACGCGGCCCCTATTAACTTTAATTCATCTAGAATATTCCCTTCTTTGATTCTTGTTTCTCGTGGAGCATGCGAGAAAAACAGCATTTTCCTCATGAATTCAAGTTCTTACTGGGTGAGTAACTGATACCCCAATGATCTTTTTTCTGGGGGTGAAGTATTTCTCTAATGAGAGGTGGATTGTCATTCTCTGTACTTACTAGTGAGACAAGACCAAAGCACCAGAATTGTGCCCTACGAATCAGTAACACCGAAAAGGAAGGACAGACAGACAGACAGACAGACAGACAGACAGACAGACAGACAGACAGACAGACAGACAGACAGACAGACAGACAGACAGACAGACAGACAGACAGACAGACAGACAGATGAAATATGTAATGTAAATGAAACTGTAAACAGCCAAAATAACAGACATTTTGACTAACAACAGAAATAATTAACTTACTTTGAGTCATTTTCAGGGCAATGCCTGCTCACTGGATATATAAAATATGTACTATTCCCATCCTCCTTTTGTTGTTTTGTTATGTCAAGTCAAAATGTCTTTCATGAGAAACATCAACAACAAACAGCCCATGTTACTCCTTTAAATTTAACATGCAAACCTTTGCTCTGTTGCTTTTATTGGTGCTGTGCTCAGGCTGTGTGTTTATTTTGAATGTTAAATTGTAGTCTAAGTTCAAATGTACCAAATTCAATGATATACGTTATCCAATTAAACTTCCAGCTGACTGTTTGATTTAAAATGTTATTGATTCCTTATTTTTTTTGCCTTTCTTCTCATTCTTACTATTAGCTAATAACTTTTTGAGTGAAAGTAAAGATGAGATAAATGTGAAAGGTGAGTTTTGATTGATTTGTGTTGCTATACATTTATATTTCCTCTTTCTTCCTGACAATATGGATATGAATTATTATAACATAATGTCCAATATGCCCTCATTTTCCTAAATGTGCGAGAGAGTTACAAGTTAGGAGGTTTAACGCAGCTGTTTCTGAATGTGTGTATGAGCTGCAAATAAAAAAATGTAACACTGTATTTTTGAAAGTGTGTATGAACTGCGTATAACATTGTCTTTGAGTGTGTGTGAGCTGGGTATAAAGAGCTGTAACAGTTTCCAGAGAGCGTATGGAGCATGAATGCAGAACAGGATGTCAGACTTGGAGCAGCTGCTGGACGGCGTGCAGAGCGAGAACAGCGGGCGGTCAGCGCTCTGCCTCACCTGAGAGAGGAGGGGGACTCTTTGTGGGGGAGGCAGCGGGGGAAGACTCCTTGTCATTTGCCACCTCCTCCCCTACTTACACAAACACACACACAAAGTCACACACAGGGAGGGACAGTGAGGCTGTGCAGGAAGTTAGGGGTTGTGAACACACGACTGACACGAGGTGCTGTGTAGCATTTTAAGGACAACACATTTAGTGAAAAATAACTATTTGAACACCAACAAAAGTCTGCTTATAGGGCTGTATAATTATAGTTCTGTACACTGTAAAATAAACTGTATGCAGTTAATAGAGTTTTATAAAGCCAGCTGAGTTGACTTGGATAAATCCTACCGTTGGTTCCTCCGTCCTGCTTCTTCTGCACCTCCTTGCGGTACTCGTCCAGCTCCTGGTCTGTCAGCTGGTTGAAGGGGTTGGGTGGTTCTGGTTCTGGTGGGACTTTAGGAGTGTCGACAGGAGACTACAAGACAGGCAGAGAAAGAAAATCAAAGCTTTTAATACTTCAGCTGAGGGAGGAGGAGAAGGATGATATGCGGATGATGGTCTGCAGTTTACCGGAGGACTGTCGACTGTTATAACGCTGGCGAGGACTTGAGACTGCGGTCCTGCCGTCTTCATGTCCTGACGGTTCTGCTGTCGGATCTGAAGAGAGGAAAAAAAAGTCTTGTTTGATTCACATGACAAAAGAGGCCAGTAGACAACTTTGCAAATGTATTTCATGAGACAGAAGCATAGAAAAGGTTGAGAGGATCTAAAGTTGCAAATGAGCTCAAACTGCACACTGTCGAACACAAAACTAAGTATTTGTTTACAACATTTAGGTACGAGAGCTTAAGCAGGTAATGGTTAGTTACAACTGTAGTAGAATAAAATAAGTATCAGTGTACTAGTAGCAGATAATGTTCAAAATACCCAAAGGCTGAACTGCATTGCTCAGAGTTGTCTTTGAACAAATGCAGATTAAACTTTGGGTCTTTGCTGTTACTTGTTGTCATATTTGAGTTTTTAAGCTCCATTGCCATAAAGGAAATACATATGTTAATGAGGAATGTAATGGTTCAGTTCATGCAGAATTGCAATGAAGGATTCTTGCAGTGTGCAGAATTTTGTTTGCAGAGTCTGAAAAGATCTGGAAGGAATTATTGAAGACGTCACCTTGTTTCGTGTGGCGATCACCTCCTGAGGGTTGGTGAAAAGAGGCACAAACTGATTGGTCTCCATCTTGATGGCCGTGCTTCCAGATTGTGTTATCTCTTCAGACTTCAACCACTAAAGAAAGACATCAAAAACAATATATTATAAACCATTTTAAAAAGACAAATGGGCAGAGGTGTATGACTCAACATTTCCAAAGATCCAGTCTGTGTTATTTAGTGAAAAATTCAGTTTCTGCCAGTAAAAGAAAACTGATAAAAACAGGAAAACTGTAAAAAAATAATCCTATAAATCTTTACACTAACACACTTTCTTGTAATAATGGCGTAGTATCACAAATAATGCCTTAGCATCGCGCAGAAATGTGTTAGTATAGCAAAATTATGAGTAAGTATTGAAAAATAATGACGTAGTAACGTAAAATAACGTTTTATGAAATGCTCTCAGGATTTTGAGATAAGCCGCTTTAATAAGAGACGTTCTCAGGATTTTGAGATATTAGGCCCTACTTTGAGTCATTATTATTGAAGGCACTTCACATTGGCAGACACAGGCTTCCATAATGTAGTAATTTCCTTCCTTTAAAAACATATTTTAACCTTTAAAAAGTATATTTATTTTATCAGGAAGCTTTGATAGTGTGGATGTTTTTCCACCAGAGGGCAGACTCTGCACTGATCCTCACAGGGCAGTGGGCTCTCCTCTGCAATGCAGAGAAGAGGAGAGAGAACAGAGGGAGGAGGGAGAAAACAGAGAGGGAGAGACAAGCTCCTCCCACTGATGTAAGAGAACCAGCCTCGCATTGTTTTTCTCTCGGAAGGACTCATCACTGCAGCTCTGCCTCATGTTTTCTCCAAGGTACACAGGAATAAAAACAAATGCTCCGCAGTGCAAATCAACATCATCAGAGCCAGAGGGAAACGTGTTGTCTGGGATACAGACATTAATACTACTCTGTTTCTCTTCCTTGCATCAGTCATGATCTCCAAGCTTTTTTTCCTTCAGTCATCACTTTAATCTCCCTCTCAGTGCTGATCCCTCGGCTCTTCTTATTTTTGTATACCTATACAGTGGGGCAAAAAAGTATTTAGTCAGCCACCAATTGTGCAAGTTCTCCCATTTAAAAAGATGAGAGAGGCCTGTAATTTTTATCATAGGTAAACTTCAACTATGAGAGACAGAATGAGGAAAAAAAATCCAGAAAATCACATTGTAGGATTTTTAAAGAATTAATTTTCAAATTATTGTGGAAAATAAGTATTTGGTCAATAACAAAAGTTCATCTCAATACTTTGTTATATACCCTTTGTTGGCAATGACAGAGGTCAAACGATTTCTGTAAGTCTTCACAAGGTTTCCACACACTGTTGCTGGTATTTTGGCCCATTCCTCCATGCAGATCTCCTCTAAAGCAGTGATGTTTTGGGGCTGTCACTGGGCAACACGGACTTTCAACTCCCTCCAAAGATTTTCTATGGGGTTGAGATCTGGAGACTGGCTAGGCCACTCCAGGACCTTGAAATGCTTCTTACGAAGCCACTCCTTCGTTGCCCTGGCGCTGTGTTTGGGATCATTGTCATGCTGAAAGACCCAGCCACGCTTCATCTTCAGTGCCCTTGCTGATGGAAGGAGGTTTTCACTCAAAATCTCACGATACATGGCCCCATTCATTCTTTCCTTTACACGGATCAGTCGTCCTGGTCCCTTTGCAGAAAAACAGCCCCAAAGCATGATGTTTCCACCCCCATGCTTCACAGTAGGTATGGTGTTCTTTGGATGCAACTCTGCATTCTTTCTCCTCCAAACACGACGAGTTGAGTTTTTACCAAAAAGTTCTATTTTGGTTTCATCTGACCATATGACATTCTCCCAATCCTCTTCTGGATCATCCAAATGCCCTCTAGCAAACTTCAGACGGGCCTGGACATGTACTGGCTTAAGCAGGGGGACACGTCTGGAACTGCAGGATTTAAGTCCCTGGCGGCGTAGTGTGTTACTGATGGTAGCCTCTGTTACTTTGGTCCCAGCTCTCTGCAGGTCATTCACTAGGTCCCCCCGTGTGGTTCTGGGATTTTTGCTCACCGTTCTTGTGATCATTTTGACCCCACGGGGTGAGATCTTGCGTGGAGCCCCAGATCGAGGGAGATTAGCAGTGGTCTTGTATGTCTTCCATTTTCTAATAATTGCTCCCACAGGTGATTTCTTCACACCAAGCTGCTTACCTATTGCAGATTCAGTTTTCCCAGCCTGGTGCAGGTCTACAATTTTGTCTCTGGTCTCCTTTGACAGCTCTTTGGTCTTGGCCATAGTGGAGTTTGGAGTATGACTGTTTGAGGTTGTGGACAGGTGTCTTCTATACTGATAACGAGTTCAAAAAGGTGCCATTAATACAGGTAACGAGTGGAGGACAGAGGAGCCTCTTAAAGAAGAAGTTACAGGTCTGTGAGAGCCAGAAATCTTGCTTGTTTGTAGGTGACCAAATACTTATTTTACCGAGGAATTTACCAATTAATTCATTAAAAATCAGACAATGTGATTTCCTGGATTTTGTTTTCTCATTCTGTCTCTCATAGTTGAAGTATACCTATGATAAAAATGACAGGCATCTCTCATCTTTTTAAATGGGAGAACTTGCACAATTGGTGGCTGACTAAATACTTTTTTGCCCCACTGTATATCACTACAGACAATTGATATCTGTAACTTTGAATGGAACGGCCAAACACAATGGCCACAATAAAGCTCAGCATGCTCTAGGGTCAATTAATAATCAATAAGCCAAGTGTACAACTATTTTGATAACAGGTTAACGACTAAACTATTTTTAAAGCAAAAATGGCAGAAAATGAATTTCATGAACTGCCTCCATATTGCGATTTGTTCAATAAATCAAAAGTAGGGATTCCTGTGAGCTCACAGTGGTGCGCTGCCCCGGGCTGTTTAGCTCCTGGTTGACTTTCTGGTAGCTGTTGGGGGTGTTGAGCCATCGGGTCCTCTCCTGCTGCTGCCGCTGAGCGAACGGGTGCTGCCTCAGAGCCGGGTGGAGTCCGTCGTCATCGAACGTGTGGTGAGCTGTGGCTGTAGCGGGAACCTCCACATCCCTCCGCGTCCGCGACCGCTCCAGCAGCACAGGGAACCGGTAGGCGTAGCCTGTGCGGTAGCCCTGGAGAACAAGAGGGGGAAGCATTAGTTCATACTTGGGTGGAGGTCAGCGAGGTCAAGCTGTGATCAAGCAGCGGATACCAACACTGACTTGACAGATTTTGGTCCCGATACGGAGCAAAACCTTACCTTTAAAGTCTCTTGCCTCAAGCGATGTCATTTTACAAGCGTTTGCATTAGATATTTTATAACCCCTCAATTTTTTGTAGTATTTGTTTGTATTCCAAGATGCTATTTGTCAAAAATGAGCTAACGTTTCCCTAAAGTCGGCTCGCAATTATCAGTCAATTATATGTGTGCTGATGAATTCAACACATTTGGCTGTAACAGAAACAACGCTCTGTGTGTGCGACGTCTTGAATAATTAACATACAGAACAAGCTTAAATTATGCATGTATAAGGGCATGTGAGGGAAGATGAACAGAGACCTTCACTGTCATGTCAACACACAAAAAACACCTTGCCCGTCTTTGCTTTGATCTGACAAAATGTTCGGTTAATGTGATCGTTGTGTTGCACTTAAAGGAATACATAAGATTTTAGGAATCAGGCACACCGGCTTTCTAGAAGGGAACACAATCTGCAGCACCTCTGACACTACTCATTTTACACACTTGATCTTGTTTCTCAGAGCTGAATTGTGTTACTTTCAGACAGAGGCAGGCTAGATGTTCCCGTTTCCAGCCTTGAGTCACTTAACGTTAAATTCATTTCAGTAGTTCAGTAGCTTCTGTGTTTTAAAGTATAAGAAATGATCTGCTGATGTGAACTGAACATTTAATGCTGCTGCTTTACATTAAAAGCTTTCCAAACCGCAGGAAAGCTTTTAGGCTTTTATTGTTGAGCAGCTTCAGGAAATGGAGCGGTATTTGCCACTGAGTTCACATGATTGTGTAAGAGTAAAAAATGCTGTGCATTGACCATAAAGCTATGTATTGATTGCATTAAGGTTGAAATACCTTAAAAGGACTTTAGTTGATGTGATGGTGTTGTATTTCTTTGTCTATTCAGGCATTTTGTCAAGCACTTGTATCTTTATATTTCTGCTTTCAGAAAGTTTCACAGTCACAGTAAGGGTGGCGAGAGAAATAACTTCAATCAGGCTATAGAAATACCCTATTTTAAGAATAGTACACGAGACACACAGACCCATTATGTTGAAATAGTGTCGAGGGAACTTCACATAGGCCCATCACCAAAGACTACTTTGATACTGGATTAATGCTGCTTAAAGATTGGCTTTAGAACAGTACAATCAGGAAACTCTACATAGAAATAACTCGGCATTAATATCTAACTGCTAATGCTGAATAAAAGTTGGTCTACACAGAAAGACGGATAATTTTCTGGGCTTTTCGTTGTGGATGAGTTTTATTATTGCAGTAGAGGAGTGGTAGGAGAAGCACACTGAGCTGCTGAGATAAAGAGCTGCAGGGTGAATCAGCAAACCTCCCACACATCAAGGTAGGGGAGGTAACTTTGTCTCATTTTGTTCACTATTTTATAGGAGAAAGGCTGTAAAATGTTAGTGTTATTTCATCAATCACTCATTTAAATTTGTTTGAGTAAGACATTTATTTTTGATTGGATTTTTTGCTTTCAAAAAAATAAACAAATAAATCCATTTCATTACATTTTCATGGCGAATGTTCAATTCTTTTTGATTGTTTTATTCTTTTTAATTTAATACAATATATATTTAAATGTAATGTAACCATGTTTACTCCAAGTGATTCGTTCTTAATTAACAGTATTTTTTTATGGCACCCCATACTGCTTATCTCGATGAAACTACTCCCTATAACCTAATGACAGCAGCGGATAGAAACAAACATTCATTTCCATTTTCTTCCGCCTACCAAGTTATCCATGGTTCTCATGAGGGCCTCGAACTCGTGCTCCCCGATGCGGGTCTTGGTCAGGGGTCCGAAGGTGGAGCCGGCCCAGCCCACGGTGCCGGCGACGCTGGGTTTGTGGATGCTCCGGTCCAGCATGATCAGGTTCTGCTCTCCACCGGCACAGCACAAAGCTGACACCTGGGGAAATAAATGAGACACATCTTTCAAACAACTTTAGCAGCTTTTAGACAATGTGCTATTCTTCAAAAAGTGACTCGGCACATTTTTCTATTTTCTTGCCAAGTTTCCCACAAAGTGATTATGCCCAAAATCTATGCCAAAATTTCACAGATGATTTTCTTGTTCTTACAATAAGTTGGAATGAATAACGCATTCAATAATATCTACAATTAGATAAATAAAATGTATAATATTAAATTATTTATAAAAACACATTTATTTTTAATAAAAACTAATAAATATAAATAAATCACTTGTGTAGTAATCCTCAACCCCCTACTGAAGTCTAATATACATCTTAAATACATACAAAAATAAATAAATGAGGACAAAACAAAGCAGACTAAATATGTATACACCATTTTGTTTCCACGTTTTTCAGTCAGCAAATCAGCGAGAACGAGGGCACGGGATTTATTGCACTTTCTTCACTCTCTCGCTTTTCTTTTCGCGCACAAAACCCTTTAATCACGTGCGTTTCTTTGCTAATTGCTGCATTGTTTACCCGTTAATTAGGATCAACGTTCACACTGTTTTGTTAAGGACAATGGGATTCACCTTTTTAAGAACACAGTTAATAACAATTCTGCGCTTTCAGAACACGTCATGAATCTGACGTAGACTCCTTTGGACCTTTCTCAAGAACAAGTCTAAGTTAAATATGGCTGAATGAGATCCAATGACATTACAGCTACGCTGCCCGTCCCGTAGGATTACTGCAGTGTGTGTTTGGGCACGCGACTCAGCTCTTTTGTACGGGACTGCAGTGCAGAGCTGCTGGCTCCGTTACAGTGAAAGAGAACCGAGAGAAGGGCAAATGCTGAGGTGCAGAAATGATGCATATACAATATTCACACATGCCAGCTCACTTTCCCTCTCACACACACCCACATACATGCAGTGGCAGCTCTCTACGTCAGCCGGTAGTCAGTGTAGTGTGTGTGTGTGTGTGTGTGTGTACCTGGATCTGGCAGGCAGCCTGGATGTGAAAGATGGTGTAGAAGGCTTCCTCCACAGACTCCCCCAAAGCCACGATGCCGTGATTCCTCAGCACCAGAACCTACACACAACAGGGATGTAACAACATTTTTTGATTGAAAATTCAATGAAAGGTTGTTTAAATTAAACTGAATATCTGTCGGGAAGTCATAACCCAACAATAATAATAAGGATAAATCTTCAGTTTGAATACTTCATCAGATTAAAAAAGGACTAAAGCAGAACATACTGTGATGTAAAAACTCCAGAGGTGCATCCATCAATTATTCACATTTGGTCATATGGTCTTCATGATTTGATCTTTATCTTTTTGTGTGTAGCTTAGTATCGTGTCTCTTGTGTCCTGCAGATGTTTTATAATTTGCTGTTTGCTATTGTTTAGCTTTTTTTTGTTTTGACTTCCCGAAACTTCAGATGCAAGTTAGCTTTAAAATCTAGTAGCTGCGTGAAATAATAACAACAATAATAATAATAATTCATTTTATTGATAGGCGCCTTTCAAAGCTCTCAAGGACACCTTACAGAGCGTAATTAAGAACAAGCAGCAAAGAAGGTCAAACAGTAATTCGAGACTTAAAAAAAACAAACAAAGACTTAAAAAAATATCAATCAGTTTAGAGGAATTATGATATAGAACACGCCAGTTTAAAAAGGTGGGTTTTCAGGCAGGATTTGAAGGTTGAGAGTGAGTCCATATTACGGATGTCTTGTGGGAGACAGTTCCAGAGATTGGGGGCAGAGTGGCTGAAGGCTCTTGACCCCATGGTGGTAGAGAAGGCAGAGGAGGGTCGGAGAGCACGAGAGGGAGAGTAGGTGTGAAGGAGTTCAGAGAGATATGGAGGTGCGCGAGTGTGTAGGGCCTTGAAGTTGAGGAGCGAAATGTTGATGTCGATGCGGTATTTAACGGGGACCCAATGGAGTTGTTGAAGAACCGGAGTGATATGATCAATGGAAGGAGTTCTGGTGATGATACGGGTGGCTGAGTTTTGGACCAGTTGGAGCTTAGGCAGAGATTTGTGAGGAAGACCAGAGAGGATGGAGTTGCAATAATCAATACGGGATGTAACGAGGGCGTGGATGAGAATGGCAGTAACATGTCTTTGAACTCAACATGGTCCTTTTTAACTAAAATAAATAACACTTGGTTGGTTATTATGTGTCGGTCATAAAATGGTGAAAAAATGGTGCCTTTTTTCCAGAATTAAAACATATTCCGTTGACTTTCATATAGGAGCAAAAAGAAATAGAAGAAACTTGCATTTTAAAAGATGTTATGAGAGAAATATTACTTTTCTTTCCTAAATAAGGTAAATAGAGGACATTTTCTTGAAATAGATTTACCTATAGTCGGTGATTAATTTAAAAGCTGACAGATATCCTTTTCAGGTCTTGAAAAAACAGAAAAGCTGCGCAACATTCAAAACATCAGGATTTGAACGAGAACTTATTAATGGAGCTTCAAACCAAGAGGTAAATCCCTTCATTTATTCTATTAAACAACAGAATGCAGATAGAGAAATGTGACCATAGTATAAAGACCAACTCCTAAATTAGTCTCCAGCCGCAGCAGCTTCAATAATTAATCTAGGGAGGAGATCACATCACCTTGAGTCTAGGCTTCATTCATTCATAAAGCTGAACAACCCACATGGGACAGAGAGGCAACGATCCACCTGTCTCAAATTATATGTCTTCTCTCTTGTGGTGCGCTCACCTTACAGGTCGGGCCCAGGCTCTTCTGCAGCTCCACCCTGTCCTCCTCCTCCTCCATCACCCCGTTGTAGTCGTAATACGCCACATCGCCGACCAGCAGAGCCTCATGGGACAGTGGCAGCAGGCCGGACTTCATCGAGGAAACCTGGAGACGGTTAAAAAAGGTCATGAAAACAAGCTCATGTTCACAGAGTCACAAAGTGCTTCACAAGCAAATCCCCGCTGGACAACGAGATCATGTTATCAGACCGAACAGAACAAGGTGACGCTGCTCCTGCCACAACTGTGACATAACATCCATCCCCCATCATATGCAGTTTGGATGCTAGGCCTATTTTTAATTTAAGAGTAGAACTTTTTGTAATCATCAATTCAGTAAAGTCACTATCAAAGCCTCGTACAGTATATTCCCTCATAGTAAAACACAGTAAAACACAGCTGTTAGCAGCTACTATGGACCTGTCATGGTGCATTCAAGCTCTATTCAGTAACCATGATGTGTTGATGCACACTGCAAGAAGATCACAGCAATTTGGAAACTGATACCAGGGGACACAAAACGTCTCTCCGCATCAGAATTATAATGGAGTCTCCTCTAAAACAGGTCAAACAGAGCCAAGCTAAACTCACAGCAGCTGTGGACGGCGTGTGGAGGTGGAGCAGGCAGCGAACATCAGGCCGGGCGGAGTAGATGGCTGAGTGAAGGCTGAACTCCTCCGTGTCCACGCCCAGGTTGGTGCTTCCCTTCTCCACCACCTCACCCAGGATATTCACCTTCACCTGGGATGCAAACAGTTTCAAATGCAATTGAAAAAAGCAGGTTCTGGATGAAATATTGATGAGTTTTTATAAAGAAATGCAAAGAAAACACAGTGAACTTCAAAATGAAGAGAGATGTTACACGTTTAGGGATCTGCACTCGGTTTACACAACTCAAATCCCACACTGAAATAAACTCAATGACCGAATTTCCTACGCTTTTAGAGTGTGTGTGTAACTCACCAGATTGGATCCGGTCACCTCGCTGTAGGCCAGGCCGTGTGGCAGCACCAGGAAGTGTTCCTGTTCTTTACTAACACGCAGCTGTCAGGAGGAAGAGACGCGTCAGTACAGACAGAGAGATGGTGGAGGAAAAGCTATGAAAAAATGGTGTGACGGTAAAAACCATTTCTCTCTAATTTGGATTACAATTGAACTTTAAATACAAAGCAGGAGTTATCATTTGAGTGGCTTTCCAATTTTGGACAACGCTCTCACCGAGTAAATAGACGATGTTTGCTGTTCTTACAACATTTCTTTTAGAATAGGACATAAGTTACAACATTGGCTATTCAGCTAAATGTGTCTTCAGTTCACACCGATGTAACGGTATAAGTTGAGCTGGGAAGTGAGGTGTAACGTAAACTATAGGCCCTCGCCAACTCTTAAAACTATAAGACACTGTAATAGGATGGATTATGAGAAATGTGGTCCCCTATTTGAAGTATTTGGATAGTCATCAGACCTTTAAGACTGCTGCCAACTATACCAACAAAGTAATAGAAGTCCAATATATCTCTTTCAGCATCTATTGCACCAAACTAACCAGAGAGACCTTCTGACCAAAGCAGATTTTATATTGCCAGTAAAATAATATTACTGCACACGTGATTAAAAAGCCTCACAATTAATAAAATGAAAATGAAAATAAAGATGAAGTCTGGAATGAAATGTGAAACGGAAATGGTACTAACAGTGAGGCATGTGCGGCTGATCTGGGCCCAGCCGTACAGATCGAACAGGCGATGGACGCTCGCCAGCTTGCAGCGCATCAACCTTTCCCCCTTCACCATGCTGCCGGGCTCCCAGCTCTGCAGGTCGTTGATGGGGGTCACCATCATCATGTCTGAGGAGGGGAAGGAGAGAGTGGGGATGATGGTCTGGAGTTGAAGCCAAAATCACATCTTTTTAATCACAATTTAAATGATTCGCTTAACATGGCTTTCCATCTCTGCACCACTCTGCTCACATATCAATACTCCATGATTTAGCTATCACGCTTTTAGTCGGTGTTTTAGAGATGTATTAAATATTCTTTGAAGCGCACGTACTGGAAGGGGAGACGGGTAGGGCGGCCGGAGAGCCGTGAGACGACATGAAGTCAGCGAGCTGCCTCAGAGCCCAGAGGTTAGAGGAGCTGCCCCCCTTCTTCATCTGCTCCTGGATCAGCACGTCCAGTTCCTCCCTGAACGACTACACACACACACACACACACACACACACACACACACACACACACACACACACACACACACACACACACAAACACACACATATATATAGGCATGCATAGTAAACAATAATCATTTAAGTTTCATAATAAAACTCTATTGGTGTCTAAAAATGTCCTCCTATTTTTGCTCGTATCCACTAACTTTATTTAGTTAGTTTCCATTGACTTCTGCAATGCACCGATGCTTTCTTATTTGTGTTGCGATCCAGAGCAGAGTCCACAGTAATACATTTTTATTTATGTAACAAAACAATTTGCATCAATATCATATGTTTATAATTGGATAATTCTAGAAAATCCATCGGTCCATTGATCCCAATTAAGAGACTTAGAGGAGGATATTGATACCACTTACTAAATACTGCTCTTCGATGCCTCTAAATATTCCTAAAACGCCAGTACTTAACTCTGGAAAAACACATGTTAAATGTGTAAAGTTAAATTCAATTCATCACTACTGAAGGCCTCGTTCTTAAGGACTTTTTAGCTGACATATCTGCACTTTTACAACATGAGCAAGAGTACTTCCACACAGCAGCTACACTGATAAACAATCAGCCTCCTTATCATAAACCTTGGATTCATCCTGTATGTATTATTTAGCACACCTTGGTTAGAGGACACTTGCTCTCCTATTCCTTCCTTAATCTGTTTATTTTTTTACTTTTTTGTTGAAATACAAACTCATTTTTATCCATACCATACAAGTAAAACCAAACAGATAGACACATGCAAGGGAAAGGAAGAGAAAATGTATCTTTTGACCGCTGAGTTTTGAACACAGTCCCTTCACTACAGGAGCCATGGGTAAGTAAACCTCTTAAATGAATGCTCTCACTTAATAGTCGACCTCTCCACCTCGCTTCATTAGCGTCATGCAGCCTCACATTATGCAGCAGAAGCACAGAGTCATGCTCTCAGAGAGGATCCAGCTCTGACTGCAGCTGTCACACTGCATTTCAGAGCAGATTTATTGTGATGAGAGGACATCAGAGAAGGGGGAACGATCGAGGCAATAAATAAATAAATCACAGCCTCCTCACCGGACTCTGGATGAGGCTGGAGATGCGTTTCTTATGCTGGGATCCGGAGCCCGGTGTGGAGTGCTGAGGAGATGGGAGGCTCTCAGGGACCCCATCACTGGGGCTGCGCTGCACCGGGGTGCCTTTGGGGGTCGGGGACTTGCTCATCTTCTACTGTTCTGCAGTGTCTTACAACCAGAGGTGGGAGGGGATGCCTGGAAAGAAAGATTGCAAATGTTGTAAATGCTTCCTAAAACTGGACTGTGGGACTTCAACAATTGAAATGAACGTCTTTTTGAATCAAGCGCTAAAGAAACAAGTTCACATAATGCTGACCAAGACTTTCGCAGCCAGGAAAAGCTCTCTGTATTTTGCAGAATAACAAAGATCTCATGTCTGCTGTGTCTTCTACGAGGAGAGTGTGTGAGCCCAAAATATTTCAGCTGCAGCTTACAGGATGGCGGAAATCAAGAGTCTAAGAAAAGTTTCTGGTGCGGATTCTCCAGATAACAAAAAAACAGCTAAATGTTCAGAGAAAGGATTAAAAAGTCGGCAGTGTTTGTGTGATTGCTCTTATTGCCACTGGGGTAAATCTAAAGTTTGCCCAGTAGGAGAAATAGACAGATTATTCTAGGGTTTCATCATGGACAAATGCTGTAAACTGTGTCACTGGGTTTGCTCTGAAAATGCACTTCTTTGAGCAACAATACGAGGAAAATCTGAAATAATGATGTTGAAACTCCCAAAAACAATAATGCGGGCAACAAATATAACAGATATTAAAGTGTACTCACTTCTGCCTTCAGCTTAAATACAACAAAATGTTTATTGAAGTTAAACAAAATGAAAGGAAGTTATTTATAACACTCGTTTTTGAAGCACTGTAACATTGAAATGAACCAAAAAGACACCAAAAAGAAGAGGGAATGATAGTTACAGTAGGGTAGTGTTTTACTGACACTTTCAACTGACATTAGAGGAAAACCCCAGTGCATTATCACTGTCTTTCAGCTTATCTTTAGGGGAAGATGCAACAATTAAACAAATATATATTGGGCAGCCCTGCAGCACTAATTGAAAGGACCATGTAGCCAGCTCTTAACTAGTTGCCAGAGTTTGGATTCTGTTCCAAGTTGGAGTTACAGATGACATGCAGGCCTTTAAGAAAACAAAGAGATTGGAGATTGGTCTGAAGACACATCGTGACCAATCATAAGTCAGAAATAAAATTGAAATTGTGCACGGTTACAATTATTGGATCTAGCTTCATGCTGGATGAGTCTGAGGTCGGCCACAAACCTCCTGAGGAAACTTCAAGCTGCAAGGGATGAGCTCTCAGTTGCAATTTAAGTGAAATGACAACATGGACTGGTCTGAGCAGATGCAATATATAAAAACTAATATTTGACTAAGTTATATTCAGAATGTGCGAAAATGTCCCAGCCTGAATTTTTATTTTACAGACAAAAGGTTAAATAAATGTGTTGCTATAAAAACTGCTTTCCAATATCGTGAACCATTTGGCAATAAGATTATTAGGAGATAAAACTAGATTAGATATTTTTTTACAAAGCCCTATTCGTACCGAACTTGAAATAAACCGAGCAAACAGATTAGTTTAAACTGCAGTATAGACAGGTTTTTATAAAGTCTGTGAAATTAAGTTAAGAAAATCTTATTTTCCGAGCCAAACAGTGAGCTCCTAAAGCAGCAGCTATTATTCAGTCCTGATTAAAAAGTCATTGCTATCAAAGCTAATACCAAGATATGTAAGTAAGTGCAAATGGAAGCAGAATATTGTTTAATAGTAAGCCTATGATTGAAAGAATCCACTAAAGCCCTTCACATCAAATATTAAATCACAAATATTAATCAATATTCTCACAATATCAACAATTTAAAGTCAAATCAGTATTTTTATGTTTCATTAGCCAAAACAGAGTTGTCAAGCGGATAAACAAACTGCACAATAAGCCTGCAGCCTTGTTCTGTATTCTCAAAAGGCATCATAAAGATATAAAAACCTACCCTCACATAAAGGATGCTGTATTCCTCAGGGCACAGATTAGTGGAAGTGCAGAGCTTTTTACAAAATGCAGCATTAGCCGACAGCAGCGCCAGAACCACTAACAGGAAGTGAGCTTGTGATACTGCTCAGTAATTGGAGGAAGAGTAAAGAGTTACTGTAAGGATCTTTAGTGAGGAGCTAGCCACTCCCAGATTCCACACACACACACACACACACACACACACACACACACACACACACACACACACACACACACACACACACACACACACACACACACACACACACACACACACACACACACACACACACACACACACACACACACACACACACACACACACACACACACACACACACACACACACACAGCTGCAGAGAGCAGATTAGGTCCACACACACACCACACCCTCCTGTGCTACACCCTATTTGATAAGTTGCATTTCTGTCACTATTTCTGCATGTCTGATCACATGCATCATCAACTCCTGTCATGTCTGTAACATCCAGGGCTCAATTTGAAGAGGCTCACTGCAACAGCTCAAGAGATCCACGTGTATCACTTATTGCATTGCACACAAGAAACTCAAGAGAGCGCAACAAAACCAAACAGTATGCACTCTAACGCACCAACATCAGGCTCACTGAGCTCAAAGGCACTTAAACATCACATCAGCCGTCCAACGTCAGCTATTTACTTCCTAATCAAACATTGACATATACAGTAGCGGTAATGTGTTGCAATAAACTATTATGTATCAAATGATTAACGTATAGGGGTCTGAAAAATGTCACAAAACCTGTCCATCTCACTCTTGTTTTGTCAGTCCAAAACCAAAACATATTCACTCTAATATGATATAAGAGGAACAGGAACTGTAAATGTTTGAGACGCTGAAAAGAACATTTTCTGACACGGAAAAATTACTTTAACAATTAGTCAATTAGTAAAATAGCTTGAGCTTATTTTCTGTTAATACACAAATCATTTCAGCTCTACTTACTATTGATCGTTCGGTGTTTACTTTTCAAACAGATGCTGTTATTTTTGGTTTTAAGCAATCACAAACTCTGATATTTATATCTCCATTGAAATGTATCCACATGTTTTTCACAGAGTTGCTTATTTTTTAAAACGGGCAACAGTCAGTCTATAAAGTCCTCCATCTGAGCCAGCAGCTCTTTTACTCTCTCTGGTTCTCAGTGTATCTGACTCTCTGGGCCCCAGCTGCTGACAGGCAGTAGACAGAGAGCCTCTCTCTCCAGGGAGGGTCCTAATGACTGAGGGGAGACATCACCCTCACTTCCTCTGGTCCTCAGCTCCACTGTGATCATGCTGCATCATCAGCTCCCTTCTGTTTCATAACATCTCAGGAAGAAGGGGAGCTGATTCGCTGCCACTCTCTCTTCTATGGCTGCATTTAATCGGCAAAATAGGCTGAACACTTTATTGTAACGACTCGCATTGTGTGGAATGGTCAAATCGCCGGACATGCAAATGCCAAGAAATCAGAAAAAAAGGAAAATGTTCCAAGACTTATTTTCATTAAGCTTGTGTTGCAGAGCGAACCATTCTTAATCTATTAAAAATATCAAAGCAGGTGCCAACCACAACCTGAAACTGGAAAACTAGATAAAAAGAGGATTTGGTTGTAAAACAAACACAATGTCACTATGAAAACAATTCATGACACAATGAAGTTGACCTTGTGCTGCTAGGAGTCCTGCGATTTGTTCAATTTGAATATATATGCTTATCTGCAAGATTGGCAAGACTAATTATGTTCTGCCTTAACTACAACCATGAGTCGAAAGTAAACACTTTAGATTCAACAGTAAGCAGCGCTGCAACCATTAGTGGGATAACCCTCTGGAAAGGGGTTTCAGGATCTCTGTGTCCTTGACTTCCAGTTGCAGAGAGGCGGATGGAGGGATGATTACTAAGTAGCTTTGATTGATTTTTCTTTGGCTTCGCTGTCAGGTTTATTGGATTTATTGATAATGTCTGCTAAGTGATTCATAACCACTACACAATAACTAGTTTATAAAAAAGCTGTATCTCTGATAGAGTAAGATAAAGATTAATACATGTTTTTACTTTTCTAAACTTACTCCAACTCATCATGTTTAATTGTACACGTTATAATCCAATGTAAAACATGTTGCAAAAATATTGAAAACATCCATATCAGTATTTAAAAGTCCAAAGTAAAGTCTTTAAATCAAAAGATATTCACCTGAATATACGAAATTAAAAGCAGTGATTGCCATATTTAAGAGGCAGATTTTGTTTTGTATTTGACATCACTGCATTAGGAACTACTTAAATAATCTATAGTATCAAAAAAGTAAGCGTTTATTATTTTTAAGGACGGATGGATTAGTCTAATTATCATTTCTAGTCCATTTTCAGCTAAAGACATCAGCAAAGTCA
This sequence comes from Eleginops maclovinus, assembly GCF_036324505.1. Taxonomy (NCBI): domain Eukaryota; kingdom Metazoa; phylum Chordata; class Actinopteri; order Perciformes; family Eleginopidae; genus Eleginops; species Eleginops maclovinus. Next base: position 25,575,254 of record NC_086360.1, read on the forward strand.
TTGGATTTGTTTGGACAAGTACTGTATTATCAGTTTCTATATTATTTTGGTAGAGCTTTCATTGATTAGTCAACTTATCAATTAATCAAAAAGATATTGGCAAATATATTGATGATTGGAAATGTAGTTGTAAAGCTTCTCAAATAGACATTTAGCTCTTTAGAGTGAATATATTTCTGTTTTAGACTGATAAAACAAGATATTTAAAGACTGAGAAATTAGGGTGAACAAAATGATCAATCTAGAAAATAATCAGCAGATTGTTCGTTAAAGATAATCATTAGTTGCAGCCCTAGTAAATTAAAAGACTACAGAAATGCATCACTTGAAATGAAATATGATACAGATTAATAATATACATGTAAACCCACTAATGACCCTAACATGAATTTATACACCTCTGTAGCTCAGATGAACCCATCTTCAATGTGCTGAGGGAGATTAATATCTGCATGAGGAGGGGGGGGGGGGGGGTACGGTTGATATCTACCATAGAGTCATGTGAGTGCAGGCAGGGCTCCATATTGTGCTTTCACTGCTTCACATTTCACCGTGCATGCACATATCGTGTACATAGCCGCATGTTTGTTAGCATCGTCCACACCAGCTAGCAGCCCGTCATGCATGGCTGCTTAGCAACATCCGCACACGCTGCAGCATCAGCATCAGGATCCGCGTAATGGCCACCCGAAAGAAAAAAAAAGAGAAAGCAGTAGCTCAAACCTTTCTCTCTAAAGAACCGAGCAAATGTACATCTGAAGAAAAATACATTTCCAAAATAAGCAACAGCAATGCACTTAATCATGTCCTGCATATTCAGCAAGCACTATTGTATACAAATAAACAAAACACGACATTGATGGCACGGTAATAAGCAATAGTATGCATGGCTAAATCACAGCCATCACAGTATGACTACACGACACTAACTGCACAGATGAGCCTTTGCATGAGTCACGGGCCTTCATGTGCCTTCACAAAGCGGAGAGCTGCAGAAAACGCTATTTAAATCATGTTATAAGAGCACATGATGTTGTACCAGACGGAGCAGAATGCACCGTATGCACGACAACACCAGGCAGTATGGTGTCTGCTACTGCACGGCTACACACGGCTCATGCACGCTGCAGGGAGGACCTACGCCCAGCCATTTAACCATGATGTGGGACACAACATTAAACACTGATGTTAGCAGGTTAACTCACCTCAGAGCATCCTCAGGAGCGCGTGTTCTCTGCGGGCGCGGCACACCCACGGCCCCGAAGCCGTATACCTCAGGAAGAAGCAGAGCTGTGTGGTTAATTACAATTATAACACCCAAACCGAGGTTCCTTTGTGGGATTATTTCAGGGCCTCAGCTGGTACCAAGTCAGAGGATGTTTTTCCTCGCTCGGTGCGCCTGGACCAGCCCACTGCCACGCCTGTCCACAGTGACACACACACACACACACACACACACTCACACACACACACAGGGCTCCCACTCAAGCATGCACCCACAGTGAGATTCAAGCTTTGCAATGCACTTGGAGTTATTGTGTTCGGAAAAAAATCCACGCACAGCCCTGGTGGATGTCTAATGCTTTCTCTTAAAACGTTGTTTAGTTGGCGAGGCCCGGCAGCTGGGATATCAGCTACATGCAGGCGCCACCTGCTGTTCTGATGGAGGACAGCAGGGACAGTTAAATACAAACAGACATATTAGGTTTTTACATCTGTATCAAGATTGACACCCCCCCAAAAAAGTACTAGTATACAATATACTCTACGACGTAATATTTATACACTACTAACTATATTGTGCTTTTAACTTACATGTATTAAGAAATAATAACCTACCCCGGAGTATTTACTGTATATATTAAAGTTATGAATACATTAATGCATCAATATAATACAATAATTTAAATTACTTTTGCAGAACTTTTACTTTATTGTACTTCAAGTGCATTTTTATGCTAATATTTCTGCTCTTTTACTAGAGCAGAAATATGAATTCAGGACTTTCACTTGCAGAGGATGTCCCCACTGTGGTATCACTACTTTCTCGAAGTACTAGGTCTGAGTACTCAGTCCACAACAAGTAGAAGGTTGAAGTAATTGTAGTTTTCTTGAGTATTTCTATTTTCTGACACTTTTTCACCTCCTTTCTCATTCGACAGCTCAGGTTAAAAGCCTGAAAATAAAGTCTGTAAATGATATGAGGAACACCACTAAACACTGTTTAAAAGTTGATCCATCAATAAAAATAATCCATTGTTTAAATATGATTTAACATAATGAGTACTTGTTAAATTGGTCTGAAAGTGAAGGTGACCCTTTTACTTTGACTGCATGGTTTTCAACAGTTATGGCTTTACTTCGTTACATTATTCTTCCACCACTGCAAATTTAGAAAAGAATACTAACCTGGACACGTGTGCCAAATAAAAACATGTTACAATTAGTCATTAATTACAGAATTTATCAAGCATTTTGAAATTTCAAGTTGTGTTTTTGAAGTCAAAGCAGTACATGGTAGTATTGCGAGGAAAAATCAAAGCTTCTGAAATGAGAAACAACCACAGCATTCAGTGATCGGGACAAAGAAATAACGTAATTACACAAATGTAACCAAACGCTCATCCTCTTGGTACGAATATATTCCTTTAAAGGACAACTCGTGAATTCTTGTATACTTTAATATGTATAACAGTAGTCCTTGTAACCTCTAGTGTGGCTTTTCTTTAGGAAGAATCTAATAACTTAACAAAAACAACAAACCCTTTTAGACAGAAATTTTAAAAACAGAAGCGGTCTTGTACATTTTATTTTAGGGCTGCCAAGGATACAATTTGTAAAATAAAAATAAAAGCATATTCTTATTTACTCAAACAAAATCCATAGCTTCAAAAGTTAAATTAAATATGACAAATAAAATAACATTTTCTTCGTGAATAATCCTTTCTTCGTATGCACCCTAAAAAAATAAAACAAGAATTACGGGAAAATGTCAGTTCCTTTTACACAATTATCAAATTCAGTGACCTGTTGATGGAAACTACACATCTCTAATGGCTGTTTTGATACACCCTGACCTTCCTTTTAAGTGCATTCTTACCTGAACCTGAAACATTCAACCAGAAGAGGGCGCTGTAACATGTCAAATCATTGCCAAAACATGAATTTTCCAGTCTGCTCATGTGTTCATAAACTATTTCATAGAGGCGTAATAGCTTCTGTTAACAAGAGTGTTATCTTATGAAATGACCAGTCACACACTTGAGCAGAGGTCTAATGAGGCAAAAATAACTGCAAACATCTGGGTGTGCAGGGCCTGCAAGTGTGGGAAGAGACCAGGAGTTCAGACTAGAGTAGAGGTTGGTTACGGCAATGAATACTTCACCCACAATATGATCATTCCAACATTACTCACCCTCTGTTAACTTCAAGTCAGGAATTTATTGTGTGTTTTCATACAGTTTCTCCATGATAAACAAAAATCCTGGATGACTTGAAGAAAATAGGGGCCACATTTAACGACTGCCAAATTAAATTAAAACATCAGTAAGAAAACTCTCACACAACTTGTGCAGTATAATCCAATTCGTCTCATTTGTCCAGTTGTAGTGCACTACTTCAAACATTGCAATTTGGACTCAAAGCACTCGCTAAATTGTGAGATGGTTTATGCAAAAGAGTTCAGCAACTTCTTATGGAAAACGAATGCTGCACAAGCTGCGCGAGTTTGTGAACAGATGTTTTGTTATCACTTTGCTGTTGTCAAATACAACCGGCATATACTCCAATACATGCGGAGGTTTCCGTTTCTTACTCTTCTGATGAAGTCTTCTTAAAGAACTCATGGAAACACAGGTGAGCTGTTGATATACAACTGATCATTTTGGGGTTGAAATATCTTTTAAGTAGACCGATGCTTTTTTCACTGCAGAAATGTTGACTACTAATTGCAGAAAAGGCGCATAACGATGACTCCGCTCTTTTCCAATGTCACAGTCACCCTGCACATTACCCTAACACTGATGCAAAAGCAATCATTCATTCCCTTTGTGAAAAGTATGTTCTATGTGCACAGCTTCTGCTTTGTGTCTTCCTTTTAGTCAATGAGTCCTTTTTAAAAGGTTTTTTTCTGGCTGAATGATTTGTTTTATAAGAATTGTACGAGCACATCCATGGTAAACGGAAGATTTCAATTAGTGCTCTCAAATGTTCTTTGTTGAAAAAATCACTTATGTCAATGATTCAAACTAAATCGTGTTAGTCAAACATTTCTTTAGAGGAGAACAGCCCGTATTTGTATCTGTCAATTGAAAATGAAATACAAATAAGGTTTCTGACCACATGGGGGCAACATTTGTATAATATTAAACCAACCATCATACCTGTGTCTGTTACCATCACACTTAATATTATTTATTATCACGCCTGATATAACATGTCCAACATGTGCATGCATTTTGCAGAGATTTGCATTTTAAATGAAAACACACTTATCTACAGATGTTTAATTAATGTACTAAACATATCCAACCTGGCAGGTGTCCAATATGTGTCCAAGCCATCTGCTCTATGGTTGAGACATCTGTTGAAGAAGAAGAAGGGGATGATAAGTTAAGAACAAACGGCATGGAGAGGAACTACATCTTCCATTAAAACAAATGTTCAGTTACTTGAGGACAGAGGAGGAGTTTAGATCATCTGAGCAAAGTGTTGGAACACACACACACACACACACACACACACACACACACACACACACACACACACACACACACACACACACACACACACACACACACACACACACACACACACACACACACACACACACACACACACACACACACACACACACACACACACACACACACACACACACACACACACACACACACCTTGATCATATCCTCTTCATCATGATTTCTCCAATCAGATGACGAGGTACTTGTGTGGACGGTTTGATGCCTCGGATGTGACGGCTACGCTGCAAAGAATCAAATGCTTTGTGTTGAATGCCAGCGGTAATTGAAGTATAATCCCGTCAGATCCTTTTAGGAGATGATAAACGTGTCTGATTGCCCATTGTTGACAATAAGCAATCTGTTGTCCTCCTCATCGAGTGAGAGAGGAAAGAGGATGAAGAAAGGGCAGTGCTCGAAATGGGACGGTACTCACCGGTACACAGTACCTGCACTTTCACATTTTACTCCTGGGCGCACTGTGAATTGTATTTACGTACCGGCACTTCTCACAGGCTGCCGATACTCTACTCAGCCCTCTGCAATAACATTCAGTTGATCCTTTTGCCATTTCAAAAAGGGAAACAACTGATTCACCCAGGGAGCACTGCTTCCCAGCGGGTACTTCGCCACACGCGCATTCAAGTAGCATAATGCTTAGTGTACTCTGGTTAGTTCTAGATTCAAGATTCAAGAAGCTTTATTTATCCCGAGGGAAATTGAGGTGCAACAGTTCAATACAAAGAAGGAGAAATATACACTCAATATAACTAAACTACTAAATATACATCAATATTACTAAAATGTATCAACATAAGAGCAGCTTTGCAAATATGGAATATTATATAGTTACTCAGTAATGCATATTTTCATAATTTTCATAATTTATGAACAGATGTATACGCCAGTTTGCTCAAAATTATCAGATCTAAATGAAACGTATGCACATGGTTCCATTTCCAGTGATCAGCACCTCATCACAACCTTCGGTGTGCATCACAATTGAAGTATTTGATATATTTGTCTTAAACTTTTTTCTATGTTCCTTTTGCTTTGGTTGTTATTGTATGTAATAATGGTTTAATGGAAATGGAAAGGGGCATGCATTTTGTAAAATCTGGCATTTTTTGAAGGCAATCTGTCTGGGTTCAGGCGCAAAACAACAATTAAAACCAATTAAAAGCAGCCTGTTAAAGATTTGTTAAAGGCCACAGTACGCAGGTTTACGCCAGAGGGGGAATTAATTATGCTTCTGTGCTTAGGATTAAAATACAGTTAGTATGCAACATAAAAATGCAGTTTCAATTAACCCTTTATTCTTCAAAAGTAATCAGAATGCAAGAAACAAAGTCCCAGTAACTAAGATGTGTGCATTAATTATGCTGAAGATTTACAGCCTAAGGGTTGGAGTTTTTTCTCCAGATGAGAACTCCAGGCACTCCCTCATCATATAGGTTACATTCAAAGAAGCAAACCACAGATTTATAATGTGAGTAAAATATTTTTTGATTAAAAGGTGGAAGCTAGGTAATATTATACTGATTTTCTAAATGAATAAACAGATCCCTGAAGTTGTTAACTCTTCACATCAGACCCACTCATGACAGAGACCTGAGGGACCAATGAGATGACAACCTAATAAAATGCTCATGGTAAGTCTCACATGTCTGATGTCTGTGCACATACCACCCATATTGCAATAATTTACAGCCGGTGGAAAATAATAAAGCATCTGAAACAGCCGTGTAGTTATATACTGTACATGTGCTGCACCATATTTATTCTGGGAAAGTAAAAAACGTTCATTAGGATAGCCTGCATTTATTTGTACAGACAACTAGAAGACTTATTTTGTTCATTTGTCTGAGAAGGTGGGAAGGTCCTAAAACCTGGTTCAGTTCTGGTGGAAATGTAAGTTATGTAATGCTGTTTTATGAAGGGTGAATTAAATTAAAATTACACAAATGTTTGTGTTTGCTGTGAACTATAGTTTCTGTGGGCAAATCTAATTCTGCATTTCAGACTTTTCTGAAAACAAACACAAATTGCAATTGGAGGATCTCTACCAACCACCAACAACAGTTTATCTTCATAATTGCTTCACTAAAACCATCCCTGCCCGGCGTCAGAGAAGAAGCCGACAAAGCATGAAATCAGGAAGATAATTAGGAAAGAAAAACGAGTTACCAAAGTCTGATCGGGTGCTATTTGGATGATGAACTGATATCCAGGCATCCCACAATGCTGCAGCATCAGTCTGGTCATATCTCCGTCCTCTGTTACTGGTTCTGAGGGCATGGTGAACCCATCCTCCATTTGCTCCTGTCAGGAAAGAGAATATATAATTAAAAATAACCTTCTGCTATCAAATATCCATCTACTTTAAAAAGGGAATAATCACAGTTCTAATGAATCAAGGCAGGGGGAAAAGGTTCACTGTATGCTGAAACATTTAACAGGTAAAAAATAAAAGCATAAAAAAAATCTCTAAAACTAAACTTATCCAAAACACTGTTTTTATTTCAGTGGAACAGCTCTCGATTTTTCTTCTCCCAAAGTTTAATGAAAATGATCGACTGCAATATTGTTGCTTTCAAAATTTAAGGAGGTATGTTAGGTTCAATTTAAATAAGACTGTTTTCTTGAAGATGCAGTGAAATGAAGAAACAAAGTATCATATTGTAAGTATAATTAAGATGCAAAAATGTGTACATTATCTAGACCTCACGAAAGTAAAGTAAAAGCAGTGCTCCGTTAAGACAAAATTGGAAGTGCAGAAATGACACTTTTCTTCTGAAATGAAGGAATGGATCAACAGGATTATTTCTGGCTTAAATCTTGCAGCCTTACTGGCACTTAGTTTGTGACTTTTGGATTCACTGAAGTCATACAATAACACAAACGAAATAACTGCACAAAGCAAAGGCAGACTAGCAACTATCATGTTCTGCTGAGGTACAGTTACTTCTGTTTTCCAGTGGAGTCTGGTGGCGTTGGCAATAGCATAGATAACAGCGACAGTTCTCAGTCAAAAAAGGCTGTCTGACAGCATGGTGAAGTGATGAAAACACTGTTAATTAAACGTACACTTAAACTAATATTGATTTATTTTGGTAGGCCTTTCCTTTAGAACACACTGATCATGGATAACAACCTTACTTCCAAAAATCTGAATTATACCTTTAAAGCTATTTTATTTATCTTATTTGCACCATGTATGTTGAGTTGTTGGAGGAGCATGGGATAGCCAACATATACGTTGTATATGCTGTGCATATGACCCATAAAACCACACTCATAGACATTATGTGCAGGAGATAACATGAACAAGTCAGCAGGTGTTTCATATCCTCCAGAGCTGCTCAGTGTTTACAATCACAGATACAACAAGTTAGGGAAATTGTTATGACGTCTAACAATTGGGTCTCGTATATGTGCCACTCCTACAATGATGAGATTCCGTCTGGGTTACTTTCAGCTAAAACATGTCGAACCAACTGTCATAACAGCAAGGTGGAAAAAACAAACACTCACATCTTCCACTTGCCATAGGTCACTTCCCAAGACATCAGTCTGGCTATAAGTGATTGCATTCTTGAGGAAATCAGTCCCGCAGCCAGCGTTCTGAAAAATAGAAAATAACACTAATCAACAAAACGAAATAAGTGGCAATGCTGTCCTTTGAAAATAACAGAGGACACTTTTCCTCTGATAGAGTCCTGATGAGCAAAGCACTCACACCGTCGGTGTCCTGCAGAACTGCCAGGAGTAATCGTATGTATTCCGTCGCAGCTTTGAGTGTGTCCACTTTACTGGGCTTTCTGTCTGGTCGCATCAGTGGCACCATGCGCTTCAGGCGGGAGAACATGGTGTTCAAGTTCCTTATCTGCACAGAAGAGAGGCTGAAGTGACACATTAACGATATTTAACCATGAGTAAAGAAAAACAATGGTGAGGAATAAGAGCATGCATTGACGGTTTATGAGCAAAAGAGCCCCCTTGATAGATAGATAGAATCGGAGGATGAAACCCTCTTTATTGTCACATACATGCACACAGCAGAGCACACACAGTGAAATTGGTCCTCTGCATTTAACCCATCCTAGTACTAGGAGCAGTGGGCAGCTATTGTGCAGGGCCCGTTTGCCATCACTTTTTATATTTTTTGCATTTCTTTTACAGCTTAGACACTTATTGATCATTTTCTGGTTGTTTTGCATCTCTTTTTGCCGTTTACTGTCAATTTGTTGCTTCCTTATTACAAATTAAGATAAGATGTACCTCTATTAATCCCCTTGGGGAAATTCAACAGTTTATGCAGCAACAGAGAAGAGGAAAAACAGTACAGATTCACACAAGGATATGAAATAAAAATAAAAAGTACGAAAAATGATATACAGGCAAGTAACGGTTTTAAAACAAACTGAAATTTAGTGCGCATATATACATTTGGAGTCCGTATTGTTAAAAATATTCACGTGTGAAGAAAAAGTGCAGGTCAAAGTCATTGTTCAAACGGTGCAGTCTTTATGTACACTCCGGGTTATTGTTGAGTGAGTCACATGGTTAACCCCTTGTTGTGCAGCCTGATGGCTTCAGGCACAAAGGACTTTCCCAGGCGCTTAGTGCTGTGCCGAGGTGGGATGAGTCTGTGGCTGAACGTACTCCTCATCTTCACTAGCTCTGTATGGAGGGGGGGAGGGCTTATCCAGGATACTGTTCAGTTTCCTCCTCGTCCTCCTCCTCCATATTGTCAAGTGTAACTCCAATAACAGAGCTAGCCTTCCTCACCAACTTGTTCGTCCTGTGAGCATCCCCTTTGTTGGTGTTTCCACCCCAGCACACCACGGCAAAGAAGAGCGCACTGGCCCCCACAGACTGGTAAAACATCTGCAGCAGCCTCGTGCACACGTTGAAGGACCTGAGCCTCCCCAAGAAGAACAGCTTGCTCTGTCCCCTTCCTCAAGAGAGCACTACAGTCCAGTGTATTGTTCAAGTGCACTCCCAGGAACTTGTAGGTGTCCCCCACCTCTACTTCCTCCCCCCTGATGGCGATGGGGGTTAGACGCCTCTTCGTGTTCCGCCTGAAGTCCACCACGAATTCAATTAATTATTCAATATAAGCCAGGGTTATAAACTGGATGCTACCCACCTTTTTAAATAAATCTACACAATATTTGACATATCTAAATGTGCATGTACAATGACCAACTACAACACATAACACATAATATAATAGTATAATACTGAATAAAAAAATCCATTCTGCATAATGACAACTTTTACTGTTGATACTTCAAGTAAGTTTAGTTGATAACACTTCTGTATTTTATATTATTCTGAAATGGGCCATTGTGCATAACTGTAGCTACTACAGTAGTATATTTTGATGCTAATACTTTTAAAGTACATAGGCCTACTATGTTCTAAATAAAAATACTACGGCCTGGTTTCAAAATGTCACGTGAGTAAAAGTAATAGGGGATGTCCTTAGAGTAAAAAAAGTACTCTACACAATTTCAGAACTGAACACCACTGATCTGAGTACTTCTGAAAAGTTAACTACCAGTACAGGTAACGCTTTGTGTGACGTCACTAGCTAAGTAGCTGCATGGCTAAGCTTACGTTACGTGCTAGCAACCGTTAGCATGCTATGAAACACATCATTAAACTGTCATTTTCTAATGTTTCACATATTTCCACTCACTCTCAGTCGTTCCTTGGCGTTGACCAGCTCTCGTTTCTTCACAGTTTCGATGAAGTCCTCAGCCACGAAGTAAACTCCTTCCCTTCCGCTCTTAAACTTCTCTATGTTCCTGTACGCAGGGAGGGCAGACTCGCCCGTTAAACGCTTCAAAATGTCGCTCATTAATTCCTCATCTGGCACCTTCATTTTAGGCCAACATTAGAGGGACTTTTGATAGTGTTCTGTTAGTTTAATCACGTGAAATGTTTTTAATGTAAACGTCAAAAGGCAGGAGAAGGGAGAGGTGCAGACCCGGGATCGACACACCTGTGCTTCATGATTAATCAGGGGTTGTCAAGGCAACGTGATCAATTGAACGGTTTTAACGGTAAGTGAGAGGAAGTACTCTGATCTTGCACCGAAGTAAAAGTAGAAGTAGGCCTACCAGAGTGGAGTAAAACTCAGTTACAGGTAAAAGTCCTGCATTGCAAATGTTACTTGAGTAAAAGTACAAAAGTATTGGCATCCAAAAATACTTAAAGTACAAAAAGTAAAACAATCCAGATTGGCCCACCTCAGAATATTATAAATGATATGTTTGGATCATAATTATTGATGCCTTAATGTGGTTATCAAAGCTTGTAAAGGTGCAGCTCGTTTTAATTACATTGAATGCAGCTTGTTGATTTAGTCCAGGTGTAACTAAAATTGTATTTAAGTGTTCATTATATTGCATTTAACTATTCCAAATCTGCAAAGTAACTAATAATGTTAAATAAATGTAGTGGAGTAAAAGTACACTTTCCACCTCGAAATCGACTGGGTAAGAAACCAGTTGGAATGCTCAAGTAAAGTACAAGTATCTCAAAATTGTACTCAAATACAGTACTTCACTAAATGTACTTAGTTACTTTACACCACTAGTCACTATGAAAGAGGCTAAGAAAGGCAGAGGTGAAGGTAGTACTCATATTATACATTTAAATAAAAGCAAGGGTGGACATTTATTTTGGAGGGCTTTGAGCGTTGAAACTACACATTAAAATATATACACTAGTTATATAATCAAATCCTTGCAAAGATACATAAACATACAGTATACTGTATACATGGATTTTTCCCCCTTCTCTGTTGCTCTCTCTTATAGGTGTATTTGATTTTTTTTTGCTCACTATTTCCCTGATGGGGTTTTTACGGTGTTCGACTGGTTTTCTGCAAAGATCTTACGACAGACGTTGTTCAGAGTTTAAAGGCCCCTTGAGCAAATGTGTTAAATTGGGCTATACAATTTAGATTTGATTGATGGATTGATTGACATCCCCACGGAGTCTAGAGTTAAATGGGAAGTAAATAGGTTGGTGTAATCAGGCGAAAATTGCCGTTTATTAAAGGTCACAGAAAGCAATCAACAAAATAGGATCACAAATACACAATCACAGGAAAATCAGCCGAGCCTGGAAATAGAGAGAAAAATGTTTGTGACTGATGCCGAATCAGCAACAAACAAAACAATCTCTATTAACTAAAATCACTACTATTCAACAGGCCAAAACCTTGAAAGGAAAAGGAAATGTAGCGTAAAGCGTCACAAATACAACAATCTTATCATGATGCTATAATGACAGACATGTGTTTGTGCGTTTTGATTATATTGCCAACCTTAATCCTTGATGGTTAGTATTTCGGTTGCCGAGGATCTCATGGTGTGACATGCCGTGTGTTATTTATAGACATAAATAATAATACAAAAAGCCTGAATTCATGTTTAGACTTTGGTTGGCACAGACGCCACAGAAGTGCAAAAAGAAGTGCATCAAAATCAACACAACAGCACAGCCTTGGTGTGTGTTGTCTTTGGCAAAATACACTACCTTTAATGGCACTGATGACAGAATGAGTGATATGTCTGTGTATGGGAGTGTGTTGACCACATTTTGAAAACCAGGATAGTAAACAGGCGTGATTTTATTATCCAGCTGATCGAAGAGTTCATTTAGTGTTAAGAAGTAGGATCTTTTTTTTTTAACACAACATGTAGAGGAACATTTCATTCTTCAGTTAAACAAACAATCAAAATCCAACTTTGACATACACATGCATTTTTCTGTTACACTGAGAGATGTTTGAATACAGGCTGCCAGGGAGCAGTTAGGGGTTTGGTGCCATGCTCAAGGGCACCTCGGCCTTGCCCAGGAGGTGAACTGGCACCTCTTCAGCTACCACACTCTTTATTATTTTGTTCTGATCGGGAAAACAATTGCATTAGCTGAGCTCATGCCCCCTCTTCTATAAATCCGAAATGGTTAATGATCTTGTGAGTAGATGTACATGAAGCTCAGTGTAACATCTAAGTCAGCTATAAAGCATAATCAGTTTCAGTTTGATCATAAAATCATGATTAACTTTTTGTTTATTCATTCACAAGTGCAAATCTACAGGTTAAATACCATATTCACATTCAGTCATCATATGCAGTTAACCAATGATGCTCATCAGAATTCCACTATTCTATTTAGAGCTTCCCTCTAAAAATAGATGATTTCACAATGGAGTCTAATTACATTTCTCACCCTCTTTGCATGTGTACAAATTATGTTCACTCAGAAACAAGTGTCTCCTTATTGAAATAACTATATTGTACCTTGCCATAGAAGATAGCTGATCAAAAAACTCCCCGGCGTAATTTAATTGTGCACAGACAAACCAGCTTTTTGAGTATAGATACAACCATAACGACATTTTAGAGGAATCCTCGGTTTGCTGCTGCTTGAATGTGCAAGTTCTTTCAGGAAGACTGGGTGTACATTCAATCACTCCGCAGCTGCATATAGTCAGCTCATCATGGGCATTCTCTTTAACCAGTTACATTTCACCTGAATCTCCAGCAGTCAATCATTGTGCTGCAGTCAAGCTTTAAACTGATTCTCCTCTCTCAGCTGTGATTTCAAGTGGTGTGCTGCCGCCTGCTTCCACCACATCCATCTCCATTCATCATATCCAATGCCAAGGAGAGCTAATCCAAAGACATCATTCCATCTGCTCAAATCAAACCAATAATAGAATCCAGATATTCAACATCACCACCAGGTCTAGACCCTGGGGGGGGGATATACGATATCATGATCGGGGTCTAATCGCCAAAGACTATAACACTTCCATCACAGGGCGTATGAGTAAAAAAAAAAAAGAAGTCTCTCCAGATTGAACTAGTTTGAGTTTAACGTACAAATCAAAGAAAGAGCACTTTAAACATTTTTAAAGTGCTCATTTTAAAATGAGGCCTTAATAGGGCACACCACTGAGGCCCATTTTAGAAAATCACAGTTCCTTTACAAAGAATCTACAGGGTTTCACTGCTGAACACCTCAATCAGTTATTTTGACTTAAATTGCACGCTCATTACGCATTGCATGGTGTGACCAGTGGCGGCTGGTGGATTTTTTTCTAGGTAGGGCTCTGCCACATGCAATCAATTTAAGTAAACATCCCAGTATGACTTAATGCTACAAAAAAAACTGGACTTTTCAGCGTTAATTTAACAGTCTTACATTGTAATGCCTCCATAAACTATTTAAGCATTTGAGACTGAGGACTATGTACAACAACTTAAAAGCAATGGCATTAGCAATACTGGTGAGGAAACGTGCATGAGTTTTTTACAGTTTATTTGTAGTGGGATTTTGCTCTTCTCTCCTTCTGTGTGGCAAACCTCTCAATTAACCTTCTTTTTAAATTCAGGAATGTCCCTGACAAATTTCTTCTCCATTGAGAGCATAACCAGAGCATTGAGGCGATCCTGTGTCATAGTGTTTCTCAGGAAGGTCTTGATCCTCTTCAAAGTAGAGAAGCACCTCTCAGATTCAGCTGTTGTCATGGCTGTGGTGATGAGGATCCTGAGAAGACTGACGGTCTCTGTGAAAGTGCTCTGAAGGTTGTTCTCCATCTGGTACACAGACACTGCACCACTGCAAGCATTGAAATCACTGTTATCATAGATGAGGGACTGGGAACTGGGACCTCTCCAAGTAGCAGTCCATTTTCCATATTTCATGTCTGTTTGGGGACTTGAACCGGCGACTCTACGATTCCCAGTCCAAGCCCCTACTGACTGAGCCACTGCTGGACTAGTGCCCCAATCCTCGGATCAGGGGAGAGTAGATTCAAGTCCCACTGCAGTCATTGTGTCCCTGGGCAAAACACTTAACCCTGTATTGAGTGTATGCAAGTCCTTTTGGATAAAAGTAACATGTAATGTAATGCCGTTGCTTTACTTCATTGCTCAGCCGAAGGAAATTGATGTTTAAAACCTAGAAATGGTCCACTGCATTCTGTGATTATAACCCTAATTTCCCTTAGATGACTTACGAACAACATGAAAATGTCATTATCTTAGAATGATTTCTCCCTTTAATACGTTTTAAAGGGCTCACAAAGTGCCCTAAAGGCAGCATGTTGTGAATATCACAATATGGCCTGTATATCCAATGGTATATCTGTGATCTTTATTAATTTCCCTTTTTCTGGTTGCACTCGAAACCTTTGGCGGGGAGGGCGAGCACATTCCCCGCAATCAGTGCAGGCTTGCTTTCACAAGGAAAAAGATGAAGCTGATTATGGTTTATAATACTTGCTGATTTTGACATTAAAAGCAAACCAGGCTTCATTTCAGATTTTTCCAGGAAAATAAGACATGTCGCCCTCATTTAGTTCATTATTACCCATTCCTGTCAGAAACTCAGAAGACTAACTTAAACAACTCAGCCTGCAGGAATCAGGACCTGTATCGCTTGTTTTGATAGGAAATTAAGATAAGCTCCTTGCGTACCTAACTGTGGTTGTTAAGGGACACCGTTTGTGTTTGAGTTATTGATCCATCAAGTTTAAATCTGTCAATATCTTTCTAACTTAACTAGGAAAGCCCTCTATGATGCTAATCTGATCAATATAGGCTCTGAGACAGCATTCAGGCCTGTATTAACGGCCTATCGCTTCTAATTCCAATGAAACTTCATTCCATCATCTATCATCAAGTGTCTTTGTACTACATGACAATTTGTTCATTATATGGTATTGTGAAGATGTACTGTACTTTTTTGAAGTGTTATTCACGAGAAAAGGTACCTTTAAAGAACCCAAAGGAGGAAATCTCCCTGTCTGTTCCTGTCCCTTCAGACCAAAGAGTTGCTTCTTCCTGCAGACTGTGAGGCCCTTGAACTCATCCTCACTTCACTTCAAGTTTTCATTATGTAGCAGAATGGGACTATAATTTCATTTCAGTGCTTGAATTGGCATTATCCTATCCTAGTAATTTAAAAAAACAAATTATGCATTTGTCTTTATGTTATATATCTACAGATAATGATAGACTCGTACAAGTTGACCGCTTGATATGTTTAACAAGCGTCAGCGAGGATGGTCCTCTGTCCTATTCACTCCGCACATATACAGAAGAGTCCTTATTATTGTCTACAATATTCAAAAGTACATCAAATTTTGTATTCAGTTTGTGTTGTTTTTTGATCACGAGTCGTGGCTGTGGCCGTTGCTGTGGTCCTGAGTCGTGGATCCTGAGTGGTGGCTGTGCCTGCAGTGTGTTCTGGTCTGATGATCACTTTACTAAATCTTTGATGGCTCCCACAGGATGGTTTACATCAACCTGGATTAATCTCCTTCTTCTGTATAGACACATTTTAAGCATTTGGACTACCTATGTAATCCTTTTAATTTACACGCAACATCTATTGCACCTCCTAGGAGAGGGATCCCTCCTCTGTTGCTCACCCTGAGGTTTCTTCAATTGTACCCATTAACTGTAGGGTTTCTTGAGGGAGTTCTTCCTTTTCTGATGTGAGGGTCCAAGGATAGAGAGGGTCGTAGTCATATACCGGTGTACAAACCGTAAAGTCCACTGAGACAAATGCAAAACGTGTGGTATAAACATTGATTGATTGTTTTTATAAATATTTAGCAGAGGTAGAAGAAGCACTCAGATCTTTTACTAAAGTAAAAGCATGCAGGAATACTGTGGTCGTCAATACTCCATAACAAGTGAGGTCATGAATTCAAAATAATAGAAGTTCAGTAGTATTATCAGCTAAATGTACTTAAAAGTATCAAAAGCGTAAGGACTGTGTGTGTGAAATGGCTCCTTTAACAATATTTCTTTAGCATAGATTGATATATTATCCTGTTTTTATCACTTTGATGGCATTTTAATGTGCAGCCAATTTTAAATACATACTTTAAAAAGCTCTTTATTAGCAAATCATGTGATTCATGTGTAAAAAGGAACTAGTAACTCAATTTGGTGGAGTAAAAAGCATGATGATTGAAGATTTCCTTGTGAGAATGGTGACTAACGCAATTAGAGTGGAGAATAAAGATGTCTTTTATACTGCATCTTATCCTTTGATCCATTTCAATCAGATACCATACAGTTCTCACTAGACACAACTTCAAAGCTCATGGCTATAAATAATTTTTCATCTGATACCTGGGCCACTGCTCATTCTGTCACGAGGCCTGACAGACTTTTGAGTGCAAATGAAAGTGACCTGCGCAGACTGACAATGTAAAAATCTTCTGCTAACCTGTTCCTTTGGTACAGACAATTGGAGCTTTGGTCACGAGATCACCCCTGTGCATTGAACACATTATTGAAAGTCTCCTATATAGATAGATAGATAGATAGATAGATAGATAGATAGATAGATAGATAGATAGATAGATAGATAGATAGATAGATAGATAGATAGATAGATAGATAGATAGATAGATAGATAGATAGATAGATAGATAGATAGATAGATAGATAGATAGATGATGGATGGATGGATGGATGGATAGATAGATAGATAGAGAGCGAGAGAGCGAGAGAGAGATAGATAGATAAATAGATGGATGGATAGATAGATAGATAGTATCAAAAGTAAAAAGTAAATACAAGTTATAAACATACCATTAAGAGTGAAGTATATATAATTTTTATTCACACCATTCGACAGTTGCATCACTTGTTTATTAAAAAATAAAAGTGAACTCCAATGAAATATATATAATCAACACGTTTTCCATGAATTTAATGTTACATTTATTATGTTGAAAATGTGTAATTAAATTTAATTAATTAATTAATTTGTACAATAAACGTTAACATTAATTGACAACATTTTTGCACAAAAAATGAGGTCATGCAGTTCCTTCTCTGCAGCCAATCAGCGCCAGCCATTTGTGATGACGTCACCAAACTCCCAACTTCAGGAAGTTGGAACTTTCTTTTTACGAGTCGGGTTTTAACTGAGGTTTCAGCGTTAAATTACATTGTTTTAGACAAGAAAACGAGCAGCAGGGAGAATTATCATTGTTTCTTTGTATGTATGTTTTGAGGAAGTAGCTTTGTGGATCAACTTTGTGCGATTTGGAGTAGCAGGAGGACGAGCAGAACCTAAAACTGAGTGAAGATGATCGCATCGAGTCTATTAGCTAACTACTGTACAGAGCTACATGATGACCAGGCTCTTAATGTGAGTACCGCTGTAAAACACTGTTGTTGAATTTATGCTGACAGTACATCTGAATGTGTTTCCATACTGGGAGAAAGTAAGAACAGGGGTCCAGCAGGGCTCTGCTAGCAACAGAGCTGGGTCTGCATTCAAAACATTACTAAAGTAGGCCTACCAAAAGCAAAAGTACTCGTTATGCTGATTGGGCCTGTTCAGAATAAAATATTGCAGTGAAGTACAGTACTTGAGTAAATGTACTTAGTTACACTGCTGTCTCCTAGCATGGATAAGGTCTCACCGTCATGTTTAGTGTAAATATTCGGCCTAAGAGAGCGTCATTAGGATCACCTGTGAGGGGTGCAAAGCAGTGCCTAAAATGCCTTCAATAATTAAACAACAGCCAGTGGTGAAAGCAGTTCTCACACTTGCTAAAGTAAAAGTAGCATTAATATAAGATATACTTCATTGATTTCAATTGGGTAAATGTTTTCGTCACAGTTGCATGATATTAAGACATTACATGTCAGCAGTAAAGAGCAAGTCCCAACAACATCGAATACGATTTACATTTGAGTTATCAGAATAATCACAGCTTTAAATTAAAATCCTCAAAGGACAACTTGAG
The DNA here is from genome assembly GCF_036324505.1 of Eleginops maclovinus. Taxonomy (NCBI): domain Eukaryota; kingdom Metazoa; phylum Chordata; class Actinopteri; order Perciformes; family Eleginopidae; genus Eleginops; species Eleginops maclovinus. The sequence goes on from NC_086360.1 coordinate 25,593,806, forward strand.
AAGGGGAATGGATGAGGTCAAAGTCCAACATTTAAAAAATCTTTAATGAAAGTACAATTATTAATAGATGATTACCTGTTTTTGATTTGTTATGACCCTGCTGGTGGATATCGTTACCAACAATTATATGTCAATGTTTATTATTGTTAGCGTGACCATCTTAATCTGTTTAGCAACAAAGCAGTGGATTAAAATATATATGTAATTCCATATTATACTGCTACTGGTACTTCACTAAAATGAAAATATTTCAAATACCCACACCTGAGATTTTCCTTTCCTACTATGATAATTTCCTCTCTGAAAAGTCCTTTGCGGTGCAATGTATGCAATTTACTGGGAAATTGCATACATTGCACCGCACTTCATTTTCATTGTTTCCTATCCAGTGAAACTCATTATGGCAATCTTATGCAATCATAGCATTTCTTCTCAGTAATCAGACTGAAACCAATTTTTGTAAGTTTGCAAAAGAAGGGGATTTGCCATGGCCATTTTGTACTTGCATAGCAAACCATCTCCACTCCTTCCCTACTGATTCTTTTTGAATGATGATGGAATCGACCTATTTGCCCTGTTGTCGTCTTCTATTTTCGATTGGTCAATTTATGGTTTTCCGTGTTCGAGCAATTAATCTTCATCTTTACAACAATGGAACTTTTGCTTTCTTGTGGCTCCTTAACTGCACAGTCAAATAAATGAAACGAAAAGTAGCTATTTTTATCGACACAGTTTCAGATCAATGACCCTTATGTGCCGTGCTGCTGTGCGCAGTATTGTGAATGTCTCTTTGGACATTTTCACCTCTCTTAAGGGGACTGTTTATTGATGTTTGTTTTCATTTAAATAAGAAGGAAATGGAAGAAGGTTTGTAACAAAATACAGGTTTAAATGATATTCTTCCTCATTCAAAATGACTAAATCATACCATGTATAATAACTTACTCATGTATGAGCTTCTCTCTCTAACATTCTCTCTTGATTCAAAACGGTTAGAAAAATCAAGAATGTTCTCTACTTTTCATGTAGTAAACTGTTAAACTTCACTGAGTAATCCTGAGGATTTATGTGGATTACAAATATAAAAGGGAGAGGAAACATTGCATTTGCCTCTCTCCCTTGAGTTAATGTCGGACCCATATTTAGTGTTTTTGCACTCTCTCCTTTCCCCTAGCTTTCCCGCTGTGTCAGAGAAACACAGGCCTGTACACCGGGCCTTTTTTGAATGACATTACCTCATACCTCAAGCTATTTCTTTTCTTTGTAATACCAGCGTCTTTTCAATGTTTTACACCGATACATCATCCGATCATGGGGCCAAGGTGCCCTAGTAGGAAAGCTGATTAAATAAACTTTTTAATGCTCAAACCTCAGGGCGGTTAAATTTCAGGATGAAATAAAGCAAGCAAAACATTTTTATTGTAGGTGTTTCCGGACCTATATATATATATATATCTGTAAACTAATGCACTACGTGTGCAAAAGCTCTGAAAAGCAAAACTGTAGCCCAAGGTTCAACTGGCACCTGTTTTCCCTCAGATGGGACCCACAGTCCCACAATGAGTACATTTTCAGTCAAACAGCAGCAAATGGACAGTGCAACAACAAGAGGAACTACAAAAGTACAATCAATTAATACAACTTTAAAAAGCATGATCAAATGGAGATGCTAAAAATGTGTGATATTGCAGAAGAATAAATAAAGTCTGCATTTCATTAACTCATGTTGGCAGAAGATGGTGATTAATGCATGCATTTTTATCTGACTACCCCCCCCCCCTCCCCCCCCTATAAATACAATTATGTATATTCTATATTTTAGGCTTCTGGTGCAAAGGTTGCCCCCCAAATATGTTTTCAATTTCCTTCATTAAACGTAACAACTGCTCTTCTCCACAATGGTTTAGGTGGACAAATACCTGCACCACTTCCAGCTGTCGGATAAGACTTTGATGGATCTGTCAATACGATTTCGGAGAGAGATGGACAAAGGCCTGTGCAGAGACACCAACCCCACAGCTGCCGTGAAGATGCTGCCCACGTTTGTGCGCTCAACTCCTGATGGAACAGGTATTATTCTTTTCATAAAGGTGGTGCGTTTAGGAAATGGGTCCACCGATGTAAGGCTGCTGCCCTAGATTCATCTCAGGATGCTTTTATTCAGAGACACCAGTCTGCTGTAGTAGTTCCATTCCCGCTACTGCAAGACAACAATTATAAGACAAACATCCTAGGCATGGTTCAGGATGTCGGCCTCAATGTTATTTCTGTGCAATAATTATTCAACTGTGCAATATTTACTTAACACAGAGACCAGTTCAACGTTAACCCTTCCAGACCAATGCAAATATCATGATGTCTTCAAAGCGTCATACCTTCTCAGCGGTTTGAGACAGAGATCTGCTGTTTTTCTCCTCTTAAAGTAAAGAAACGGTGCTAAACAAGTTATCAAGTCTGTAATTGTGAGCCGTAAAACAAATGTGTAAAGTTATAAAAGATGCGGATAGTCTCACTTTTTCCCGGCACATTGCTTCTCGTTTTCTCTATGATTTATAGGTGTATTCTCATCCAGTTTTAACATTATACCTTATAACTGTTGTATAGTACAATGTTTTACTGTTGTTGTATATATTATATTTCCCAGTGTGCATGACCACGAGCATGGAACAGGTCTGTGAAGTTATTAGGTAGGCTAATCATCAGAACAATAATTGTATATTCTTTAGTAAAATCAATGAAATCCCCTTAATCCTTTATCAAGGGAAGATGACAACTACTTGCATGTTGCAGCTTTTAAAATGAAATAGTTTTGTCTCCTTTTCTTGTCATACATCATTATCAATTGGAAATTTAGACATTGGGTTATTGCATGTTTTTTAAGTCCAGAAAACAGTGTTGGTACTTTTGAAAACAGAAAGCATTAGTTGGTGTTTTACTTTTCATTCACATTCCTGTGGAACGTTTAGCGTAACTCCACTAATGGACTGTAGGAGGTAGCAAAACACACAGCAACATGCCAGCCAAAGGTAAAGAAGAACAATAATAAAAAAACAACCGCTTTCTTAACGTTTTATAAGCAAGGAACTCCGATACAAATGTGGACTCTGTGAGTTAATTCTTTGGTGTTTTGTTTTTTGTTTGCTTTATTTGAAGAGCAAGGTGAATTCCTGGCACTTGATCTTGGAGGATCTAACTTCCGGGTGCTCCTTGTCAAAGTTATGGATAACGGCAAGCAAGAGGTGGAGATGGAAAATCAGATCTATGACATTCCTGAACACCTCATGAGGGGCTGCGGGTCTGAGGTAAGAAGCATTACACACTGGTCCAATTATTTATATTTATTTATTATTTGTATCCTGCTTTATATTTAGTTTTTGTTTATATTTTGTGTACATCTTTACTACATGTTTAGTCCCAAATGTATATTCTTTCTTTCTTTTAAATGCTATTTTATTTAATTGTAATTACATTGCCTTATTTTTATGCTGCTGCAACGAAAACAATTCCCAAATTGGGATCAATAATGTATTTTCATAACTGCGCCTGTCACATTTGGACTTTGTTGCACTTGTATGTGGAGCTAAGTGACATGTATGCTTCAGAATGTTGCTCTCTGAATACTTGGACAGACAGTTCATGCTGATTACCATCAGTAATAATCAGGATGTTTTTTTGTTGAGCCTCAAAGAGATTGATGTATTTTCCGGAGCTGCAAGACAAGTGCAATTTCAGATATTTACAATTGCCTTGTTTTAATTAGTTCTCTTGTAAAGCTTGCAGAGGAATCCTCCAGCTGCAGTGAGGCAGGGAAGTTGATCCATGAGCAAAGGGCTTTAAATCAAGTCATATGTGTTCAATACTTAAATTACATAAAAAAGATGCATCCAACTCTTACTAAAACGGGAACTTAATTAATAAACAGGGAAATAAATCCTAATAATGTGATCCTTTGTTACTTAATTATTATAATTATTATATATATTTTATGTTGTACTAAAGATTAACTTTGCTTTGCCTACTTTGACACTGCCCTCTGCATTGTTTCAACCCCATGAGACCTGTCTTTGTTTCTTTCTCAAACTTAGTTTAGAAGTCATGCAGCTTGAAGGAGGGGGTGACAGCAGTGGGAATGAACACTTCTTTTTTTAGTGTTTTGATTAGAAACATCAAACTCCCCTGCAAACCACAGGCAGCGTAAATCCAGTAGAGCAGGGTTGTTCAATTAAAATTCAAAGAGGTCCAGTTTAAGAAGATGTCCACAAGTAAAGTTTTCAACTCCATACTTGTGAAAGAAGGGTTGAATTTAAGCAAATATATAACCGCAGTTTGGGTAAAATATGTATTTAAAGCTCTTTATTGTGCTTGATATAAATCCGTTTTAGAATCATTTATCTCAACAACTCCTTTTCTCTTTTCCCTTCTTCTATCACACGCCCCCACTTTCAGTTCTCTTGTGAGCACGAAACATTATTTGATTTCTAAAAACTTCATATCGGAGGAAGCAGCATTTATGTCCCGCTTTTAATTCTCACCACACTCTCTGAACAGTTATTCTTAACCACCCATGAGAAGTATGAACATGTGAAAGTCTGTCAACTATTGATTATTAGCTCAGCTTTCACCCACTACTTTTCCTTAAAGAGCACCGCATGTGAAATGACTTTTTTCTCACTTATTTCTCTTTCCTCTCGATCTTCTCCTCTCTAACCTGAGTCACAATGCTCATCGGATCATGGTTACCAGGTCTGAACTTTAAATCTGCCCCCTGCCACAGCATTGCTAGTGATATCTGTAAAGTAACACCAGCATTCAAACTGTTTCTCCTTCACATATGTCCCTAAATGGTATTGTATAATAATTACGTATGGGACTGGCATTAAATAAAAAGGAAATATAGCTTATCCTGTGAACTGTACACTCATGTTCTGCAAACGTGCCAACACTTTTTTGATTTAATTTCCCTCTTCCTTCCTGCCTACTACTTGTAGGATACAAATTGTCTTACCTCTCATGCATTTACTCTAGTCTTTAACATCCATCACCTACCAGGCATCATGTTTCTCTCATGTGTGTGTGCGTGTGCGTGTGTGTGTGTGTGTGTGTGTGTGTGTGTGTGTCGTAATTTATTAAGTAAACTTTCCTTTTTCTCTCTCCTTTAGTTGTTTGACCACATAGCTGATTGTCTGGCTAACTTCCTGGAGAAGTTGGGCATAAAGGATAAAAAGCTTCCTCTGGGTTTCACCTTCTCATTTCCCTGTCAGCAAACCAAGTTGGATGAGGTCAGTGATTTAGACTTGCTTCATTCAAAACACTTCATTTCAAGTAAAATGCAGACTCTACCAAAACAAGGGCTGTTACGATCCAGCAAATCAAGCACAGACCCATGGTATATTGTTGCATCATGCATGCTTCTTACCTGATGTCGTATCAAAAGCGATCTTATTTGTATATGCAGGTACCTGGGTGTAAAACATAGCTGAAATGAAACGTGTAGACAACCTTTGTTCTGCTCTTGTGCTTATGTTATTCTTTACAGAGTGTTTTGGTGCATTGGACCAAAAGCTTCAAAGCGTACGGAGTGGAGGGAAAGGATGTGGTCAGCCTTCTGAGGAAAGCCATCAAGAAACGAGGCGTAAGTGCACAAAATCCTATTTCTTTGTGAACATATCCATCCATTCTTGTTAGTAATCCATGCAGGATTACTAAGTTATCTGTGTGTCTCTGGGTGAGGATGTGTGTCAGCATTCAGCATACACTCCTTAATTAAGTTTGCTTCTGGGATTTTGTTCATACATTAAAAAGGTCATTATTTTCCCACATCTACAAGAAACATCTTCAGGGTCTTTTTCTATTAGTGACCCTGGACCTGTCTGACCCAGGGATGCAAAGCTCATTTAGAATGTGTTTTCAAACAGCCTGAGATGTGAAGAGCCCTAACGTAATGAATTATTCATAGTTCATATCTATGGATTCCAGCCGTAACTTTTGAAGTGGACTCTTACCAGCATGTTCAGATGAGCAGGCCACCTCAGCACGCCACTTTCGTCTGCACTATGAATGCTATTCAGGGATGTTACTGATCATAGAGTGGGGCAGAAACGGCAAAGGACACATGCCACTGTTTTCTACAACATTCTTTAAGTCTTTAAGAAGACAACATGAACACGCCAGGTAGGGAATGAGGCCTTACCCCAAGTGAAGGAGTTCAAGTATCTCGGGGTCTTGTTCTCGAGTAAGGGAGCAGTAGAGCGTGAGATGGGCTGAGAATCGGAGCAGCGGGAGCGGTACTGCGGTTGCTTTACCGCACCGTTGTGGCGAAAAGAGAGCTGAGCCAGAAGGCAAAGCTCTCTCTATCGGGCCATCTTCGTTCCTACCCATGAAGGATGGGTCATGACCGAAAGAACGAGATCGCGGATACAAGCGGCTGAAATGGGATTTCTCTGAAGGGTGGCTGGTATCTCCCTTAGGGATAAGGTGAGAAGTTCAGTCATCCGGGAGGGACTCGGAGTAGAACCGCTGCTCCTTATGCTTGAAAGGAGCCAGTTGGTTCGGGCACCTAGTGAGGATGCCACCTGGGCGCCTCCCTAGGGAGGTGCTCCAGGCACGTCCAGCTGGCAAGAGACTGAGGGGTAGACCTAGGACCAGGTGGAGGGATTATATCTCTTTGCTGGCCTGGGAGCGCCTTTGAATCCCCCAGTCAGAGCAGGGAAAGGAAAGTTCGGGGCTCTCTGCTGGAGCTGTTACCCCCGTGACCCTGACGGATAAGCAGGAGAAGATGGATGGATGGATGGATGGAACATGAAAACGCCTGCCCACTGAAAGAGATTTTACTAGTAACAAGAACAGTTAAATGATAAGAAGCTAAAGGAAAAACATGTGTTATCCATGATAAAGTTAAATGAAATACTTTTAAATAATGGGAAGATATTGTGTCTATTAAAGCCATAATATGCCACAGTCCAGCAAAGGATACGAGTTAAGCAAAATATCCAATCCCCGTCTATCAAAACTCGACAAAATATGCTGTATTTAATGGGCATCTTAAGCAATATTACACGAGGAAGTGATGAATATATGAATGTAATTACAGCTGTTCTGATATTCAGTGCAATAACACAACACCTTTTTATATTTAACGGTAAGAACAAATCCAATTATCCCAATTATCAAGAATAGTCGGGCAGCTGAACTGAGACTTGACCTTTGCCAGGCAGAACTGAAATCTTCGCTGTGCATACTTTGTTGCAATGTAAGATCACATCCAGCTGTTCTGTGGTCATAACTGTTGAATAACTCCTGGCCTCTTGTCAAAGCGATTACTAATAAAGTCTAATTAAATGACACTGCAGGACTTTGACGTTGACATTCTGGCGGTGATTAATGACACGGTGGGAACCATGATGACCTGTGGCTACGACGATCATCACTGTGAAATTGGCCTCATTGTGGGTGAGTTAAGTCTGAAGCCAATACTGGAGGAAGGAAGGAACCATTAAGGTCAGTAAGCTCTTATGCCACAGCTCTTTCAGCGTTGAATGAAACAACACTCACTGAGCTGCGTTTTATCGAGCTGTGCAGGGAGGAGGCTTTTCTGTAGGCTGACATGACTGACTAGTTCCCTTGACAAAGCCACTGGTATGTTTCCATTGCGTTTTGGACTTTTGCATAAAATGAGATCCGTGGCAAACAAACGTTTCTGATTTTATTCAATATTCACACATTTTTTAAGTGTAAGTTCAATAGTTAAAAACTAACAACACTAGCTAAGCTAAAAGGGGGTTTATTTTTCTCATTTCGACACTACGTAGCAACAGTCAGTTATATAGTGAGAAATTCAGGAATATAGTATTGACTGAATTGTTGTATGCCGTAGGAGACGAGCTTTCTTTAACCACATACCTTATTACATGCTCTTAACCTTAAACCCAATGACTTGGAGACGAGGGAATAGGACTCTTAACTGCAGCACTCTATTATGTACTTGCATGACATGTGTATAATATTCTCCCACAGGTTTTACATCGTGTTCTGATGGTGTCAGGAAAGCATCAATTTACATAATGATCCTACTCTTTAAAGCCCCGTATGGATCATATGCACTCTAACAGCTTATTGTTTCCTTCTGTTTCCCTTTCCACTTGTTTCTTGTGTGCGCTGCATCAACAATTCACTGTGTGTGTATCTCTAAGGGTGTATAATTGGAAAACAAGCATAATGAAAAGGGTAGATGCGCAGTCAGTTAACATGGGAGAAGACCCCTTGTGTAAATGTGGTAACATGTTGCTGGTAGATCATCACAGAGTTATTTAACTTTATAACTTCTTGCCTGTATCTTTAACAGTTTGTCTGTAGAAATTCCCACACAAAAGGGAGCAGCATTATTCAGGAAAAGGAGAATAATAGCATGTTTTTCTCCCAACTTTGATCAGCTAATTATCTCTGCACTGCAAGGGCCGTCACTGCTGACTCACTTAAGAGATTTATCCTCCCATTCCCCCAGAGTTATCAAGTGCTAAAATTGTCCGTAAGATCATGTCCCCTGCTGCACAAGTGTCTCATTATCCAGAGACAGTTCCCTGTTGCAGCAACAGGAACATGACTCAGCACATTCATCCCAGGGCTTCAGTCAACTTTGGTGGACTTTATATTGTTGTGGAAGCAGATAAATGCATCTTCACATCCCATAGCAGGTATTTGTTGTTCCACACAGGGATCCAATGTGTATGTTAGCTGCGTTTAGCTGAAGGAAACCACAGGACCTTTTGAAATCAGATTTCCAGTGGTGCCAAATTGTCATCTTGAGTTACACTTTTCCTTCTCTCCCACAGAGTGTTCTGTTGTAGCTGTGGTCCTCAAAGTACACACGTGTATATATAGCTATCCTAGACTGCCTGATATCTTTATGGTGGATAAAGGGTCTCATCTTGTCATTTCTAAGGCTCATTTAGCTCCCTGATTGCTCTTATTAAATGATGAATATATCTTTTTGACCCAACGGATTAGAGGCCCTGTATACATACAGTCCAGTGCTTATACATATGAATTCACATACATTAACAGTACCTTGCATACAATAGTATTTATATATTTAGGCAATTGGCCACTCGAGGCCATACTATTTCTACCATTAAGAAGGGAAAATAGGTTTATTTATACGTTTATTTGACAGGGACAAATGCACATTAATAACCATTTCTGAGTTATGTTTTCCATCTGTTGTCCCTGGACAGTCTTTCTGACACATTCAATGTAAATATCATGCAACTTGGATGCCTATGTTACTACAAATGCAAATGAAAACCAATACAACTTTACATACCATTTCATAGCAGTAAGGTAGCCACAGGTGAAGGCACAAGCAGAACAAAAAGAGGATTGTACAGTGCATTAGATTGTTTTAGTGTTGTCGTATAACATATTGAGTTCACTATAACCAGAGAGAAAATATGAAGCATGCTAAAAATAAAAGCATCAAGCCACTTACGTCATGTTATGCTTACTTACTATAGATCCCATTTATTCACTCAAAGCAGTATTGCCATCTTAAATACCCCTCCATTAAATTGAAAATCAAATTGAGATGTTGGGTATCAATTTGGGAGATCAGTGCTAATACCCAGCCCTTATTATTCGTTTTCATGGCCTTTAAGGGATAGAGTGATAACGGTTTTATTTTTGATTCAAACATGACTGAACTGCAGTACAATGTTGTCCTTCCTGGTCTTCTTTGTAAAGTTAAACTCTCCTTCCCTCCAGGAACCGGCACCAATGCCTGCTACATGGAGCAGATGAGGAACCTGGATCTCCTGGATGGTGACGAGGGCCGCATGTGTGTCAACACAGAGTGGGGCGCTTTTGGAGACGATGGCGCCCTGGAGGACCTGCGCACCAACGTGGATCGGGATATAGATGCAGGATCTTTGAACCCTGGCAACCAGCTGTGAGTGTCTCTGAGCTTATCTGATTTTCTACTTCATGAAACATCCATCAGTAGTGACTTTACTTAAATCAATTACAGACTGACACTCATCATGTTTTACTAAGTAGTTTGAATTCTATATATCCAGTCTGTATGACTTTCATTTGATATATTTAGTATTAAAATGACATTCTGCTCATTTCAAGGGTCATATTTGTATGTAGCGTCTCTCCTGGGACATGTCTCCATGCTTGAATGTTCAGAAAGCTCTTTATTTTTCTCATACTGCCTGTGCTGCAGCACCCCTTTCACCCTCTGTCTGAAACCAGAGCCCAGTCTGCTGTGATTATCGCTAAAAGATGTCCCGCCCCTTAGCCTATCACGTATAATGTGTTAGCCAATAGAAGCCCAAGTGTGACATAGTGATGTCATTATGTTACGGAAGAAAACAAAGGAGTCCAATTGAGGACTTTCAGGCAGTGGGGGAGTGTGTGGGAGAGAAACTCCCTCTGGAGGGGAAATTTGGGATTTTAGCCTTCACGGACCATTTACATGCACTAAAACCTATGTTACCCTCTACAGGAAAGGGAAACGATACAGCCCCTTTAAGTGTAGTTGCCTTAAAATACTTTAATGTGGATACCCTGAGGAGAACTCCCCTTTTTATATGTATGTAAATGTATATATATATAAGGATTCATTCATATTTAAATATCCAGCATGTCTATAATCAGGTTTTGCCGATGTATATTTAGTAGAGCAGAATAGTTTCCACCCTCTGTGTCTTGGTTTAATGAGCTGAATGACTCCTATCAGTGTTTCCTGAGAAATGACTTTTCTATTTCCATCTCTTAAAGGCGATATATATTAGTTCTCATGCAATTTCATGCACCATGTAATGAAATGTAATATGTAATAATCTGATTCTTACAATATGCAGATCCACATCTGAAGAGAGAGCTGCCGCCACATGCTTTGTGTTTAAATAAAAAGTATTAATTATGGAAATGGTTTCAAGATGGACATGGTTTTATCAGCCCTGTTTTTTTGTTGTTGCAGATTCCAGTAAAAAAGTGTATAGATGCGCAGCTCAGTTAAAAGTTGAGGTGCAAATATTTGTGACTTCAAAACAAAGCATTCAAACTTAATGAATAAAGCTGCAAGCCCCCTTCAGCCCGGGCCTTTCCGAGCCAACTCAGAGCTAGGTGCTCGGACATGATTCTCCTGATATAGCCTGCTAGTCCATAGAAGAAAATAAGGGATGGAAATGTAAGTAATATAAGTATTCAGCTTCTTTTCCTTGTGTTGCTGTGCAGGTTTGAGAAGATGATCAGTGGCCTGTACATGGGGGAAGTGGTGCGTCTCATCCTGGTGAAGATGACCAAAGAAAAGCTGCTGTTCCAGGGCAAGACTTCAGCAAAGCTCCTCACCACAGGGAGCTTCAGCACCAGCTTCATCTACGGCATTGACACTGACAAGTACGTGTGTGTGTGTGTGTGTGTGTGTGTGAGAGAGAAAGTTAGATTTATTTATAAGCATAAATATAATGTCCTCCCAGAAATTAGGATGTCCAGATTCAAGTTTTGAATTGAAATGAAATGTTGAGGTCTTTCCAGTTTTTGCTTGAATTGCATATTACTTGTTTCTTTTTGCTCTATTTGCTCTGCCGCTGGGAATCATTTCATCATACTCTACATGACATCGAAATGCAGGAGACTCTCACACTGAGCCGAAAGGACATATAGGAATGAAGTAGAAAACATTTATAAACAGTCTTTGCTACGTCTACACGTGTAGCTCGAGGGAATGACAGACACACAGCGGAGAGGTCACTGGGGCTGCACTCGTTGCGTTGATGGGCATTCAATTCTCACATTTAAAAACTCACGTGTGAAAAGCTTGCAACTCAGAACTAAAGATGAGGTTAAGCGTCTTCAAGGTCACATCGTTCGTTTAACTTGGACTGAACATCTTATCGCCTGGGAGTGCTCAACACGCGGTATCACGTGTGTTGGTTGACTTGGTAAACACTGGCTTTAAATCATGCTCATTTCATGCTTTCTCTCCCTTTCGACTTGTATGCCAGGGCAAAAAGAGGCTGAAAAAATACGTTTCTATTACATTTGAAGTCTTATGTTTTAAGTAACGGTGTCGTAAACTAACTTATAAAACACTTTTCATGTTAATAACACACACTATAAGTCGTTGAGTTTTGTACAGTTATAGTTGCACATGCTCTCTCCACTTCCCTGCACTTGTATTTAGAGTATAATTCACATGCCTATACAGCAACAAACAAACAACAAACAAAGGTTCATTTGACTGAAATCATCATTATGATTATATGAACATTTTCTAAATCAGATTTGTTGACAGTACTTATAAACTTGTCCAGCAGTGGCTCAGTCAGTAGGGGCTTGGACTGGGAATCGTAGGGTCGCCGGTTCAAGTCCCCGAACAGACTTGAAATATGGAAAGTGGACTGCTACTTGGAGAGGTCCCAGTTCACCTCCTAGGCCCTGCTGTGGTGCCCTTGAGCAAGGCACCGGACACCTCCAATCCCCCCTCCCCATTGCTCCCCGGGCGCTGCACAATAGCTGCCCACTGCTCCTAGTACTAGGATGGGTTAAATGCAGAGGACTAATTTCACTGTGTGTGCTCTGCTGTGTGCATGCATGTGACAAATAAAGAGGGTTTCATCCTCCGATTCTATCTATCTATCTACTTCCTATCGATATATGATGCGCTCCTGTTGCTGCGGTGGTGAACTCTCTGTAATGAGACACCTGCAGCAGGAGACGGGATCTAACTGACATTAAAATAAGAAGTCTGTCCACACTTTCCCCAGAGTGAGCAGAGATAGGGACCGAGAATCAGCTTATGCAAATGAAGGAGATTGATGTACAGCAGCGGTTCCCAACCTTTTTCGACTCAGGGCCCACTTCAGAATTAAAAGAAATTTCTCGGCCCACATTCAACCATAAACAATACGGAGGGTAAATACATTTTCAAATGACTTTTTATTTCATTTAGAGAAGGAGCTGCCCTTCAGTACCAAACAGAAACTGAAAAGTGAGGTACTGTCTGCAGTAGGCAAATTAATAACGATTTCATTCAGAAATTGAGAACTGCATTCTTATACATAACAATTGCACATATGTTACACGCATTAGATGTAGTGAGGTAAATCACACATACTATGGTGCAGAAAAAACCCAAACATTGCCAAAAGAAGTGCATTAAATTACTAGGCCTAAAAGAAATGCTGTAAATGCAGCATGTCGGCTCAGCCAGGAGCAAGAGATCGCTTTGCGTCGGGCTCCCTGATCAGCCTGTCGGGTGTTCTTTTCCCCATAAGGACCGCCTCACTGCACCTTATCCCTTACTTATACACTTGGATAGTTTTAGCTGTGGATGTTCTGTTTTTTTACCAAAACCGACCAATCAGGTGCATTATCAATGTGGTACCGCGGGAAAGTTCCTACCATCAACTTTAAAAAAACCCATTATGTTAAAAAATAAATATAAAAACATAGATAATGTTTTGCAAATGATTTGGCGGGCCACTCGAAACAGGTTGGGAACCGCTGATGTACAGTTTATCACACTGCCTAGGCAGCAATCTTAATTCCCTCGAGGAGAAACACATCTGCTTCATTTTAATTTAGTAACGCTACAGCAAATAACAACATCTGTTCAATGTCAAGTCAACTTTATTTTTCATAAAGACACATTTATTGTTCATGAAGTAAACAAAACGGTCATAAAGACGGATATAAATGCACACACACACACACACACTCACACACACACTCTCTCCTGAAAACACTGCAGCAGCAACAACAGTGTGTCAGATTAATAAACACTTTCAACCCTTTTTAATCAGGGAGAGATCAAGGCGTCATGTTTTCTATTTACAGCTCAATTAATTCAAACCAATGCGATGACTTTGCTTTTGTCCACCATCCTAATGCAATACATAGAGACAGGTGAGACCACTCCAGGCAGGTTTCATTTCATATTGCTCATATTTTTTGCTTTATTATTCTGTCTTATCTTATTTAATTGTTGCCTTATGTTTGAATATAATACGCCATTTAAGGCTTACCTCAAAACTATTATTAAAAAGCATTTCAACACTTCAAAATAACTGGTTAAAAGAAATAGAAATATGCTATAAATGTACAACAAGAATCTGAAAAATGACTCTAAATATGTGCAGTTTATCAGAGTTTAAAGTGGACCAAGTCTGCAAACTGTCGCTGCCTTTTGTCTTAACGCTTTCAATGTTGTTTTTAAAGCACTTTGAATTGTCTGCTGTGGAAATAAACTCGCCTTGCCTTCCCTGCAGGGATGAGGAAGGTGTGGAACGTGCGGAGGAGGTGCTCCGGGGCCTGGGTCTGAACCCGTCTGTGGAGGACTGCATAGCCACGCAGCGGGTGTGTGAGATCGTATCGACCCGGGCCGCCCACCTGTGTGCTTCTGCTCTGGTGGCCGTGCTGCGGCAGATCCGGGACAACAAAGCCGCGGAGAAGCTGCGTACCACTATTGGAGTGGACGGCTCTGTTTACAAGAACCATTCAGAGTGAGTGATCCTGAACTCTCTTTCTCACACACACACACACACACACACACACACACACACACACACACACACACACACACACACACACACACACACACACACTGATACCATGGAGCACATACAAGGGATTTCAGTATTCAATAGAGGAGTGATTGCTTATCAGCTTGATATAGTTGAAAATCTAGTGGCCACTTTAATGGCAAACAAAGAACAAACTAATATGAAGTCATTTTTGAGTGGCGGTTCAAAGCATGAGGCCCTCCTCCATGGAATACAACCTTTCATTTACATGCAGATAAAATGAACACCTACAAACACAAACGAAGGGTCACAAAACTGTGACTGCGGGGGCGGGGGCGAGTGGCTGAGGATTTCATCGGAGGATGGTCTGGTGGTTCCTTGGTTATCGCTCTTTGCTCCTCGAACCTCGGTCCTCCGGCACAAATAAGCGCCATGGAACGCTCCTTACGATGGCGCACACAAATCAACCTCCGGTGAGACAGAGGAGCGACGAGCGAGGAAATGACAAATAAGAGAAGTGAGAAGTACCCACAGTCACGTTGAATACAATAGCTGTGAATTCACATTGTTGACGTTAGTGTGCACACCACTGTTCTGTTTGAGCATGTCCCTGAACTGCATTGCTCCTACTAACAAAGGCAGATGTTTATATTTATGTTCATTTAGATCTCCTGTAGCTAATGTGGCAAAGCTTTCCCTCGTTGGTATTCTTGAGCGATACTTCAATAAATATACTTTATACAGAAACTGAAATCACAACCAACACTAAGTCAAAGTCTGTCTAATACATGTGATAACTCTGTATTAGTCTTGGTTAATAGAAAAAACAATCAGTGGGCAATTAAAAGATGGATAAAGACCTAAAAGTCTGATCCTTTTCCACACTTTGTTGAAATGTATGTATTTTTAATATATTGTATTATTTGTATCTAACATTTCACATATTTGATCTGTACTATCATCTGCATTATACATCTTTTAGACCAATCTATTTTTAATAAAGAGCTGTTTGTTGTATCGGTATCTTTCCGACTAATTTCTAAACTGTATTTATTAAACCGCCTGTATTTAAATGAGCTACCCGTATTCCTCTTTCGAGTTGAACTTCACAGGAGAATGCATGGGTACACAATATGCTTTTTAACATATGAAGTGCTCTAAAAGCAGACCATTTCAATTGATGAGTGTTTTTCATTGTGCAAGATCTGAGACTTTTTAGTTCTTTGATTCCCAGAAATGCTGACGAGATCTCAAAGCGTCAAGCCTGTGATGAGCGTATGAGGCTGTGTTTATTAGAGTTATATATAACATCATCAGTGAACGACTATCAGCTGTGCAACTGATATTCAGCTGACAATAAACCAAACAAACCCAGTATGCATTTGGTTTGCGTTACTTTTGACCTTTTTATGTGATTGCGATATCACAGTAATGCAATATGGCAAAAGCTTCAAGGACAAACTGATAAGACATAGTGGTTAATGGTCACTGTGACCTCACTGAACATGTCTTTGGCCATGCTATGCTAGTTGTGACAATTTCACACAAGTCTCTAATAGAATTAAATGAGAAAATAATGAACAGGCAGGGATGAGAACTGCAACTTTACTCATCAGCACAGGCCTACAACTGCAAGGCAGTAATTCTAATATAATTAATTTCCTTACAGAGAGAGGACAGCCAGACAGGAACCCATAGATGTTCACTGCAGAACCAGCAGTAAAGCACTTATTAGTGCACACCTCGATTAAATCACTTGAAGTTAGTTCCACACCATCGTTCCTATTTTCACAAACCATATCGTGGGCTCATAACATCCTCTCACACACTGTAGGTTTAAGTAAGGTATTATATTCCTAACTCAACTTCCTCTGCTTGTAATGAGCTCTTCTTATGCATCTCAAGGAGTAAACGCACAGTATAAATCAGAAAATTGAACAAAATGTATCTCCTTTTCCTCAGGTTTTCCAGGAGGCTCCACAAGATGGTACGGCGACTGGTGCCGGACTGCGATGTGCGTTTCCTGCAGTCGCAGTGTGGCAGCGGGAAGGGTGCAGCCATGGTTACGGCGGTCGCCTACCGTCTCGCCGCTCAACACGCCGAGCGCCAGCGCACCCTCGACACCCTGCGTGTGAGCCGAGAGCAGCTGCTGGAGGTGAAGAAGCGAATGAGCGAGGAGATGGAACGTGGCCTGTCAAAGCAAACCCACGAGCAATCCAGCGTCAAGATGCTGCCCTCCTACGTTAGAGACACTCCAGATGGAACAGGTAGCTCTAGAGAAAGGTCACCTCTTTTTTTACCCCACAAGTTATTCTGTTAGTCGTCCTCATGTGGATGTACCTGCTCCTGTAAAGTATGGTGTAGAGCTTTAAAGGCTCAACACTTACAAAAAGGATAGTTTCTTCATGCACCTTTTATACACAATACAACTAGTTAATTTTAGCAACTGATTACACTAGATAGAATGTTTGTGTCAATTATTAGGTAAATGTTGCCTAAGTTAACCCTTCATTTGTAGATTGAAGGAGACTAGTCATACAAATGAATACTGTCTTAACGTAAGTAATCAGCTGGGGAAGTTTCATGGAGATTTCTGTCTGTTTGATTTTAGTTTTACCCTATTGACCTGCAAAGTCAAACAAGATGAATTTTATAATGCGTATCTTTTCAGAAATCTCCACTTCAGTAGCACATACACAAAACTTCCCAGTTGCGTTCTTATGTATATCATTATACTATATCATTATCTATTTTCTGAAACGTTGTACAGAGAGGTTTTGTTGAGATATCACAGAGGCTGTTTTACGGGCTGACGCAAAGGAATATTTCAGACGTCAAAACGATGACTATTTTTCTCATACTCTCTGACCAGAAAACTCCACTTCGGTAGCACTTAAATACACTAAAACATCCTACTTTCATTCTTATCTATTCGGAAGCTTTTTACAGAGAGGTTTTGTTGGGATAGCATACAGAAAATCATGATTTAATTTTTGTTTTTTGACTGCTGACAATATTTCTCTGATTTATGAAGATATCAAAATCCCTCTGTAGAAGCCAATGACCTTCCATTTGACGTTGTATTTTATTCAATATTCCATTCATTGCACTATTATGTATCTAATATCCTGCTTTATATTTCGTTACCTTCAATAGCTTTTACTTCTGACAGTTTATAGATTATTTATCTTCATAGTCAACTGTGTAATCTTTTCTCTAATGCCGGTTTGTTTTAGTTCTATTTCTTTTCTGAGATGTTAGAATTGTTTATTGCTTCTTTTTCATTTCGAATTATGTGAAATGCCTTGTAATGTTTTATGCCGCTGCAACAAATAATTCCTCAGTCGATTATTAAAGTATTTCTCATCTCATCTTAGACATGAAACAAGAACTTTAAACCTGGCTGCATCGTTCAGAGTTTTGTTCTAGAAAAGTATTAAATGTCCACATATTTTTACAGAATGCCTTATTTGGATATTAAAACATAAATCACCAAACAAAAGTGTTTCATATTAATAATGTGTTAAACATTTTATCTTATTAACCTGAAGTGTCTCCCCTTAAGAGGAAAACAGACCACTTGACTTGTTATTCAGTTTAACATTTTGCATAATGCTGTTATCTTTGTGTCTGTGATTCTCATCGCTATTGTCCTCATCAGAGCATGGGGACTTCTTGGCTCTTGACCTGGGGGGCTCCAGCTTCCGGGTGCTTCTGGTGCGACTGAGGGGTGGAAAAGGTCACAATGTGGATATGCATCACAAGATCTACAGCATCCCCCAGGAGACCATGCAGGGCACCGGGGAAGAGGTAAGACATCCCTAAAGTACTTTTAGTATTTCACACAAGTGGTTACACTGAGGGTCACGACCGAAAGAACGAGATCTTTTGGAGGAGGGATTACATCTCTTCGCTGGCCTGGGAGCGTCTTGGAATCCCCCAGTCAGAGCTGGCTGATGTGGCCAGGGAAAGAGAAGTTTGGGGCTCTCTGCTGGAGCTGTTACCTCCGCGAGAAGACGGATGGATGGATGGTTACACTGAGAAACTTCTGCCATGTTTGTGAAGTTTAATCATCTTATAGTTAAAACCTTGGAAATAAAGGGTGTCATAAATACCTCAATTTAACGGATCTATGTCTCAATGCATTATTACAAGCAACACATAAGAGCTTTGGCTGATGCACAACAGTGGGAGGAGGCCAAGGAGTGTCTGGTGAAATGGTGTTGCATTAGTCAGAGCCGAACCAAGTTATTTCAGGGCAAATCAGAATCATTTTCACAGACGCATTAAAGTTGTTTCACTTTTGTTAAAATTTCACGATTGGGCATTTCTGCTCCATTCATGTGGAGTTGAAATAATTGGAAAACTGAATTCCCAACGCAGAAAATTCCTTTCAACAATAACTCTAAAACTGATTATTAGGTGTGGTTTAAACGTTAGATGAAACCCACGTTGTTGCCTTTTACGACTCAGAGTTTATGAACACACTTAAGTTGGAAGAATTACTTCCCTGTTCGGGAGATGTGACAATCCGAGGAGCATGTGAATGCATCATTGGCCTTGACGGATGTCTGAGTGCCATTCTGCTTTTTGTATGTACTTTGTGTGCAGTTTTTTTAATAACTTATGTAACTACAGTAATTCTTGTTTCATTTTCTGCCTCTTTTGCTTCAGCTTTTCAGCCACATTGTCGACTGCATCGCCGACTTTCTGGAGTACATGGGCATGAGTGGAGCATCCCTACCTCTGGGATTTACATTCTCCTTCCCCTGTTTTCAGTCAAAAATAGATCAGGTAACATTTGGTTTATTTTTCATTAGAAATGTAAGACAAAAACACGATGAATTAAATGGTATCAATATGTTGATTTCTCCCAGATCTTTTGTCTTAATTAGAACAGCATAGGGCACGGCAATAAATCCATATTGTTTTAAGTCTTTACATCTTTATATGTGTTGTCTAATCCTGGTTATAAAGGATACATTACAATAAAGGGGGATTTAATTTGTATTATTTGTCTTTAACGTACTTACTTAGAATATTGATATTGAAGTGTTTGATTGAAGATGTTGTGATATTTGATATACTTCATATCACCCAGCCCATCTTCTTTTTGTATTATGGCCTAAGCAAAACCCCATTACTTACCTCAGTATAAAACTTTTCTATGAAGACAGCACGCATTCCAAAATGCACCGAGATGCTTCAGGTGAATCAGCCAATCAGAGTGCAGTGGGATGGGGAAGGTGGTTGGACCGAGATGGAATTACAGTACATGTCCAATATAATGCACAAGAGATAGTTTCAGGTTGGATTGTTCAGCTGATGATGACGATGAGAAGCTCTGCCCGCATCATGCACTTAAACATGAATAACCCCCTCTTCCATGTCTTATGTCTAAAATAAGACTCGAACATGGTTTCATACAAACAAATGTATGTGTGTGGGTCTTGTGAGTGCGGGCTCCTTTGGTTTTTCCTGGTTGAAAACATTAAGCAGAACTGAAAGGTCCCCTATTGTGCTAAATCCACTTTTTCTTTTATACATCAAAAAATTGTCCCATCTGTGTTAAGAGATTCGGAAGCTCTCAAGAAATAATATTCTCTCTTTTTGTCCTGGTCCATTTACAGTGGGGCAAAAAAGTATTTAGTCAGCCACCAATTGTGCAAGTTCTCCCATTTAAAAAGATGAGAGAGGCCTGTAATTTTCATCTTAGGTATACCTCAACTATGAGAGACAGAAGGAGAAAAAGAAATCCAGGAAATCACATTGTAGGACTTTTAATGAATTTATTTTCAAATGATTGTGGAAAATAAGTATTTGGTCAATAACAAAAGTTCATCTCAATACTTTGTTATATACCCTTTGTTGGCAAAGACAGAGGTCAAACATTTTCTGTAAGTCTTCACAAGGTTTCCACACACTGTTGCTGGTATTTTGGCCCATTCCTCCATGCAGATCTCCTCTAAAGCAGTGATGTTTTGGGGCTGTCGCTGGGCAACACAGACTTTCAACTCCCTCCAAAGATTTTCTATGGGGTTGAGATCTGGAGACTGGCTAGGCCACTCCAGGACCTTGAAATGCTTCTTACGAAGCCACTTCTTCGTTGCCCTGGCGGTGTGTTTGGGATCATTGTCATGCTGAAAGACCCAGCCACGCTTCATCTTCAGTGCCCTTGCTGATGGAAGGAGGTTTTCACTCAAAATCTCACGATACATGGCCCCATTCATTCTTTCCTTTCCACGGATCAGTCGTCCTGGTCCCTTTGCAGAAAAACAGCCCCAAAGCATGATGTTTCCACCCCCATGCTTCACAGTAGGTATGGTGTTCTTTGGATGCAACTCTGCATTCTTTCTCCTCCAAACACGACGAGTTGAGTTTTTACCAAAAAGTTCTATTTGGTTTCATCTGACCATATGACATTCTCCCAATCCTCTTCTGGATCATCCAAATGCCCTCTAGCAAACTTCAGACGGGCCTGGACATGTACTGGCTTAAGCAGGGGGACACGTCTGGAACTGCAGGATTTAAGTCCCTGGCGGCGTAGTGTGTTACTGATGGTAGCCTCTGTTACTTTGGTCCCAGCTCTCTGCAGGTCATTCACTAGGTCCCCCCGTGTGGTTCTGGGATTTTTGCTCACCATTCTTGATCATTTTGACCCACGGGGTGAGATCTTGCGTGGAGCCCCAGATCGAGGGGGATTAGCAGTGGTCTTGTATGTCTTCCATTTTCTAATAATTGCTCCCACAGTTGATTTCTTCACACCAAGCTGCTTACCTATTGCAGATTCAGTTTTCCCAGCCTGGTGCAGGTCTACAATTTTGTCTCTGGTCTCCTTTGACAGCTCTTTGGTCTTGGCCATAGTGGAGTTTGGAGTATGACTGTTTGAGGTTGTGGACAGGTGTCTTTTATACTGATAACGAGTTCAAAAAGGTGCCATTAATACAGGTAACGAGTGGAGGACAGAGGAGCCTCTTAAAGAAGAAGTTACAGGTCTGTGAGAGCCAGAAATCTTGCTTGTTTGTAGGTGACCAAATACTTATTTTACAGAGGAATTTACCAATTAATTCATTAAAAATCCTACAATGTGATTTCCTGGATTTCTTTTTCTCATTTTGTCTCTCATAGTTGAAGTGTACCTATGATAATAAATAATTACAGGCCTCTCTCATCTTTTTTAAATGGGAGAACTTGCACAATTGGTGGCTCACTAAATACTTTTTTGCCCCACTGTATATAAAAACCTGTCTGAAAATTCTATGATCAGATTTATGCATCAATGTTTTGGGGAATTGTGCAACCATTAGCCAAAACCACCCGCCCACCTTATCACCTGAATCTCCTCCTGAAGCGCCATCGTGTCTTTGTAATCCAATCATCTCTCAGAGGGGCGTGGCCAGCAGCAGCTCATTATCATTTAAAGCTACAGACACAGAATCAGCACTCGTGAAACCGGGCTGAAACAGAGGGGTTTATGGCATGCTACAATGCATGATCTGTTTGGTTTTACGAGCCAAACATGTCTTGTATTTATCTGAGATCTACAATTTATTGTTGGAAAAACAGCAGGATAGAGGACCATTAACTCCAAGAAGGGTTTGTTCTCAGTTGAACTCAAACCAATGCTACCTGAGTTTTGGAGGAGCATAAACCCTGAAAGGATAAAACGAGTTTCTGTTGTGAGGTATTGTCTTTACATATTAGTCCCTTTTATGGAGTGAAAGAAAATTCAGTTGCTTTTATAATCTTTGCTTTTAATTGTGCAGCTGAAGAAGGTGTTGATAACTGTAGTTAACTCACTTTGCGAAGGTTGATCAGAAACAAAGATCTCTGGAAATGTTCTATTTTTATTCTCCACCGGTGGTAGGAGTGATAATATGACGATATTGGTATATAGCACGATGGAGTAATTGTTCTGTAAATTCAATCAAGGAACTTCAAATAACAAACTGTACATTATCGCCTTTAATTGTTTCTTCTTGGTTTTCCCCACATGAGGAAAAGTTGAGTTAAAAACAGCACTGTTCTTTAAAGACGGAAGCTTTACGTTTCCTCAGAACAATATGTTTCAAGTGTTACAGGTTTAAGGAGACTACAGAAAGAGAGGCTTGACTTTTCCTACAGGAAAAAAAAGATACAGTGCAAATGTGAGGCTGTGGCGCCGTGGGATAGTGCGCTGGTCTCCGTATCAGGGGAGAGCAGGTTCCAGTCCCGCTGCACTCAGCATGTCATTGTGTTCCTGGGCATGAACCTTCACCCCAAATTGCTCCTAAGGAAATTGTCCTGTATTGATTGATGCAAGTTGCTTTTGATAGATGGACACATTTCTAACTTGACCCCAGAACGTGTCATCTTTTAAATCGCTGCAATAACGACTCCTGTCACAACATCACTTTTGTCATTTTTTCCAGGGAATTCTTCTGAAGTGGACAAAGGGCTTCAAAGCAAGCGGCTGTGAAGGACAAGATGTCATCACACTTCTAAAAGATGCGGTTCGCCGCAGACGGGTCAGTAAATGCTTCAAAATCACATTGTCAGAGTCTGTAGCCGGTGAGTGTTATGACACTTGAAGAATATAATGTATAAAGTGTCTTACAAACAGCTCCCGTATCTCCTTCATTCTTCCTCCTTATTCCCCTTTTATCTTAGGTATATAGTCACTAAGTCTTTAATTAATGGTGTTTATATGGAGTATATCCCGTTGTTATGGCACACGTAACAATAATAGTTATAAGTGATATTCTTAGCCTATTATATGTAACATTTCTGCATTGAAAGGCAGAAAATACTAGACGTTATGTATGTTATATTTTGTGCTTTCAACAATTGTGACCCAGAAATCTTTAAATGTTGAATCTGGTCTCCTGTAATGGCGGCATATCCCCTTTGTACATACGTCAGGGTTGTTGGCCATAAGCTTTTTACCCAGTTTCAAGCCACATTTTGACCATTAACCATTAAGATTGTGGTAGTTTTTTAACTCTGTTTTAAAAGGTTGAGGGATTATAGTCATCGGATGTCTGGAGCTTCAGTCATCAAGAAGAACAAAGGGGGAACACTGATTTTTAACGTGGTTTTTTCTCGGTTTAAAAATAGAATCATATGGTGACTGTTAAAACAAGATATGACGGGTAAACATTGTTCATTTAAATGAACATGTATACATATTTGGATTGTTGAATAAATTAACATGAGGTATGAGAGCAGGTTAAAGTCTTGTACAAACAGTGCAGGTTTGATGTCCTGGTTACTTTTAACAAGTTACAGGGTTAGCCCTCGGTTGTGCAGCCTGATGGATACAGGCACAAAGGCGCTTAGTGCTGTGCCGCGGAGGGATGAGTAGATGGATGATAGTTTACAAAGGGACGTGTAACTTCAAATGAATTCAGATTGAAGTTTGTAATACCCACAACTGGCTCCAGGTTATATTTACTGATGAAGTTGTGCTGCTCTTACAAATCCAGAAAAATAAGATGAGCTTTATAAATATACTTGCTAATCCTTCCAGGAATTTGACTTGAACTTTGTGGCGGTGGTTAACGACACAGTGGGAACCATGATGACCTGCAGCTATGAGGACCCCCAATGTGAGGTGGGACTCATCGTAGGTAAGTCTGTTTACCCCCACAAACCAACCAACCCACTCACCTTTTCTTTGCTGGAGGCAGTCTCTGTCTCTTCGTGACATTTTTATACTTTATAATTAGGGATGCACAATATTAGATTTATGCAAATATCCAAACATGCCACTGTTTCAAAACTAATTTTGGCGGATTGCCAGAAGCAATCAAGTAAGAGAACATCACGTTTTTGTAGAGGAAATAAAATATTAAAGAGGCCCTGTTGTGCTTTTAGGGGTTTTCCCTTTTCTGTAGGGTTTTTGTGCATGTTAATGGTCTGCAAGGGCTAAAATCCCAAGGTTTCTCTCCCACACACTCCACCTCCCCTTCATGAAACTCCTCCATTAGACCCTTTAACTTCAATCAGAGCAGACTGGAGCCTGGTTTTAGACTGCAGCACAGGCAGTATGAGGAAAATAAAGAGCTTTTTGAACGTTAAAGCAGGGGGACATGTCCCAGGAGAGGCAAAAAATCTAAATATTAACCTGAAAATGAGCAGAATATGTCCTCTTTAATGTGTCTACTGCCATCATGATTACCACTGGCTCACATTTTACACAATGCTTTTCAAAATGTACACATACCCTAGAAAACTAATTCAGCTTAACTCACAAGTAAAACCTGCCATAGTTATATATTTGCATAAAACGTGTCATTTCAAATATTCATGTTTATTTCTGGCTGCTATTTACCTTCATTAAATTCATTTCACTGAAAGTTTGTTGTTGTATTTTTACTTTTGAATGAAGCTCTTTGTTTTTCTTTCATGACTGCACTTATACCTTTCCCCCCTGTCTTGATCTCAGGCACAGGGACAAATGCCTGCTACATGGAGGAAATGCAGAACATCGGACGAGTGGAGGGTAATGACGGCCGTATGTGTGTGAACATGGAGTGGGGAGCATTCGGTGACAATGGGGAACTTGACGACTTCTGCACCGCGTTTGATCACATGGTCGACGATTCCTCAAACTATCCCGGGAAACAGAGGTATTGAATGGTTCATTTCGGACATATTAAATCGCCTTTCTTACTGTGAAAACCAAACCTTTCGTTTGTGGAATAACAAGCGTGTCATTGATTCAATCTATATACAGCTATACAAAATCCATTTCCCAACAACAAATAGCACATGATAAACAAACCCTTTGCTCCCTAGCTAATCCCAAGATACTTCCACAGTGATGAACACAAGAAATAACATTTACATTTCTGGATATACAAACACCATATATCTGTATTAAAGTTAGGGACACTAATCTAACATCGTTGTGGTAACAAAGCTAACAGTGCTATCTCTTGATCAATCTTTAAAAATGCTCATAATGCTTATTTTTTTTGTCTAACTCATTGTCTTTTATAATACACAATTCGTCTAGCTTTTCAAACCCTTATGGCTAAGGTGCCGTTGAAACAGTTGGGTTTTCCGGTGAGTGAGCGTTTAATCTTCATGGATTGTATGTCCACATTGGCTCTATATGAATAGATAGAATCGGAGGATGAAACCCTCTTTATTGTCACATACATGCACACAGCAGAGCACACACAGTGAAATTGGTCCTCTGCATTTAACCCATCCTAGTACTAGGAGCAGTGGGCAGCTATTGTGCAGCGCCCGGGGAAAGCTAAGTAGTAAATGGATATAGGCATAGCTCTCTGGTCAATTGTGGTTCAGTATGCTGTCCAAGGTCCCTTTAAGTAGTGGACAAACAACAAGATCAATTTTAAATGTACAACATAAAGTGTACGTGCATTTTATGGGTAGTTGCGCACTGGTGTTCTATGTGAGGTAATTGTATCACCTGTATATGCTCACTCTGGACACAGCACAACAGGGTCACTCTGCTGCTCTAACTACAGAGAGGTTTTTCCAGACCTTTCATTTTCAAAGTCTGATTTATTTGCAAAGACACAGAGGCACACTGTGCATTATTCTAACTGCACAGTGTGTCCAGGGAATCAAAGGGAAGCAATATCCAGAATTAACTGGGTCCAAACCCAGAAGACATAAAGAAACCCTCTGATTCCCTGTAAGCTTATAGACTCTCTGCCTCTGTCCCTATGGCAACTGGCATCATATACAGCTCCGGAAAAATTAAGAGACCACTGCAGCATAACCCCTTTCCTGGTTTGATTATTCATAGGTATGTCTTTGAGTTCAATTGTTTTATTTACTTTTTATTTCAAGACAAGGTAAGTTTATTTATATAGCACCTTTCAACACAAGGCAATTCAAAGTGCTTTACAGAAATAAAAGACATTAAGAGCATTTAGAAATAGTGCAGCAGAAACACATTACACAAAGGCATTTAAAAACAGTCATTTAAGAGCAAAGATTATAAAATAACAGGTATAAAATACATGAATAAAAGTCACAGTGCAGAGTTAGATCAGAACAGTTCAATTAAAAGCAGCGGCAAAAAGAAATGTTTTCAGCCTGGATTTCAAAGTAGTAAGAGTTGCAGCGGCCCTGCAGGGTTCTGGGAGTTTGTTCCAGATATTGGGAGCATAATAACTGAACGCTGCTTCTCCTTGTTTAGTTCGAAGTCTGGGGACAGAAAGTTGACCCGTCCCAGAAGACCTGAGAGTTCTGGATGGTTCATAATTCAATGCTTTATAAACCAGCAGCAGAACGTTGACGGGTGCACCGGCGTTCAGTCTAATGATAGTTTCATCGTGGTCTTTGTAAAGGCGAGACAAATCATGCATTAATCTTCAACACACACACACACACACACACACACACACACACACACACACACACACACACACACACACACACACACACACACACACACACACACATACACACACACACACACACACACACACACACACACACACAAAGAGCAGAGGATTACTTGTGCAGAGAAATAAGTTAGAATAGACCCTGGGACTGGATCAGCTGCTACCGCTTCCGACCCAAGCAACCTAAATCATTTATATATTTATATGCACTTTATCTTTTCTAACATTTGCTATGATCTTTGAATCTCTACACACACGGCCAATTGCACGTCTGTTTTTTTCCCCGAAGAGAGGTCCCTCCTCTGTTAATCCCCCTGAGATTTCTGTCCTTTTCTCCCCGTTAATTGTAGGATTTCTTTACGCTGCGGGGGTATAAGGACACATGGTGCCCTGTACTGTAGACCCTGTTTGGCTCCCAGATACGAGTGTTTAATTTGTGATATGTGGCTATGTAAAACATCTGATTGATGGTGGATAGGATATGATTTCATCATTTTCAGGAAAGTAAAACCAATACAAAATAGGGACTTAATCTGCACCTTGCAGCATATTTAAAGTGTTACTCATTTATTTCCCTTCCCAACAACGCTGGCTTCTCAGGATTCCACACTGCCTGTCATTAAGTCATGGCAGAGAATACACTCATTAGAGGGGATGATATTATTGGCCAGGATTGCAGCTTTTGATTATGTATTCCACCTTAAGTGGCCTTGCAGACAGTGTGTCTTTTTTGCTCCCTGTGCATTGATTGATGGAATTAAGAAGCATATTATTATAAATAAGAGCAGCTGCTTGTTTTTAATCCAAAGTTTTTCTTCGTCTGGACTCTCTGATTGCGGCCCCTGTTACACCTCCTGGTAATATATTCAAATTAAAACAACATCTTTCACAACAGGGCTGCCAGTATGTGTCTGTTTCCTCTCTGAGCTCTCAAACATGAACATCAAGTTGGAACAGAGTTTCGGACAAGTACATTAAAATAAAGGTTTATTGTTTGATAGAAATTGTAAATGATGTCAAAATAAATGTTACCAATGTGTGGCTGTTTGTGTGTTCTTTCTAAAGGTATGAGAAGATGATCAGTGGCATGTACCTGGGGGAGATAGTGAGGAACGTGCTCATTGATTTCACCGCTAAGGGCTTGCTGTTCAGAGGAAAGCTGTCAGAGCGCCTCAAGACCCGCGGCATTTTCGAGACCAAGTTCCTGGCACAGATTGAAAGGTGAGTATTACTCAGTGTGTACAGAGCAAGGCTTTCTGCAGCTCGTATGAGACTTAGCAGTTGAATCAAACAATAAACCAAACAAAAATTGGGCTTCAGTGATGTGCCGAAGCTGCCCGATGAGATCAGTTTGGTCAAATATTCGCAGATGTTAGAGCTGATTGGGGTTTCATTTATTTGTCCCCGTCTCTCCTCTCCCTCCTGTCTTCCCATGCAAAGGCAAACAGACTTATGACAAGGCAGGCCTTTGTTTGTGATTGGGCTTAGTTGTGTCCAGATATGACGCTGATGTGTGGGAGAAGAAGAAGAAGATGGACCTTTATTAGTCCCCCAAAAATCTGAGTTGTTTCACACACGCACACAGTTAAAGTATACATCTGCATCGAGAGGATCCAGAGCGGAGAGGCACCAGGGAGCAGTTTGGGGTTCGGTTCCTTGCTCAAGAGCACCTCAGCAGTGGCCCCTTCTGGCTCCTCTCCAGTATCAGTCCATACTCCGTCTTTCTTGTTCCGATCGGGACGTGAACCGGCAACCCTTCAGTCCCAAGCCCAAGTCCATACAGACTAGACCACTGCCACCCCAGAGAGAAATTCCCTATGGAAGGAACAGAGGGATTTCAGCCTTTGCAGACCATTTACATGCACAAAAACCTATATAACACACTACAGTATAGGAAAGGGAAACCGCCAAAAAGCACAATAGCTCTCTTTCAATATCAAGAAGAGAGCAAGAGAACCTCGGCGTTGCTGACATTATACTACTTGTTTTGGCCTAATGCCTATACTTTTACTATTCGTTTAGCAGAAAAATATTTTAAGGCCTTTAGATCAGATACCAAAATCATCATAATTCCCTTTAAAATTCCAATATTTACTTAGAAAAATAAAAATGTTTCAGTCAAAGCAATGCCAAGGACATGGAAGCACGAACACATCCATATTGGATTGTTTCAGTTACATGTAGCTGCCGCTTTTACCCTGGGGCACTTCAATTGCGTTCTTTAAAAAAACGATTCCTCCATTTAGAGTGCATGTCGTAGCTGAAAGTGTGCAGCATCCTGGTTAATGGACTTAGTTTATAAAGCGCCTTTCTATCATTTTAAAATACCACAAATCTCACACATACATTTATACACCGAAGACCGTGGAGCTACCCTGCAGAGTCTTAAGTGCCTTATGCAAGGTTACCTGACTGCACATTGGCCCATAAGATCTCAAAAAAGAAAGAAAATCATTGCACTGTAATTTCTGTATGAATCAGCTATGAAAGACGTCTATTTGAAGCTTATGTGCCAGCTCGGAAATGGCCTCTCTTAAAACTAATGTACTTCTGAAAGTGCGCCTTCTACCACGACTCCACCAGTTCTCTTTTTTTTATCCCCTTGTAGCACTTGGAGATAGCTTTTAAGCAATGAAAGGTGCTTTATAAATACAATTAATTATGATTATCATCATTATATGATGGTAAAATCGCAGCTACAAAAGTGTAAAACATAACTATGAATTTGTCATTTATTAATGATGTTTATTATAAAGTGTTACTGCAGCTTTGACACTCTCAACCTGAAAGTTCTGAATATTGCAAAACAACATTTTCTTTTAGTGTTTCTGTCTTCATAAAAGCAATTTGAAGCGAATAAATGTATGTATCTTTCTCACGTGTATAACCGTGACTCTCTGACCCCTGCAGCGACCGCCTGGCCATGCGTCAGGTGCGCTCCATCCTGCAGCACCTGGGCCTCACCATCTCCACCTGCGACGACAGCGTGTTGGTGAAGGAGGTGTGCAGCGTGGTTTCCCGCCGGGCAGCGCAGCTCTGCGGGGCCGGGTTAGCCGCCGTGGTCGACAAAATCCGGCAGAACCGCAACCTGAACCAGCTCTCTATCACCGTGGGAGTGGACGGAACGCTTTATAAGACGCACCCTCAGTAAGGAGCATGTTTAAAGACTCGAGTTAAACCTTGAGCCTCACAAGTAGGCCTGTGCGATTTTGAAGGAAATCCAACAATATTTTTGACCGTGATATTGTGACGATATTGTTAAGTTTACCATTCAAGATTGAATTCATATGTAAAAAAGCTACAGAGTAGTTTTGGCAATGGAATTCTGAAATCCCAGGCTGCTGCAGCAATGCAACATAGGTAGATACAGCTCCGGAAAAAATATCCCATAAAACTCCCCTAGCATTCAAGCAGAATACGACAATAATGTAGTGTCTGTTTTTCATTCAAAACTAAAAGAGTGTATTATAAATCTCACCTTTGCTCAAGGGCACCATGGCACTCTTGCCCTCCAAGTACCAGTCCACACTCACACATATTTTAAATCTGTTCCGGGACTTGAATCCTACAATTCCCAGTACAAGCCCTTACTGACTGAGCCACTGCTGGACCTCACAGACTGTGAAAAAAAATACCTCCCTAGTATCTAGCACACGAAAAAGCAAACCATAAAACAGTGGCATTACATATAGGACTGTTAACCAATGACTGCTAAAAATGTATATATGTTTATTTTGTGCATTATTAGCTGTGTGTTGTCCTCCAGGAAAGGATTTACTTTAAATTATATGTGTACATACAGCCCCGGAAAATTAAGAGACCACACCGCATTATCATTTTCTCTTGTTTTATTATTCATAGGTGTTTTTTTTGTATTATATTCTATAAACTATTCAACAGACACAATGCCCCACCATACATGTAGAGATAAAGATTTAAGAAAAATGTGGAGTGGTCTCTTAATTAAGAGCTGTAATTGTTGTTACTGAAGAACACATGCTTTATTTTCAACCTCTTTATCTTATTAATTTATTCTACTATTTATAGACCCCCCGGATGAACACCTACATATTTCATATTGTGATTTTTACGTACAGAGTATGTTGTTCTTGCTCATGACTAATATTTTTGTAATTCTCTCTCCTCTCTCATTGAAGTTTCTCCAGCATCATGCAGGAGACGCTGCAGGATTTGGCCCCGCAGTGCCAGGTGACCTTCCACAAGTCGGAGGATGGGAGTGGGAAGGGGGCCGCTCTGATCACAGCCGTGGCCTGCAGGGTGAAGAATGAAGTGCAGAAGCAGTGAATCTCCTCTGGAGTTTAGATCCGCACTGCCGCAACTTTGACTTACACATTATGTGCATGTCGGTTTTTAAGGTTTGTTACATATTTATGGTGGTAGCTGACATGGCTCAGGCCGCTTGAAGATGAACTTTAGAAATGATTGTTGAGTTTATATTTTTAGAGTAATTGCACCTTCTGTTGAATATGACTGTTACGAGCTTCTGTTTTTATTATCACCCTCCCTGGTTGTGATTTTACGCCTTCAAGTTACATGTCTTCCACACTGACCTTCTCTTAAGCACTGTAAATGTACAGTCTTTTATGAATTTTAATCAAAGTAAAATTAGGATTTAATTTCACTTCATACAGTTGTAAACTTTCAGTCTTTTCTAAATTTAATTGAGTCTTTTTATCAGGTTAAATCTGCCGTCAATAAGAAAATCCGAGCTCGATCAGCTGGATTGAGATGTGAAACCAAAGCTTGTTTTTGTATTAAATGTTTCGTTAGTGCCTATTCATGGGTTTCAGTCACGTGACTTTAGTGTCCTGCCGCCATCTTTAGGACCGTGCAGAGCATCGAGTGCTAAGCGCCTTCTAATGGTTCGAGTGGGAAATGGCTAGCCAAACTCATCTCTCCGCGGAGGAGAAGCAGCGTTACGTGACAAAAACAAGTATTTTAGAATTGGATCCATATGTTCTGCCAAATGGCATACTAACCCCGCTTTTGTCCGCTGAATATTTGCCAAACGTTTGTTTCGGCGACATTTTCATTTACCTGGTACACTACCCGTCGCCTTACAGCAGGGAGTCTCTGAAGGCGTTCAAAAGCACTGAGACGTACCTTTATTTTCGATCAGGATGGGAACACGACCCGCGGATTTATCATGTGAAGATTAAGAACATGTTCGTAATCATAGGAAAGGTAAGATAAGTGTTTACGTACTATGGTCTTATTACTATGCTATTAAGTTGCCTGGTGCTTTTAACTGACCTAGCCAGCCAGGCTAAGTGAAAGCTAGAAGCTAGGCTAATAATTAACATTCGCCAACGGTCGTCAAGATGGCGCTGCGATTCATGTGTGACGTCACATGAAACCCATGAATACTGTAAGGACTAATGAGTGCAGTTCTGATCATGAAGTAATAACGTTGGCACACCTTAAGGTGGGAGAACGATAACATATTTCAGAGCTCTGACTGAAAGCCTAAGTGACATCACTGTTGTTAACCAAACTTCCAAAAGTTATTTTTTACCGGTTCTGCAAAGTGCTTATCCTATTGTTCGCTTCTGAAAACCATCCTCCTCCTCCTTCTTCCTGTTATTCTTCTGCTCTTCCTCCTCCTCCCTCTCTTTCTCATCCTCGTCCCTCTTCTTCATCTTTTTCTCCACCTCCTTCCTTTTCTTCCTCTTCTCATCCTCCTTCTCTTCCTCTTGCTCGTCCTCCTTCCTCTTCGCATCATCCTCGTCCTTCTTTTCCTCCTCCTCCTACCTCTTCTCCTCCTCCTCCTCCTCCTTCTTCTAATCATCCTTGTCCTTTTTCTTCTCATCCTCTTACTTCTTCTCCTCTTTCTCAACCTCCTTTTTCTCATCATCATCGTCCTTCTTTTTCTTCTCCTTTTCTTCCTCCTCCTTATTCTCGTCATTTTTCTCCTCCTTGTCCTCCTCCTTCTCTTCCTCGTCCTCCTTCTTCTCATCATCCTCGTCCTTCTTTTCCTCCTCCTCCTTCCTCTTCTCATCCTCCTTCTAATCATCCATGTCCTTTTTCTTCTCCTTTTCTTCCTCCTCTTCTTACTTCTTCTCCTCTTTCTCAGCCTCCTTCTTCTTCTCATCATCCTCGTCCTTCTTTTTCTTCTCCTTTTCTCCTCCTCCTCCTTATTCTCTGCCTTTTCTTCCTCCCCCTCCTTCTTCTTCCTCTTTTTCTCCTCTCTCTCCTGCATTTAATGTCAATCATATTATCGATCAATAATGTGTCAGCTATAACTTCATTATCAGAATAATATGATCAAATGTTTCCATTGCCAGACCAAAATATCTGCGCTGATATATCTGTGTCCTTCATCCTTGGTCAGATAACATTACACATATTCTATCTTAAATCCTTCATTCGAGGGAAGGTTCATTCAGAAATCGCTCTTTGGGTTTGAAAGTCTGAGGAAATCCACAAGGTAAAAGGAAGGGATTCATTTGTTTAGACTTTATTTATTTATCTGTCTCGTGTTATACATGTGGATGCTGTGTTGTACAGAGAACGAAAAAGATAACCCTCCATGGCCCTCGTCTGTTTGAGAAATCAAGCAGAGCTGTACTCCCTAACATGATGTTTAGATCGTCACATAAACCCCAACATCCAGCCGTATAATTACTACAATGTGTGTTTGTTAGAGGAATAAATATCACATTGCTGTAACCAATGGAAAACTCAAGAGACTGTCAATAAAGGTCACCCTTTCTTCGATTCTTATGGTGCTTGAAGAAATAATCAGTGTGCAGCTTTTCACGCTGTTGTTGTGCTTCTCTTCTCTTGTCCACCTCCGTGCTCCACTTTGCACTGCAGAACAATGGGGAGTACAATTATGAATAATTATGCTGCATTATTCTAAGCACAATTGTACTTATTAGCAGCACTAAACAGCATTATTAACGTTTGAATCAATAACGACATAAGTTAACGTGCTTTCATCGCTACAAGCTATCTTTCTTTTATACAGTTTCTACATCTCTTTAATTTTACAATCCTCTTCTTATACTCAGTGACAGATAATAATAATAATAATAACTAGTAAGTAGTCGAGAGGTTATTGCTGCATGTAATAAATAATAATTAGAACATATTATAGTAACATGCTATTTCGAACCCAGTTGATGTACATTTTTTATAATGCAATCCTGTTTTCAATCCTATTTTATCACTGATAAAAATAGGACGACTGTGACTACAAGTAGTTGTGGCGTTCGACCCCAGCCCGTGCAGTCAACATGTTGATGTGTCCTTGGGAAAGATACTTAACCCTGAGTTGCTCGCATGGCAAATGGTGTATGAATGATAGTTCCTAAAGAGCAAGCTGCACCGCTCTGTATGAAAGGATGTGAAAGACTTGTATTATGTAAGCTGCTTTGAGGGATCACAAGACTTGATAAAGCCATGTAAGTACAGTCCATACACCATCATATATAATAAACAGTTATTGTAATCATTGTGAAAATGAATAATCAGTCAAAGAGTAAAACTACCCACGGGATAACATTTCCAACATTGTCTTAGGATGAAAAGATGAAATATACAATTAAAAGAAATGTTTTGATAAAATGAAGAATTATAATGAAAACGTAATTCTGTTTATGAAAAATAATAACAAATATTAGTATTTATTATTATTATTATTATTATTATTATTATTATTATTATTATTACAGTGCAATAAAGTGAAACCATTGACTTACCCCGTGGGTAGTTTTATTCTTTGACTGATTATTATTTTTCACAATGATTACAATTGTCCAGCAGTGGCTCAGTCAGTAGGGGCTTGGACTGGGAATCGTAGGGTTGCCGGTTCAAGACCCCGAACAGACTTGAAATATGGAAAGTGGACTGCTACTTGGAGAGGTCCCAGTTCACCTCCTAGGCCCTGCTGTGGTGTCCTTGAGCAAGGCACCGGACACCTCCAGTCCCCCCCTCCCCATTGCTCCTGGGCGCTGCACAATAGCTGCCCACTGCTCCTAGCACTAGGATGGGTTAAATGCAGAGGACCAATTTCACTGTGCTCTGCTGTGTGCATGTATGTGACTAATAAAGAGGGTTTCGTCCTCCCATTCTATCTATCTGACTTCAGATACCACAAAGAGTAAAATATGAATGTTTAATTTGCAACTACATAGCCTCATCTATTTTACCAAAATAAAATGCTGTGTGAAACCACAGCGATGTTGTTGGCTCTCCTGTGTTTACAGAGAACAACACCGATGTTTCTTTACTGCAGGCAGACTTAATGAAACCATGCAGAGGCCTGTCCTACGAAGCAGGATTTGCGATTAGCGAGGTAACTTCAGGGTTATCTCCGGGTTTCCGGTCCTACGACGCTGGTTCACTTCCTACCGGAGTAGATCTCCATGGTAACTTAAACTTATATCTCCATGATAGATAGATAGATAGAACCAGAGGATGAAACCCTCTTTATTGTCACATACATGCACACAGCAGAGCACACACAGTGAAATTGGTCCTCTGCATTTAACCCATCCTAGTACTAGGAGCAGTGGGCAGCTATTGTGCAGCGCCCGGGGAGCAATGGGGAGGGGGGATTGGAGGTGTCCGGTGCCTTGCTCAAGGGCACCACAGCAGGGCCTAGGAGGCGAACTGGGACCTCTCCAAGTAGCAGTCCACTTTCCATATTTCATGTCTGTTTGGGGACTTGAACCGGCGACCCTACGATTCCCAGTCCAAGCCCCTACTGAGTGAGCCACCATGGTAACTTAAGTTACGTTGGTTACCTTGGAGATAAATGCTGAACACCTAACCTGAGACCTGTGCGACAAAGCCAGTTCAACAGACCCTGGATATGTTTGAGTTGTCTGGCTTAACTAAACCTAACAAACGCGATCTCGCTACTCGGTCCTACTACGCTGGTTATCAACTTGGTATGTCAATGTTATGTTGAACCTCTTTGGTAGTGAATAGCCCATATGCACACACCCCTCCCGCCTTCCCCCAACCTGGACTGTGTCCTAACTTTTAACTTAGTACTTGAATACTGACTGTCCCTTTAATACTTAATACTCTAATATTGGCTGCTGATTTCTGTGTCTCTCCTACTGTTTACATGATACCCTTTTATTTTCTATTATCCTTCCTTTTTAGGCTTTAGCCTTGCACTGCAATACTCCCTTGCACTACACCATGTATTTACATTCATGTGGATTTATCTATCTATCTGTCTATCTATCTATCTCTCTATCTATCTATCAATAGGGCAGCCAATGGGCTAGGGCCGGCCCTGAAAGGGGGGGATTACTTTATATCATTGTGTGTCATTAATGCGTCTTTCATTTCCTTTAAATGCATTTCATTGTGTACCGCTTGTTATCAGCAGACCTGTCCTTGAGTGTTTCCATAGAGAGACTTTCAAGTGTAAGAAGTGGCCAAAACACACAGAAACATGTAAATGTTATTTGTGTGTTGTCCTCCCCGGCTGCCAGCAAACTAATGCGCCTTTTGTAACATTTGTTTTTACAGTTGCTCTATTTCTATATCAACGTAGAGCAGTTAAAGTAAGAAGGGTAAAATCCACTAAATGTAAAGAAGTGTAACAAAAAAGAAAACTCTTATTCTCGCTCTCCAGTACAACTCTGAGGTACTTGTACTTTACTTGAGTATTTCAAATGTAGGTACTTCTACTCCACTACAATTCAGACTGTAGTTCACCTGCAGTAAATCCAGCAGCTACCCTGCAGTATACAAAGCCATTAGAACTAGCTGCACCTTTACCAGCTCTGAGAACACTTTAATGATCAATCATTATAAAACATATCAGAGATATTATTCTGAAATGGACCAATCAGACAATGACTACTTTTACTGTCGCTACTTTAAGTACATTTAGAGGAGAGTACTTTCTACTTTCACTGGAGGAACATTTAGAATACTTTTACTGTGACAGAGTATTCCTACACTCTGGTACTTCTACTTTACTCAAGTACAAGATCTGAGTACTTCTACTTTACTCAAGTACAAGATCTGAGTACTGCTACTTTACTCAAGTACAAGATCTGAGTACTTCTACTTTACTCAAGTACAAGATCTGAGTACTTCTACTTTACTCAAGTACAAGATCTGAGTACTGCTACTTTACTCAAGTACAAGATCTGAGTACTTCTACTTTACTCAAGTACAAGATCTGAGTACTTCTACTTTACTCAAGTACAAGATCTGAGTACTTCTACTTTACTCAAGTACAAGATCTGAGTACTGCTACTTTACTCAAGTACAAGATCTGAGTACTTCTACTTTACTCAAGTACAAGATCTGAGTACATCTACTTTTACTCAAGTACAAGATCTGAGTACTTCTACTTTACTTGAGGAACATTTTGAATGCAGGACTTTTTTCTTTTTTAAAATCTTATATAACTGATGAGTGCAAATCACATTTTTAGACCCAGTAGTAGAGAGTAGGACCTGAAGGATCTGGAGAAGATCTGTATGGAGGAGTGGGCCAAAATCCCTGCTGCAGTGTGTGCAAACCTGGTCAAGAACTACAGGAAATGTCTGCTCTCTGTAAACCAAATATATCCAATACTTATGTCATGCAATAAAATGCAAACTAATTACTTAAAAATCATACAATGTGATTTTCTGTATTTTGTTTTAGATTCCGTCTCACAGTTGAAGAGTACCTATGGTAAAAATGACAGACTTCTACATGCTTTGTAAGTGGGAAAACCTGCAAAATCGGCAGTGTATCAAATACTTGTTCTCCCCACTGTATAACAGAAAGTAATGAACCATAGATCTTCCTGGTTGAGCAGGAGCTCAGTTTGGTTTATAGAGCTCAGTGTGAACCAACAGAAAACCTGCAGTGCATTTAGATCCTCCTTTTTTTAACTTAATGGGCATGGTATGCAGCCTCATTAGCGTTACCTTTCTAACCTTCGTCTTACAACGTGATGAGACCTGTATAATGAGCCTTCATTTATATAAGGCACATTCCACACGAATGAATGGAGATGATGTTATATAAATTACTGAGATGCTTCTCCATGTGCAGGAACAAGCAGGTTGAATGACTCATATGTAGCCCTCCTAACCACTTAGCTCAGAACAGGTCAAGTAAACCAGGACAGTACTACAAGCATGGGAGGAGCTGTGGTGGGATCTACCGTAGCTATAGGCCTACTGCAAAATAACAAATCTCCAATGCAACTCAAAATATCAGCTCTACAGCCCCCACTCTGATAATGACCATCAGAGAAATATTCTCAAACTGAAATACTCGAACTGTACCTGAAATGATTGTCAATCTGTATAATGAAGTATATCTTGTAGCGATGTTTGTGAAGACGATGAAGAAGTCTCCGGAGACACCAGCTTGTATATAATAAGGTTTATTACAACAGCATAGTATCATACACCAACACGGGCAATACGAGGTTCCCAGAGCCAATTGTGGAAGTCCCCCCGAACTCTCTTTGTGCATGCCATTTATAGGAGAAAATGTGTGCTCACAGGAGGTAATCAATAGCAATGAGCAATTAGCAACCTCTCTAAGTGACATGTATCCATTCATAGGGGCCCCCTAACGTATTCCAGAAGTTGTTATACAACATCCGATTGCCCACCATATGGCCCCTGAACGACATCTTCTCTGTACTCTCCATGACCTCAGAGAGTACCTAACTGTATGAACAGATTTAATACACCACCCTGGCGTTTACACTCAGAAGAACTATTTACTTTATTGTTCTGAGTTCCTCTCACAGTGTTATAAAGCTGGGTGTTGTAGTTCTAGTTCTGCTTTTAGATGCTGTTTATTAAATGTTCTAGGTTTGACAGGGTCATAACAGTTCACATTAAAGCTGCACAATTCAGACTCATTGTCACTACATACAGTTCATTTATGGATGATCATCTGTGGAATTTAACCATGTGCATTAAATCAAGTTTTCGGGTACTTAAAGAGGCTCTATGATGATCCTTTTTCAGGTTCATTTTTGCATTTTGTGCCTCCACTGGGACATGTCTCCATGCTTTAATGTTCAAAAAGCTCTTTATTTTTCTCATACTGCCTGTGCTGCTTAGAGATGTCCCACCCCTTAGCTTCATTATGTTGCTGGTGGGGCATCAGAACAGGTGGTTTTTAAAAGTTTAGTAAAAATGGTATGTGACACATATTCCTGGTAAATGATGAGTGACGAAATGTGTGTGGTTGTGGTCGAGGCGCTACTACTTCTGTGTCTACTCTTCCCCATACTCGCCATGAACTGTTACTGCTAATCTCGCTCTAGCCTCAAACGTAAGCAATTGTTTTCGGGACTTCCTGAGAGGATATTTGGACCGGTTCTCAGGGCCGAGAGCCAGCACCACTGCAGTGAAAACACGAACAAATGGTTTGCAATCGGGCACCGGCTCTGACCCGGCCCTGGAACAACCCTGGTGGAGAAAGGGGTCTGAGTTTCTGAAGTGTCTCAGCAGAACACAGAACAGAAAACCCTTTGAGGAAATCTTTTATTTTGAAATTACACAGAAAAATAACCCATTAAACAACACCGATCTTGGGCATATTAAACATGAACACACTGCTGCATACAACCTGGCACATGCAAACAAAAATGTATGTGTGCATTACATTAAAAAAAATAGCATACAGTTAATAATACATGCACCAGAGTAGCATTTAACATTTAGCCGCTATTCTTGTAACACGTAATTTAGCTATACACGAACACAGAAGTGTGGACCACACGTGATGCGAAAGCTGGTTTGAAATAAACATTGTGTGCAGATTGATTTCTCAAGGCAATCTCACACAATTATTTCCCATTATCTTTCCATCTCTGGACAGGAAACTGAAATACTGCGGTAGCTTTGAGGTTTCAGCTGAACAAAGAGGCTTTCTCATTCCTCCAATGCATTTTGCATACATTTTACACTTAAGAGGACAACATCAAAGATGATGCTTTAACACAAAAATAATGATAAAGAACACATCCGTTGAACCATATTACATTAAAGGAACAGAGATACAGCCAGTTACACAGCATGATGAAAGCATACACTTGTTTTAATTGAAGCTTTTGCTTTGCAAGCCACACACATAATGTAGTCCGCCTCACATATTAGGTTTCCCCCAGAGCTGGCATCACAGTAATTCCACTTAGATCATTCATATTGAGTAATTACTGGTATCAGTAATGCATCCAAATGAATCCAAAATGAATAACACATTTCCAATGCAAATCTGTTTTATTCCCTTACTGCAGACATTGGTTGTATAACAAACGTACCAAACAAGGTGTACATCGAAATAGTGATTGGTATTGAGTGTTGCAGACATCGTCATCGTTCAGCTAAAATATACAATAATAATAATGTACACGTTAACAAGGACACAACCCGGGAACACATTCAAGTTGCAATACACCAGTGACAACTTAGCAATTAAACCACTTCAACATGCTTTTAATGAACGCCTTTATTGAATGTAAGTCTTTGGTTGGGCTCTGGTGAATAAAATCTGCTGTAGTTAATATACAAACAGTGCACATTATTACGTTGTGAAATAGTTTTGTGACCTTTCATTTTAAACAGCAGTGAGTATATTGGAGAGGGATTAACATATGTGTGTCTTTATGGACATAAACGAAGCTCCTCTAATTTAGAAGAAACACAATATCTTGAGACATGAAGTGATGTAAATCATTAAGATACTAATAGTATGTGAACAACAGCAGCATCGTGTGTTCTGCAGATATCGTGATTATTTCATTTGCATGCACCTTTTTGTGTGTAAAATGAATATCATGCCCCTTTAAAGAAATAACCCTAACGGCAGAAACTCCCGGGTTTTCTCTTTTGAAAAATATGTTATTATTTTCCTGGAAAGTAATCATTTTGCATCTGAAGCTAAAAAATACCTTTATAATGCCTCACATAAAGCTGGCTTACATTCATCACATCGTATCTGGTCTAGCTGACAATATACAATTCAAACTCTGTATTATTTCTGATGCTTCTCATGCGTGCATACAGGAAAATAGGTAGTTCCCGGTGGGTGGGAGATTACACTGCATCACGGAGCGAGATTAGGTGGAGGGTGAGCCAGGTATCTCTGGTTTCCTTTTGACACCAGTTTATAAAGCACTATGGGATTAAAGGATTATTTTTGAACCATATTTGTAATGTACTGTAGGACATTAACTGTACAACGCTTCTGATATTGATAAGTTTAATGCAAAGTCTTTTTTTACATTTGCAATGTCCCTTTATCAAACAGCCACCGTTCTTATTTTTGATCTTAAAACAGAGGTGAATGTCCTTGCCTTTACATATGTTTCTTTTAGTATTTGGATACTGTACTATTTCTTCCGCTGTGAGTGTTTCCCTCTTGTGTAAAAAAGACTTTGAGAACAGAGTGGTGCTTGGGTGACTTATTAGTAGGCGATAGTTACCATCACACTGGTTCCCTCAACAAAAGGCCAATTGGATTTTTCCATTGGACTTTGAATTATTGGAGAATAAATACTCCATGGTAAACAAAAATGTATGTGACCTGCACATCATGTTCAGAAAGACAATCTCCACGTATTAATACCATTTATATGATTTGTGTTATAAACGAACTACACCACAGTCACATGGCTTCATGTCATCAGATTAGGCTGAAGGTGGACTGGTGTTCTCTCTATTGCAAAGAAATATGTGTCCTTTTGCTTACTTTGCATTGTGACATGTTTTAAAGGTGTCATGCTTGTACGATATCATAACATAATTCAGGTAGAGGTTATTTACAATATTGTGTTTCTTATAGACATTGAGGTAGTTGACCAAGAGCTTTTGCCTTTATAATAGTGTATAATACTGCAAAGTTGTGGAGGTAGATTCATTGTTTGAACCAGTGTTGTATATCACAATAACATCTGTAGCGTCACCAACTAGTAAGACCCAAAAAAAATGGTTCAATATCTGCAAAGAGGCTTTTCATTTAAAGTGTACAAGGACCTCAAACCCATCAATGAATCGATCCATTGTCGTTGTCCCAAAGTCTCAAAGAGTACCTGTTTTTAACTTCACAACTGAAACAAAATCAGTTTTGAGGTCATTTTTAGTCAACCAATATCCTTTTTAACACTTAAAGATGATAAAAACACTGTCAAGAAACAACACAAGCATGAATAACGTGCAGATTTTCAAAACACGAGGCATTACCATCTGATGGTAGCAAGAGTTCTATTTCTGCTCCCTTCTTGATGAGGAAACTCAGTGTAACAGCATGAACACAACACACAACATGACAAGTTACATGCTGAGAGGATTGCACATACTGTCCCGATGCTTATAGGACACCTTTCAGAGCGTAAGCAAATCAATCGTTCCTAGCTTCTACTGAAGTGCTGTCTAAACCCAAGCCCTTCTGTCGTTAGCTTTAGCACATCATACTAAACAATACCATTTACAACATGCAGGCTTACCACTCACTGGGTCCCTTCTCGTGATGCCCGCTGGACATTGAATGTGAAGGCTTATATTATCCTCACACTTGTTTTAATTTCACAAAGACTCATGGTTATTGAAAGGGATTCATTTGGCCTGGTTACTTTTGCTGTCTCCACATTCTCAGCACACAGATGCACATGCCCAGACAATTGTTTTGCTGGTAGGGAGAGAGGAGCAGAAACAACAGGCAGTGCGTACCTTCATTATGTATGTTGGAGGCACTTACAGCAACCATTGTGATGTGTTTGGCCCTACCTTCCCTCTGGAACTTATTGGTCTTTACAATTAATACCCCATATTGCCTCAAAATCATCCTTGTCCCACATAACAATCAGACCTTCATAGAAAATGGCTTTTATAAAAGGGAATAGCTTCATTGGAAATTCCTGTTTTGTTATCCAAATTGCTGCTACTTGGCCTCTGATTGAATAATACCTTCATTTGGGTGGGTTAGGTTCAGGCATAAGGAGTGAGATTGCTTAGGATAAGGGTAAGAATATCACTGTAAACCAATCAGAGGCAGGCTCATTGTGTTTCGACTCCATGCTCTAGAAGTTACCGTTACAACAGTGTGTAAAAGAAATGTGGGCGAATATCCAATGATGGCATCTTTGCATAAAACAAAGCCATGTGTCCTGGGCTGCCCCTGGCCGACTTGGGGCCCTAAGCGAGATTCTGTCATGAGGCCCCCCGTTTACGTGTGCGTTCGTTTATGGGACAATGACCTGTTGGACAAATGGGAATACTTCTACTGTTGGTTGAAAAGCCAGCTGCTTGAAGTACTGAGCTAGACATGAAATGATAAGTGCAGACCAACATGTTTGTTAACCTTTCTTTAAACTTTGACGTTAGTTTTCGACTTGCTTAGCGGTCGTGGGAAACATTCTTGTACATTGCTAAGCTTATCTACAGTAAGGAAATATTTCCCAAGTACATTGTGCCACCCTGACTGGTGTCATCTTTGTTGTCCCTGATTGACTGATCATGACGCAGTTTGCAAAGTGTTGATGCTAAAGGTGAGGCATTGCCTAGAACTAGGGAGGCAATGGGTATCCATCGTACCGAACCGTAGCCACATTATACATCCTAAATCAGGCGATTGATAATGGTCTCTTCCTTGGATCTACAATGCAACACACTATGGCTTTGTTTGGTTCCTTTATGGGTCACATTGTGAACTTTCAGATGTCCCACGCCTGATACACTGAAGCTGCCTGTGGACTTGCCCGCTCTGCCTCCTCACTATTGCTGCCTTTATTATGTACTGCCGCCATTTCTAAGCCTCCGTCTGAAAGCCTTCTTTCTGAGTGGACCAGCACACACCCTACCTTCACACTCTTATCCACCTCTGCTGATTCAGTCAGCTGGTTGACGTTATGGACTCGATTTCTCACTCCCAAGACTAGACGGTTGTGATTGCTGGTGGCATCTCTGAAATCAGTCCCTCTACAATGTGCTTGCACGGACTGGTCTTTCCTACCCCACCTGGCCACCCTGCTCCACAGCTGGCACTGGATGAGGCAACAGAAGGGTCGAGACTTGCAAACAGCCTGGAAACCCTTCTTAAAGTTCTCATTGTAGTAGCCATAGATGATAGGGTTGACGCTGGAGTTCGAGAAAGCCAGCCAGTGGGCGAAGGGAAAGATGTAGCTGGTCAGAAGGTCCAACTGGTCCCTGTCCAAGCCTGCGTAGTCAGTCATCATCATGAGGGTCCACAGTGGCAGCCAGGACAGCATGAAGAGCAGAGCCACCAGTATGAGCATTTTTATCACCTTGATCTTTTTCTGGGAAATCATCGGCTGGCCCCCCCTTCTGCCACCAGCCTGCACCGTGGCGTTGGCCAGCTGTGGTTCTCTGTTTGCAATCACAGAGGACCCCAACTTGCTTCCGATACTTCCATACATCAGCGTGATGACGGTGAGCGGCACTAGGTAGATGTGGGCAAACAGAACCGCCGTGTAAACCCTTCTCCTCTGAGGGTTGGCAAAGTTTTCATAGCAGGTGTACAGGGGGAACGTTTGGTTGAAATCATTATTGTGCACCATGTAGTGGAAAGGAACTTTGTCCACAGTCAGAGCCACAGCAGCAGGACACATGATAACCACCGCTAGCAGCCAGATAAACACGATGGCTCCCTTCGCAACAAGTATAGTCGGCTTGGGTTGTAGAGGGTACACTATACAGCGAAACCTGTGGTAGATAAGAAAGAGCATTGCTGAATGTTAGCTATATAGGGCTGTACATACAAGGAAATCAAAAGCAGTGAAAAATATGATATTTATGGCTTGTTTTTAAAATCGTGAACGGCCTTTTATGAACTAATAATCTTTACAATATT
The DNA here is from genome assembly GCF_036324505.1 of Eleginops maclovinus. Classification (NCBI taxonomy): domain Eukaryota; kingdom Metazoa; phylum Chordata; class Actinopteri; order Perciformes; family Eleginopidae; genus Eleginops; species Eleginops maclovinus. The sequence goes on from NC_086360.1 coordinate 25,638,525, forward strand.
CAAGCGTTCTGTCACAGAGGAGAATAAGGGACAGTTACAAGTTCAAATAAATGAAAATGGGAATATATTTGATTTTGTTCTTTGAGAAATATATCCAGAAAAGTGAAGAGACCACTCCAAATGTCTCTTAAATCTTTATCTCTACATGTTTGGCAGCCATTCCAATGTCGGTTGAATTCCAACACAGAGAAAAATTGGGAGTAGTTTATAGAATACAATAAATACATTTAAAAAGTATTTAACTCAAAGACATGTCCATAAATAATAAAATGATAATGCTGAAGTGGTCTCTTTTTCCACGGCTGTATGTTCATATATTTCATAAATGCGATGCTTGGATTTATTCTCCAAGGATCGACATTTATTCCAGACACTTTTAAGGTATTCGTAAAATTGGTATTACAATTTTGTTCGCAACATTTAGACTTCAAAATCAAAGGTGATCGTCCTCTTATTCTCCGTGTGGCTGGCCCTAACACTCTTCTACTCACATTTACCTTTCAACGGCTATGGCCACTAGGGTGAAGACTGAAGCAGACACAGACACTCCTTGCACAAACCCGCTCATCTTGCACACAGAGTTGGAAAAAGGCCAACCTGTTGAAAACATGACAACATCTCATTAGAGAGGTACTCAGGCTAGTGGATCCAATCAACTGACATGATTATCCCTCCTTCAGATACCCTAGATCACAGTTAATTGTACCTTGTAAGTATTGTTGATCAAAAAACGGGTAATAAGGTCAATTACCAAACATCAATGTTTTCCCCTATTGTGGAAATAAGGTGTCCTAGAGATCCAGGGTCGATCACCTCCATGGAAATATTCAAAGGTCCATTAAAGTGACAATGGATCCATAAAGTCTTTTTAAAAATGGTCAGTATTAAATCAATCTGGTTAAATTAAAATTCCCAGTTTGGGATGAATAAAGTATTTCTGAAATGTTATTTCCAATTCAGCATGATAATATGTTAAATATACAAAAAGCTAATTAAATACAGTGAGTGTGGACTATAAAGGATCTTCATTCTAGGACACAGAGTAATGGATATTGGTGTATTTCCACGTACAAATCAGATGACATCAGATCAACCATTTTTTTATAGCTTAACTAAGTGTAATGAACTATCCGGACCTCAGCACTACGGCTGATATATAGAACATCTTAAACAGATGCCTGAAATATATTAATAATTATAATTCAAATGCTCGCGGCTGAAAACTCTAAGGTTTCTAATGTTAAGGCTGGTCTTCTCACACCCTGCAACAAACAGAAAAACATGGCTTATTCGTTGTGCAGAGAGACCGGGGTGTCTCTGGCAAATACAAAGCGTAACATTAAATGCACAGTAGATCAAACTTATTTTTTACTAGGTTGTTTATTTTAAGAAATAATCCAATACAGCTAAAGTCTAAGCTTCAGCTAAATATTATGTTTAAAAGAAATCCAGCTGGGAACAGTCGGCCCTCTGCCTGCTGAGTCAGCGGGGGCGACTACAGAAAGAAACAGTCACTTTTTAAAGAGAAAACAAGAAATCAAAGTCCTGTGTTTCAACATGCCAAACATTTTAAGAAATACTGACCATGACTAGAGTGTCATTCCTTAGTCATTGCACATTCCCAATATATGTGTGAGCAACAACAGCTGAAATGTATTCACACACCTTTAACAAAATCAGCTCTTCACTATGTATTGTGTATATATATAAATTACATAAAAAAGATCCCATAATTTGGCACATTTCATTACACATTGCTTAATAGGAACAATACAAATGTTATGTGCAATAAAACCCCTTTACTCACTGTTTACGTTTGCTTAACACATTACCAGGTTTTTTGTCTAAACGCAGCGTGCGCCAGAATGCAGATTTTACACAGAAAACAAAATCTCTGTGGGTCAGAAAGGGTTTAATGAGTCCAGAAATATGGAGATGGGGTCAGATGTCTGGTCAGACGGCAGAGACAGCTTACAGAGAATAAATAGGGGATGGATGTCCGATGGGTCTGCCGGTGGACGAGTGGCAGGCAGCAGGCTGACACTGAAACTGAGATTTCTGATCCTTTCTTTTACTCTCCTTTTTTTCTGGAGAGGAAGTAAAGAAGCCGGAGCTCTGGGTTTATTGGTTGTTTGAGGTGCAATATATGACTCAGCAGCTTTAAGACATGAAGACACTGTTATTTTCTGCTTCGCTCTGATGCAGGACAGGCATTTCCATACTATATTTCTCTGGAAAGACTGTGTTACGATGACTTCACATAAAGTCCAACAAGGTCTCTTTTTTCATCCAACTGCTCGCTAGGTGTATCTGAAAATAGAGCCTTTATGTCAGGATTATATTCTCTCTTTATAAAAACGTTGAACCGAAAGTTCAGCCACAGGTGCAAAACTCATTTCTGTTGCTGAGGAAAAGAAACACTAATGGGATGTTGACTCATGGCCTACTCAGCAGGTGCACATCTATTATACATAATTAAGAGAACTGATTACTGGAAAATATGGTATTGCACGTGTAATTTGATGCTCTTTCATTGTCAATCCCCCATGTTATTCATAGTGTATTTATTGTCAATATGAACAATAGTTGTTTCCAGGTCAGGTAGGCTATGGCAGATGGTGCTAACTCATGAACAGCACTGTGTGACTGATGTGAGCTCCTATGGCTTCCAATGTTCTCTCTTTCTATTCGTAGAGGTAATTAATCTAGATAATTGCCAACAGCTGTGGTCACGCTGGGAAATTGCAAGTACTTTTTGACACTGTCGAGGCTCTGTATGTGTCATGAAAAAAAAAGTGCAGGTTTGATGCAGGTTTTTTTTCTATAAGATAGACTTGACTTTTACGAATGGGAGGAGAATTTCTATTGATGTGATATCTCCTATCCAGAACTGATTCTTCTAAAATCTGATGTGAGATTCTATACTGAACTATAGCAATCCTCAGAAACTCTTCCAAGTCCAGCTTTTGGCAAGAGCATTTAGAAAACAAAGCACTGGTAGTGATTGGCAGGACACAAGAAAAAGGACTCAACCAAACTGCATTGTTGATTGTGCAACCTGCCGCTAGTTTCCCAAAGGACACTTGAAACAGACATCCTGAGGGGACCCCAGCTCTGTATGAGGGTCAGTGTGTTTTTAATAAAGATGAAGGGCTGAGGAACGAGAGAGCAGGAGACTTTGTGACAAAGGACTTCAATCATGTGCTGTCAATTGCTTATTTTGTATTATTGCATTCACGTTTACCAGAAGCTCACTTTTATTAGTAGAGACACATTTACTTTGAAGTCATTTCTTGGTCCCTTTTATTTTGAAGCCTGTTTTTGTTCATTTAATTTGGAATTCTTGGTCTCTTTGATTTTTAAGTCCTTTCCTTATCACGTATAATTTGAAGTTTGCTCTGGTTCACTCATATTCAGAAGATAGTGCTAATTGGATCTTTTTTTTCTTGGTGGAGGCTGACTAAAATCAACACGTATAAACTTGTTTTTGCAGATTTTGCACTCTTTCCTGCTCCCTTCTTTCCTCTGGCACCCTAAAAAATAAATGATAAGACTACATGGGTGCTCAATGCTTTACTGGAGTAATGTAGTAATCTTCCGTAGAACAAGTCTAGATAGATCCCGTGAATACATGATACTGTCTATACGGGAGTGTCAGTCTCAAAATAAAAGTCGGTATCACCTGTGATGAGGTTGTCCACCAGAGTTGTAGGGATGCAGAAGATCCCCACCAATAGGTCGCTGATGGCCAGATTGAGGATGAAGAGATTGGTGACTGTGCGCATACAACGGTTTTCCAACACGATGAAACACACCAGGATGTTTCCCACCATGCACAGCAGGAAGATGAAGAAGTAGGCCAGGATGTAGCTCGCGGCCACATACAGGGAGTGTTGATAGTACGGGAAAAAGGTGATGTTGGTGATGTTGGTGATGTTTGCAACGCCATGTAGGCTGCCGTTTGTAATGGCTTCTGTGCTGGCTGATCCCTCCAACGCCATCCCTTCCTCAAACATGTTGTCCAGGACCTCCATTCGAACCAACCCTGCAGGGGAAATCAAACAGAGACAAAAGAGATTATTTCCCAACTCAGAATTGATTGTCATGTCTTTACAATTGTCAAAACAAGTTCTGGTTTTGTAAGTCCTTGTGTTTAATCATTGATGCTGTTTGTTTTAAGGATGTCTGTAGGACTGCAATTGAGGGGAGAACCATTGAAGGACAAAAGAAAGAGCCTGCTTTCTTTTCTTGTTTATAAATTGAGCTTTTTGCACTTTTTCCGTTCCTCTCATTGTAGAAATCCAGAGACAAAAGGAGAATGTCACAGGACAGTAACCACTGGAAACTATTCGATGATTGGGATGTCCTCAAACTCATGGGCCCTTGCAAATGTTGAATCCTACCCTCGTATCAGTTTAGTTGTAGCTGAACACACACAGGTTAGGAAGTAGACTTGTTGCTATGTTTGTGAGGATGTGTTCCACTCTTCACAATCCGTGTGGTCCGTCACGGAAATGCCAAACCATGGGGAGAACACCTAGTGCGCATGCATGCACCTATTAGTGCTCGAGGTGTACTTATGTAAAACAGCGCAAAATACTGGCCCACAGTCACTCCCAAGACGATTCAAATACACAAAGCTGGAACAACAGAGACAATTTGTTCTCTGGCAGCAACGTCTCCTGAGCCAAAGCTGAACAAATCACAGTCATGTTGGTCGATTTCAAACAGGTTTTTCTGTTCAACACGGCCAGACTCTTCATCCTCTATAATCTGTGAACAGCAGGACCGTTTCTCGGAGTTAAAGACTTTAAAACCTCAGCTTTTCTACTGTTGAATGTCCACAATGAATCCTTGATTGCAGTACAAAGACAATAAAAGAGACATTAGTTCACATGGTTTCATCCAAAGGATTTTGTCCCTAGTAAAGCTTACTGTCGCAGCTTCCTTCCTCTGATCCCATAAGCCACCTCCCTCTGCTTCACAGAAAATGTCTGCATGAGAATAAAGGCTACCCGAAAGCCTGGATGTATTGACCGTGTCCACTCTTTGGTAGTAGTGTCTTTTAAAGAGGCCCTTTTACACTTTTTTTGGGGGGGGGTTCCATTTGCTGTAGTGTGTTATCTAGGTTTTTGTGCATGTAAATGGTCTACAAAGGCTAAAATTCCACACCCCCCCCCCCCCCCCATTGGACCCCCCTTTCTTTACTTCCATTACATAGTCACATCACTGTATGTAACACTCACGCTTCTATTGGCTAGAACTCCAACACATTGTACGTGATAGGCTAAGGGGCGGGACATCTCTAAGCGGTCGACCAATCACAACAGAGACGGCCAGATAACCAATCAGAGCAGACTGGGCTCTGGTTTCAGACAGAGGGTGAAAAGAGGAGCTGCAGCACAGACAGTATGAGAAACATAAAGAGCTTTATGAACATTAAAGCATGGAGACATGTCCCAGGAGAGACACAAATATGAACCTGAACCTGTGCACAATATGTCTATATCATTTCATATTCACGTGTAAGATGTTTCCCATGCAATATGTATTACATCTTTTATATGTTTACGTGCGTGTGCCTATCTGCAGTTCAAACCTGTTAGTGCTGACACATGCTGTGAGGCACATCCAGGGGAAAAGTAATGATGTACACTACCACCACAACATCAAAACACACATTCATCAAACTTTTAAACGTATAATACAGTGATAACTCGGCTTAAAGAGTAATTAGAGTAATTTGCTCGGATATATTTAATAAACAGTGCTGTCACCATGCCAACATCCCAAAAGAATGTTAAGTATAAATAGAAAGGTAATTCGCTCACTCCTAAACCACATCAGGTCCACGTTTGATTACATTTTGAAGCAATGTCAGTCCAAAGCTCATTAACAGGGCGGTGGTGGCGAAGTCCATAGGGGCTTGGCCTGGGAACTGGAAGGTCCTGGAAGGTTGTTGTTGTTGTGTAAATGAATGAAATGACCACAGTAGCACTTTAGCTTCCTGATGATCCGTGTGTGTGTTATGCATGTTGATTCCAAATCACTATTCCAAGGATGTGGATGTCTATCGGGTGATCTAAATGCATATTCCTGACTGTGTACAGAGCTTACACACTGCAGCAAAACCAAGAAGAACGGTATTGACGGGATTTAGTTCCCAAATGCAAAGACACATCCCCCGGAAACGAACGAGCGGTGTGATCCATGACTACATTATCATACTCATACAAACATTTCATAAACAAGACGAGATGTATATTATATTTATATTGTACTTGACCTCGTGATAAAGAGTCAACATCATGTTTTTGTCTCACTTTGACAGACCCTGCTCGCATGCCTTCTGTATCTGAAGGCTACAGGTTTAATATTCAGTGTCTCCATCGATCAGGTGTTACACAATCCTCCTATTTTCCACAAAGCGTTTCAGTGGACAGCAGCAGCAATGGTAGTATATACTCCGTAGCACCAAGACTCTAGTAATGACTAAATTATAGGATATTAATGTGTGTTTTTGTCCTTATTGTCCCTATAGTTTAGAAGTTGGCTTAGTCTTTATTAATGCATCCAGCAGTGGCTCAGTCAGTAGGGGCTTGGACTGGAAATCGTAGGGTCGCCGGTTCAAGTCCCCGAACAGACTTGAAATATGGAAAGTGGACTGCTACTTGGAGAGGTCCCAGTTCACCTCCTAGGCCCTTGAGCAAGGCACCGGACACCTCCAATCCCCCCTCCCCATTGCTCCCCGGGCGCTGCACGATAGCTGCCCACTGCTCCTAGTACTAGGATGGGTTAAATGCAGAGGACACATTTCACGGTGTGTGCTCTGCTGTGTGCATGTGTGTGACTAATAAAGAGGGTTTCATCCTCCGATTCTATTAAACAGTTAAACACCCAAAGAAACTCCTCCTTCTCACCACAAATACTTCTGTACTACACATTCAGTCTGTGCCCCCAAAAAGGGGAAAACACGGTTTGGGTTTACACTCTTTTTTTTTGTTGCTTCCTCACATCCATGCTGTGTGCATTCATAATGATGAATACATATATTTAAACCAATTTTCAATGTTAAACCCAAAATCAAAATTCCTTTATTTGTAAAAAAACCCAATTACAATACGTATACAGAAATGGGAAATTAGTTTTTAATTCCCAACAAGAAATCTCGCTGTCCCTTTATACTTGTTATTCTTTTGCTGCAAGGTTGTGTTCCTGATAATCTGTTTTAGAAGGTTAACAAAATATAAATAGACCTGGGGAAACACCCCCCAAAGTTTGGTGGCTGCAGAACAAGTGACATTCCCTTCATTTTTATACTATTTATTTATTTTTGTTAACTCCACCTACAGCTAAAATGGTGCACCTGTTTGAATAAACCGTACACCTCCTGAACATCAGCTTCATAGCATTATTTCAGGATGCTGATGAGATGAATAAAATCCACTTGTGCAATGTGTCAATTTGCGTCCACTCCTCACTCGGGTGATTTTCTCTCTCTGAAATACCTTTGCCATCATCTTGACAGAACATACTTACTGAGATAATTATGCACTAGAAGGAAGGCCTGCCCGATCGCCTACACTTACTGTAGGGGTGATCACCCGGGCATGTTTCTGAGAGGCAACTCAACAAAAGCGTGCAGAACCCCTCACACTTATTTCTGCAGGGATTGATGACGCGGGTCAGTGGAATACGTAGTGTTTTTAATAAGGGCTATAAAAGGGTTCATACTGGGTTATATATTTGGTTAAAAAACAAATGATCCACCGATTTACAGACGTCTCTTTCACCATGTAAGTCAATGAGAAAAAGTATTTCTGGGCGGGTGACGTCACAGACTGATACAGAAGTTGCAGTACCCGGAGTTTGGCCACTACGAATATTTTCTCAAAGAGGATGAATGGCCTGCGGGCCTTCAAGAGGGGTTTCATGGGAAACATTTTGGGAGAAGGCTTTGTCCTTGGTGGAGTCTTTGTTATTGGACGAGGACAGCAGGGGAAATATTTATATTCATAGGAGCACTTCCAGGGGGCTTAGGCCAGGCCCATCAAGGATTTGGGCCCGCCCAGGACAAATCAGCGTTGTGTGGTGTATTAAATCTGTTCGTAGTTAAATGGTTCATATACAGTTAGGCAATCTTGGAGGTCATAGAGAATGCAGATAAGAGGTTGTTTAGAAAGTCCCATCTGGGGTGCCATAGGAGGTTGCATAATAACCTCTGGAATACTTCAGGGGGCCTCCAAGGATGAGTAAGAGAACTACATGGTGGACAAACGTATATCTCACCTTATTTGGGCTCTGACCAATTATGCTTAGGGCCTCTAAAAGCTTAGCAGCGGCCGTGCATGCAGCGATAGTACATTTCATTTATTTTTTTAGCGCACATGTAACCCAGTTCACAAAAGGTTAACAACACAAAAGTTCCAAGCCAATCGTTACACAGTTTTCACCACAGAAGTGCGTTAGCCAATCAGAATGCAGATCCTGTAGCACCGGAGGCGAGCTTTACTGCACCTGCTCTTCAGAAGCGGGGTGAGGGGAGAGACCTGCTGCTGAACGGCAGAGAGGAAAGTTATGAGGCTATGAATGTAAAAGAAGAACGTGTAGGCCCGAATATACACTGCCTGGCCAAAAAGAAGGTCACTCTAATATTCGTTGGACCGCCTTTAGCTTTGATTACGGCACGCGTTCGCTGTGGCATCGTTTCCACGAGCTTCTGCAATGTCACTACATTTATTTCTGTCTTGCATTCATTTTTCTTTGATCTTGTATTGATGACGGGAGATTCGTACCACTGCGCAAAGTCTTCTCCAGCACATCCCAAAGATTCTCAATCGGGTTCAGGTCTGGACTCTGTGGGGGCCAATCCATGTGTGAAAACAATGTCTCATGCTCCCTGAACCACTCTTTCACAATTTGAGCTCGATGGATCCTGGCATTGTCCTCTTGGAACATGCCTGTGCCATCAGGGAAGAAGGAAATCCATTGATGGAATAACCTGATCCTTCTAGCACTGCCCACCACAGGCTTGTGACCTTTTTGTTTGGCCGGGCAGTGTATTTAAATGTAAGCTGCTGCGAAGCAAATAAACGTAATGTGTGTGAATGTCAGATGGTTCTTACAGCCTGTCGCTACTTGTGCTTGAGAGTGTACTAGTCAGCCCTGAAATGCCCCCCACAGATGTATGTCTGCCGCCGGGTCTGAGCTTTGGTGAGCGAAAGTGTACTTTATGTTGGCTCTCTGTGTTTATCCTTTAGGCTATCAATCTGCTGGCTCGTTGATATTGTAACCACGGTGACGAGTGTGTGTGTTTTCCTTACACACACAGTCTGGTGTTTTCATGTTGAGGCATAACGGTTGTTGTTATTGTTGAGTTTTGCTTTGTGTATTAAGGTACAAGAAGCCTATATATAAATATACATATAAATATCTAAGTTGTTCGTGCCCCACCAGTTTAAAAACGCCACTGTATACAGCTGTTAACTGATTGGTTGCACGTTGAAAGGTCAGCGGTAAGGTCAAAGTTGAAATAATTTGAACTCTGAGCGCAGCGCTTGGCAACAATTGGAAGAGGTGCGGGATATGTTAAATATTGCACATTGAATTTCTGTTGAATGGGATCCAATTCTTTAGCCTGGAACAAAACAAAAATCTGAAAGTCCAAACCAAACATGGTCAATCAGGTCTTTTGAGGTCCCTTTACCTAAATGTCATGTGACTGCCTCTAATTTAAGTCTACTGGTGCCTTTGCTGACAGCGGACTTATCTTGATAGCCTCTTTAGTGGTGCAGAATGACTCAAAAGTGTCCACAGTGCAGTATGTTTATGTGCTTGTTAATATTCAAAGTGGCAGCTAACACCTGAAGGCAGGAAGCTGAGGTGGGCTAATTACAGCTCTGCCAAGGGGATTGAGAAATGTCATACTCAAGAGGGAAAAGTCAAACATGACATCACTGTGGTTTTACATTAACACGATATTTAAATATAACCTGGGCTCTTTTGACAGCTTGAACTGAGTGCTATTGTTAACATTTAGTGTACAACATAGAAAAGGTTTCAGTACAAAGGAGGTTAGATGCTTTTCATTGTTACTTGGGTTTGCTTTCATTTCACATATTACTAATGTGTATATTTTGGGTAGTCAGGGGGTTGATCCTAAATATGAAAGGGCATGTTCAGTAAATCATTTTCTCTAATGCAAAAAAAGTATCTGTGTCACGTGCTGCATAAACTCTTTAACCAGGACAGACTTTTTCCAGACTACTGTCATTTGTACTTTGCTCTGTAATATCTGCTCCAACTGTGTCATACTTTATATTGTCTGTTCCATAACAAAAAATCAGGAGAGACTTTAACACGTAAGTGATATTTCATGTCTGTAAACACATCTGCTGTGACTGTTTGTGATTGAAAACACATTACAACGGCCCAAAACACTTGGCTAACCGGGCAAACTAATTGGACGTGTGTAATCTCCATTAACAATGACATTTTAGCTTTTGTCAACACCATTTATTTCCAAAGGAAAACAGCGTGTACAGCTACACAGCCAAAAAACGGTTGCTCTTCCCAGTCCCAATCACCGCACCTGCACCGGTGAGGTCACCTAAATACCCAGTGCCCCATTGTGCCATCTAGTGCTCACAAACAACAACAAAAACAAATGAGATTAACAGTGAAAAGAATCCAGATGTGAAAACAGCTCTCCGGTCCCTGCTGTGTGCGTCACTTTTTGGTGTCTCCGTACCCGTTGTGTTTTGAGCTTCTCTTGTAGCGTTTTGTTAATGCATTGCTTTTGTAGTGCCCTACTAATTTATGTTTACATTTTCATTTATAAAGAAATGAAAAGGGTACATATGTGTATCGACATGTCGTTGGGCCTGTGACGGCCGCCCCCCACACACACAAAAAAAGAACCACCACGCAAACCCTCACGCGCAAATCAGCGGTGTTAAGGGTTGCACTAAAAGCACAGTCTAATTTTATTCACATGTAGACTCTTGAGGATTTACAACAAGTCAAAGAACACACATAAGCACATAAGTCAAAAATAAGCAGGCGCAATGCAAGGGGCCCAAACCCCTACATCACACAGATCACATCACTCATAGGAAAACTGCTTGAAATGATGCATCGTCATCAAGGCTTGACAATATTCGAAAGGGGGGGCCAGCTTGCAAAAGGTTGGGAACCCTGCTTTATGGTATATCCTACCCCATTCTAACTGATTTAAGGGCCCTTTTCCGATATTAGGGATGATAAGCTGTGGTTCAGGAGCACCATATGACGTATCATATGCCATTCTATTTAATTTGTGGGGTGGGGGCTTTAACATATGAGGGATGAATTAATTACACAACCCGTGGCATATGATCGAGGGGCCCTATTGAGATATATTAAATAATGTATGTAATGTAACCAATGTTATGGCTTCAGGGCCCCTTTAATTGTATTATGTTGTAGAGACAATATTGAAATGGTAGTGTGGAGGCTTGGGCTTCAGGGCCCCCTTGGCCCTTGGCCCCCTGGGCCTGGGCCCGGTAGGCCCGTGCAGTAATCCATCCTTGTGGCCGACATCCCAGAGTGTGTGCGATGACAAAACTTGAATAGCCCCTTTACTGTCCTACACATCCACTAACCCTCACCCACTTAAGTGGCTGGGAGGGCTACACTTTGAACAAACGCTGTGCATGTGTTGTCAACATGCTGAAGATGTTTCTTCATATGCATGTCTTTCGGCACATTTGTGAGTCGTATTTGCACCAAACTGCAGAGAGCGTTTCTCCTAATGCAAATGTTTTCGATCGCTGTCACACGTTAGCACCTGTCGGCCACCGCAGATGGGCGTGCTGTTGCACCTATCAAACATAAAAGAAATAGAAACATATAATCATAAGAAAGTACCTTTCAGTTCTGGTACAGATCCACACAGTTTAAATGACACATTAATAAGCAGGTATAGTATCACAGCAGCTCTATTTGCAACATAAACAAGGACAAATAAGACAATATGCAATTCTGCATGTCCAGTAATACCTTCCTTTTTGGTTTAAGGGCGCCTTTCACGACACCCAAGTACTCCAGACCCTCTAACCATTGGATTTAACTCTCTTTCTTTCAGTCTAACTTAATTATTGTATTGTGTATTTTAATGGTTACATTTCACACTAGCAGTTCAGAACAGGGTTAAGGTCTGTTATAATGTATATTGACTATAGCGGAAGGCTATAATCCTTGAGCAGATTTTCATTGGTGGAGCAAATCTGACATTATATTTGTGGACACACACTTTTGTCATGTGTGCCATTAAACACAATTTCATTTAATGAAAACAATGATAACAGATCCTGTTATAGAGATTTCCTTTTTCATCCCCAGGTCCCTACGAAGGATGTGGCCATCTTACACAATTTTTTCCTCTGATTGGAGAGGAGCCCTGAGGCGCAGCATCAACACGTTGCTCCAGATGATGCCTTATTGAATAGCCCTGGAATTGAGCCATGTCATTAGGTTCCGGTCACGGTTTACTGGCTTTGCAATGCCACAATTGAAAGTTTGCATGACCGATGTTCAGCCTCCACTGAGCTTTTCATTTCCCCAATCCAGAAGTGATGCATTCTTCCTGCAGAGCCACAGAAGAAACAAACAGAAATCATCAGTCCATATGGTCTCTTTTATTAAACAAAACAGGTTGCTTATGCATTCTCCTTTTCCTACTGCCACATAGAGAATCATTCCGGTTTGCTGACATGCACGCTTTGGGCTGTTTTAAACTATTTGTAACTTTCCTCTCAAGGATCAACAGTAAATCCCACTTCATTGTAGGCCGACAGAGATATCATCAGCTGAGAGATATCATCAGCTGAGAGATATCATCAGCTCAACAACAGGAAGATAATCCACCATGGTTTAGCTTTACAGAGAGATGTTTACAATGGCGGAGAGTGGCAGCACCACGCAGACAAAAGGACAGAAAGAAAGGTTGATAAAGAAGGATGGAAGGTTAGGAAATAGAAGTGATAAAGAATAAGAAAGGGGAGAGAATCGAGGAAGGAAGGAAAGAGGGAACAGAAAAGAACCAGATGAAGTTAAGGATGGAGGAAGGATTACTTCCTTCTAATTTGTCTTCCTCCTTTCCTTCCTTCCTCTTTCTTACTTCCTTCCTTCTTTCTGTCGTTCCTCCTTACCATCCTTTCATTCTTTCCTTCATTCCTTCTTTCCGTTGTTGTTTCTCTATTTCCTTTCTTTCTTTCTTTGCACTCACCCTTTATTATTGTTCCTTCTTTGCTTCCTATGTTGCTTCCTCTTTACCATTATTTGTTAGCCTTTCTTTCCTTCATTCCTTCCATCCTATTTTGTTTCACACTTTCCTTCCTTCCTTTCCTTGCATGCACCCTTCGTTCTTGTGTTCCTTCTTTCCTTCCTGTTTGCATCCTTCTTACCTTTCCTTAATATGTTTGTATTCTTCCTTCCTTTGCTTCTTTCCTTGCTTCTTGCCCGCCTTACTGTTTTACTTGCTTCATTCTTCACATTGTTAATCTTTACCTTCCTCTCTTTCATGAATTCATTCGCTTCTACATTCTTCCTATCTACTTAGTGTCCTTCCTGTCCTTTATTCTTTCCTTCCTAAACGTATTTGCCTTGTCCTTGACTCCTTCAATATTCTATTCTTCTCCACATTCTTATACAATCCGTTGATGCGTCTGAATGTGACCTCGCTCTATCCTCCGTCCCTCCCTTAATCCTCTGTCTCTCGCTCCCCCTTTCTCCGTCCCTCCCTCTCTCTCCCCCTTCTCTCATCGCCCTCTACCCCCACTCCCATCTCTCCCCTGACCTCTCTGCCCTCCGTCCCACCCACCCGTCCCTCATCCAGCACCAGTCACTTTCTATTCTCCGCTGCTACTGAAAATGTACTTTGCACATAATAAAGAACTACTTGCACTACCGTCAAACTGTGTTGATGGTGCCGAACATATGTATATATTACTTTGTTTTTTTTGTATACCCCTTTTACCCACCCTTTTTTTTTCTAGGCTCTTATCTTTTTATGTTATATGTTCTTTTATATGTGCGCTGTGGGACGGCCAGAAACGGTATTTCAATGTTCTGTATGTATAACACATGTGGAGACTTTGACAATAAAGTGGACTTTGACTTTGTTTCCGTTAACTCCATACAGGGTGCAGAGGTTCCTCTTCAGCAGGTGACATTTCAGCCTTGCACACAACTCCTTTCCTTTAGCAGACATGAAAACAGAGTAAAACAAGTTGTTTTTTACAGACTGGGTTTGCTTAATATTGAACTTTATGATGACAGCCAAAGCCTTTCTGATTACAAATCCATTCTTCTATAATGACAGCTGTATTTTAAAAACCTTGTGCAATCCTTTGTACCAGTAGCCTTCAGCACATAGCCGAGGAAAAAAATATTTGATCCACTGCCAATGTAGTTAGTTTTCCCACTGACAAACAACTGAACAGTCTGTAATGTTTATGGTAGGTTTACTTTCACAGTGAGAGACAGAATATATTTTAAAAGAAATCTGAAATGTACATTAAAAAAAGATATAAATGAATTTGCATTTAATTGGGGGAAATAAGTATTTGATCCCCTTGCAAAACATGCCTTAGGGTAAGGAGGTTATCAGCCGATATACTACGATAATGGCCCCCTCCATCATCCCATCGATGCGGTGAATCGCCCTGTCCCCTTAGCAGAGAAACCCCCACAAAGCATCATGTTTCCACCTCCATGCTTGACGCTGGGGATGGTGTTCATGGGGTCATAGGCAGCATTTCTCTTCCTCCAAACACGACATGTGGAGTTGATGCCAAAGATCTCTATTTTGGTCTCATCTAACCACATCACCTTCTCATACAGTAAGCCTTCTCTGAATCATTCAGAGGATCACTGGCAGACTTCAGGCGGCCTGTACATGTGTCTTCTTGAGCAGGGGTGCCGCAGGATTTAATCAATTTCCAGCTGCCTTCAGATCATTAACAGGTCCCTCCTGTGTAGTTCTTGGCTGACCCCTCACCTTTCTCATGATCATTGATCGTGGAGCCCCAGACCGAGGGTGATTGATGGTCATTTTGTGCTTCTTCTATTTTTAAATAATCAAACCAGTTTTCTCTTTCTCACCAAGGTTGCTTGCTGGTGGTCTTGTCTTCTATTCCAGCCTTGTGCTGGTCCAAAACCTTGTCCCTGATGTCCTTAGACATTACTTCCACCATGACCAAAAGACCGGTCTCTGGTCTTGCCACTGGGAGAGGTTGTAATCTAATTTATTGACTGTGGACAGGTGTCTTTTATCCAGGTAACGAGTTGCCATCAGGAAGTGAGGGGGCTTATTTAACCGGTCTGTGGGAGCCAGAATTCTTGTTGGTTGCAAGGGGATCAAATATTTATTTCCCCCAATTAAATGCAAATCAATTTATATATTTTTTTTTAATGTAAATTTCTGGATTTTTAAAAATATATTGTCTCTCACTGTCAAAATAAACCTACCATAAAAATTACAGACTGTTCATTCCTTTGTAAGTGAGTTAACTAACTAAATTGGCAGGGGATCAAATACTTATTTCCTCCACTGTATGAGAGGCAAAGTATGTACCTATACATTGTACGTGATAGGGTAGGGGTGGGACATTTCTAAGCTGTGGACCAAACATTGCCGAGGAGGCCAGCTAACCAATCAGAGCAGACTGGGCTCTGGTTTCAGACAGAGGGTGAGAGCTAACAAAGTCAATACTCACATCGTCTGGATTGTGTGAGTTTCCCCTGAAGGTGCAAAGACTCAAACTGGGATCTTCAGCTCTCCCTTCATCAAAACGCTGCCTGAGTTTTAATGCACGACATCAGACATATAAACAAGTTTGATCAGAACACAATAAAGATAAGCAAACATTTGTTATGCAAAGCTAGCGCTCTAGTTTAATGTTAAATGAAATCGAAAATTTAGGAACCTTAACTTTGCCCTCAGTCGAACTAGCGAAGAACACATAATGGATGCACTGTAGACTGAAAAACCCCAATTGAATCTCATGTACATTTCAAAAGGACTTGCAGAAATACAGAAGAGGACCTTTTCAAGTTCAGCCACTAAAAAAACATTTTCAAAAACATCTTACAGCTTCATTCTTTGACACAACAACGATATACTTAAAAACATTTTAAAAAAAGGATTACTTACAATTTCGAGTTTCATTCTCCACCATTGCAGCTGCCGGGTGGTGAAATGCATTCTGGGATACCTGGTTTTTTCGTAGTCCTTCATACCAGTTTAGATTCTGTTGATTTCTATTATTATTATTATTGTTATTATTATTATTATTATTATTATTATTATTATTATTGTTATTATTATTATTATTATTATTATTATTATTATTGTTATTATTATTATTATTATTATTATTATTATTATTGTTATTATTATTATTATTATTATTATTATTATTATTATTATTGTTATTATTATTGTTATTATTATTATTATTATTATTGTTATTATTATTATTATTATTATTATTATTATTATTATTATTATTATGTAGTTCTTAGTCAGATGCACTAATGTAACAGCATAGTTTAATAATACTTGAGTTGTATTCAGATTTTGTATATGCTTTATTTGATTGTAAATGCATGCAGGTACACATATACAGTTATCAAAAATTAGATTTTGTTTTATGTTGAATTAGTTTAAATGTTTCGCTATTGCAGTTTTTTTTATTGTGTTCAAATAATCTGTTTTGCAAAACTGCATTAACTAACAAAACATCACAGTTTATAAGAGGAACACTTTCAGCCCCGTGAAGAAGGCCATATCTTTCTATAATCACTTGACGATCACAGAGGTTTGAGAAGGATTTGCTCAACAAAATCATTTTAGTTTGAAGAACATTTATTGACACCTGTGCCATGTGCCCGATCCTGATATCGTATGTCTTAAGGGGGAAATGCATCCGTGAGCAAATAGGACACACACCCCCCAAGTAAATGTACTTATACTTTCCACTAGTGGGTGTACTGTAGGACGACTTCATGTCTGTCATGTTCCGCACAGCATGCCCTGCCAGATAATAACCAGAGGATAAAGCATTGTGCCATCTTCCTAACGCATGCAAACTATTCAAACTGTTTCTTCTTACAGTGAAAACCGACCTGTCTGTGTTTGCTGATCATTCTGTTTTGCATTTAACACCCCCCAGAGAGGCGCTCATAATGACCAGCACACAGACTGCACTGCTTTCTATTAATATTTCCACTACTGCTACATCACATTTTAGAGTAAGCATTTTAACCCCAAAGTCTCTGATATTCTTCGCATCCATTATTGCTGCACAACAAACCAAACTCCTACAAGTGTGATGCACTGCACTGTAGGTTCAAACGCTACCTCACCATCCTTTGAGAGACACATACACATGGAGTGATTGCAAAAAGAAAATGCCATTTCCAGAAATATCACTGACAATGAAAACCTCGTTAATATGAATGTGTCTGTTATGTTCTGTAAGTTGATATGGCAACATGTCCTACTCACTCGTAGCAAAAACACCGCCAACACTTTCAAAAAAGCGACAAATAAATAAAGAAATAGGACTAAAACGTTACGTGAGAAAGCAAAGCAGATGTCTGATGGGGAAGTGTTTAGTTTGTCATTATTTTTCCTCTTTTTCTTTTGTTTTGCTGAAAGAAAATGTGGTTCAACAAATGGCTGCAGGAAATAATAACACAGGGACTAATAAATGTGATACAGGTTACTGTCGTTAAACTATCGTGTTCTTTCTGGAGAAGCATGGGTGTCTGAGTAGAAGCTAAAAGCACAGTTAAGTAACATCATGTGGGTCAGCAAAAGAGTGAAAGCCTGTGCATTTTCCCGAAATGCACGGGAATATATGTGTAATATTGCTTAAATAATCCTACCTTTATGATGTCAGATGTTCTTTAACTTGCAGATATCGACTGTCAAGAAGAAACAATAACAACAAACAAAGCTTCCTCCACAGCTTTCCAGATGTTCAATACTTTACAGCATCACTGATGCCATAATTCATATTTATAAGTTCATCCGGGAATCGTGCAGTCATACCGAAGGTCCGCGCATAGAGACACGCGCCACTACGACACTGCTCCGCGCGACAGAGACAAGGGCACACGTAGTACATGTCGGAACACCTTTATTGTCTGGTGCTGTGGAGACAGGGGCGTAGCCAGGACATTATTTCTGGGGGGGCCAGCTCTGGCCAGTCTTTTATTTGGGGTGGCACTTGATTGTCAAAAACTACTATTTTAAAACTCACGCACTGCATCACTCAGAGCAGCAGTTTTTCTAACAGCTCATCTAGCCATAAACAATGGATTGAACCTTCTTATGGACACTAATGATGTCTTACTGTTACTGATAATCCCATGTTATTGGAATGGGTGCTTAGATAATGTGCGAGTGCGATGTGTCATGATTATGTGAGGGGGTTCAGGACTTTAACATGAGAAGGGGAAGCTTTTAGTGCAAATGACAGAAAGACACGATATGAATTGTCATTTTAGGCGATCATTTATTAAAGTAAACTGTAGCCTTTTAAGTGCAATATTCATTTTATTTGCGATAATAAACATATGTATATATAAAGAGTAAAAAATAAACGTCACACACACACATGTCCCATAAAACATAAAGAAAAACAAATATCAACAATGTGTAAAATGTACATTGAATTGTGTGTGTGTGTGTGTGTGTGTGTGTGTGTGTGTGTGTGTGTGTGTGTGAGAACATGTACATTGAACTGTTTCACTACAAACAGTGTGTGTGTGTGTGTGTGTGTGTGTGTGTGTGTGCGTGCGTGCGTGCGTGCGTGCGTGCGTGCGTGCGTGCGTGCGTGCGAGCGAGCGAGCGAGCGAGCGAGTGAGTGAGTGTAGGTAGATCCATGTAAATAATTTGACAATTGTCTTTTTGTAATTCTTGAGAACATATCTGAGAGTGTCTGTCTGGGAAGCTGACCAGATAAGTCTAAATAGAACAGACATGTACTAACATTGCAATACCCATGTCACATAATACACTTTAGGAAAAACAAAAGAATGTTGGGGCTGTTAATGATGCAGAATTGGCAGGTATAACAGACAGATGCTGGTTACTTAGCTGTTAGTTTACAGCAGCTGTATTCTTCGGTTGTGATGATTTCTAGCAAATCGATCAACAAACTCATCTAAATTTAAAGACGCTGCCCTCCTGTGTTCTATGCTCAACACCCCTAGATCACTCAGCCTATCCTCTCCCATTGTAGTTCTCAGGTGTGTTTTGACAAGCTTCAAGCAGGAAAAACTGCGTTCACAAGCAGCTGTGCTGACAGGTATTGCCAATGCAATTTTACAAAGCCTGGAGAAAACATCAAAGACATCCTGGTATGGTTCAATAAAAGCTGCCAGCTCTACAATTGTAGGTGGTCTCTGCATCCCTTGCTTTATCTTACGATCTAAAACTCTTTTAATTTGGTAGAGCTCATGCTCAAGGTCCACAAGGTCACACCCATACAATTTGGCAAATGCAAAAAGGCTATCTTTGTCACAGAAGCTTCTGCTACTTGGATTTAAAGCTTGTATTCCACGCATTATGTCACAATTCTGATTGGAGAATCTGTTCCTGAGCTCAATGAGCATCCGGTCCAATACCAGATTAAAGATTCCTGTCCTGTAATAATCTTTGCCATCGCCTGTTTCTTGTCTGCCCACAGTAGACAGAACATGGTATCCCTGTAGCTTTGAACTTAGTGTTCTCTTACGTTTTGGAGCAGTGTCTACAGAGACATCACATTGCTTTGCAAGCTCCAAAACAGTGTCCCACAAATCACCAAACACCTGCTGCTCACTCCTGTAAGATTCAAAAGTACTAATAAGTGCCTCCACAAGATCCACTGCTTTGGCCAAATCAAGAGAGGAAGACTGGAGCATGTCTGACAGTAATTTTGCATCTCCCAGAAGTTTCTTAAATATGGCAAGAAACACAATGAACTGGAAATCAATCTGAGGCAAAAGGCCTCTGGCACCTACTGACCTCTCGCCACTGTTCTCATCACCCAGTTCCTCAAGAACTTTCACAACTGCTGGCAACCTATCCCACAAATTACGGCAAGCATAATATCTGGAGGCCCACCGTGTGTCACTCAACATTTGCAACTCTCTGGGTGCACCTGCATACATCTCCTGTTGCACCTGTAACCATTTGGGATGCACTGCCGATCCAGACATGTAGACGTACAGCTGTTTTAATAAGGAAAAGAAGCAATCAGCCTCTGGGATCCCTCTCACAGTGTCCACCAGCACCAGATTAAGGCAATGCGCATTACAGTGAACGTAGAAAGCCAGCTTCGCTACTTCCTTAATTCGGGCCTGCACACCACTGTGCTTGCCACTCATGACTGCAGCCCCGTCATAAGACTGCCCAACAAGGTTAGTCTTATATTCTAGACCATATTTGGACAAGAGGTGAATTATTTTTATTGTCAAGCTCTCCGCATCTAGCTTCTCTGCTACCTCGAATTCCAGAAAACTTTCAAGGATTTCACCATTGTAATAGTATCTCAAAACAAAAGACATTTGTTCCATTTTTTTTTTGTCTTTAGTCTCATCCACAAGTATGCTAAAAGCACCACTTTCCTTGACTTCTTTGATTATTGATGTGCGCACCATCTCTGCTAAGCATGACAAAATCTCATTTTGTATGTCAGGACTTGTATATTTAGCATTCCTGGGACCATCCATCTTTTTCAAAATCTTGTCGTCATGGTTTGCTATGATATTCAACATACCCAAAAAGTTCCCTTTCCTGCTTGAGGCCTCAGATTCACGATGCCCTCGCAGAGCAATGTTCTCGGTTGCACAATGAAGAACCACTTCAGCAAGAGTTTTGATGTACCCCCTGTTCTCTTCAACAGTTTTGTTGTACTCTTTATTTAATTGCCCCATTAGAGATCCCTGATTTTTTTCTGCAATTTGGTATTCTTTCCATGCTAGCATGGCATTCTTGTGATGCTCAGATCTACTATGTGCAGCATACCCTCCGTCTGTATAGGTAGCTTTCTTCCAGTTTTTGAAACCGGAACCTGAATTAAACGTAGACTCATGGCCAGGTAAGCTGAAATGCCTGCAGGCAAAGCAAAAGGTGGAGTCTTCACATATTGAGTACTCCAACCAGGGGTGAACTTCATACCACTCACCCTTGAAGCTCCTGCTTCTGTCTCCCTGGAGTGTCTTGGGGAAATTAACTTTAGGTTGAGCTGGAGCTTCACCCCTGGACTTGGAAATGTCTGTAAAACACCAAAGAATCCCATTAATATCAGCTTTTAACATAAATGCTATCCACTTCCAATTACATGTTGTTCTTTAGTTGTTTTTTAAGACTAAACATGCAATCATTAACATTTTACAGATTTAATAAATACATGTTTATTATATGGCCAGCCTTTAAATTATTGTTGTTTGCCATAACCCGACCGAACATGTCCCATTATTCAGCTACTGATAACCACTCACCTGGAGGGCAGACTTTGTAATTAAATTCTCTTCTCCTAGTATCAGTCTCCTCCTCCTGCTCTGTCTCTGTCAACTTGTCTGCTGAATATTCACTGCCACTTGCTTCCCTTTCTGTACTTGTCATGCTTTCGCAACTAGCTCCTTCTGTTTCCCTTTCTCTGTCTGCAACATTCTCTGTCGTGCTAGCTTGCTGGTCTCTGGTGCTGGCAAAAAAAGCGCTGATTTTTCTGTCTCCCCCTGAGGCACTTATCCTTTTCATTGTGTCCTTTTTAAAGAAAAGTTTTACACAACATTAACTTTAGATTGCTTTTATTCCATTTCAAGTGTAAACTAGCGACAGTGCGTTATCTATGACTTAGTGACACCTGGGAATGGACTAAAGCTAACTAGCTAGCGATAGCTCGCTAGCCATAGATCATTTTACAAGTTTGCAAAAATAACAACAGCAGCCTTACTCAACTCACTCTGCCACAAATCCTTAATGTCGAGACATCATTACACATTTAATTGAGTGTGAAGATAACTAAATGATCTTATCATTTCAATGATCCTTTCAAGTATCACCAACTTACTCACCTGTTAGTTACAGTGGTATATCCAGCGCGTTCGTCTCCAGTGCTAGTCTCTCCACTGAAGCGCTGTCAGAATGCAGGCACGTTGGAGGGGGCGTGGCCCAACATGTTGCGAATATGGGGCTTGTAGCAGAAGTGACGAATGACAATATAAAACGACTTGATAAAAAAAAAATACTAATGCATTTATTTCAGCTTTATACCATTTCTGTTCATGAGGGTTTGTTGTATTTTTTTTTTTTTTTTTCGTGCCGTGAGGTTGGGGGGGCCGGCAGGGTGGCCATACTCTGACCAATGGTGGCCGTGGCCCCCCCTGGCCACCACGTGGCCACGCCCCTGTGTGGAGACAACCTTTCCACAATTTTACGTCATTGTGAAGACTGACGACAAGGCCCCCCCCCCCCCCCACATATTGTGATGCATAACAGAGCAGATCATCAGCTGATATCATGTGCAATAACCCAAAGGGCAGGAAGTTTGTGTAAAACTATTTGTTTGGATGCATTTTAAGATTATTTCCAGTGATTACATCATCATGTGTTTAACGAACTTGTTTTTGTTTTTGTTTACAAGCATGAACATTAATAGGCTTGTTTTTTTCTTCTTTACCAATCCATTGTTTTTTCTTCACGCTTTGCTTTTCCTCATTTTATCTTGTTGCACTAAAGGTACATCCTTCGGATAAAAGTGTCAGCTAAATGCAACGTGGTGTAATGTGATGTATTCTATGAACACATGAATATGAATGAATGCCTTGTAGTTTCTCTCCCTCCTTTGCTCCATCCCTGGATGCCTATCATGATTATGTTATTTGATCCCATATCTCAATAATCAAGCCAAGATTTGATTTACAACTCTAAGGAAGTGGGATGACATTTCCAAAACTAATGAGTCTGTGAAATGTCCTTTTACAAAATAAACCAAAACAATTGTGATGTTTAATGTCCTAACTGAACTCGACATGAATCCAGGCAGGCATTCTTTGTGTAAGTTTCCCCCGCAGCTAATCTGGTTTTTAATATCTGACGCAGGTCTTCTGGTTTTAAAGAGGACATATTATATTACATTTTCAGGGTCATATTTGTATGTAGTGTCTGTACTGGGACATGTCTCCATGCTTTAATGTTCAAAGAGCTCTTTATGTTTCTCATACTGCCTGTGCTGCAGTACCTCTTTTCACCCTTTGTCTGAAACCAGAGCCCAGTCTGCTCTGATTGGTTAGCCGATCGGCTCTGTTGTGATTGGTCGACCGCTTAGAGATGTCCTGCCCCTCAGCCTGTCAATGTGTTGGAGCGCTAGCCAATAGAATTAGAATAATAATAATAATAATAACTTAAACTTATATAGCGCCTTTCATGGTACCCAAGGTCGCTTTACAAATAGGGAGGGGAAAAGGGGAGTGGGGGTTAGGGATCAAAGGACTGAGTGCAGGTAAATGTTTTGAGGTGCTTTTTGAACATGGGCAGGGATTGGGCAGAGCGGACGTGGAGTGGTAGACTGTTCCAGAGTGTGGGAGCATTGGCAGAGAAGGCCCTGTCCCCAAAAGTCGGCAATCTGGTGCAGGGATTGGCCAGCAGGTCCTTGTCAGAGGACCGCAGGGAACGTGACTGAGTGTAAGGGTGGAGGAGATCTGTGAGGTATTATGGTGAGAGTCCATGGAGAGATTTGTAGGTGATCAAGAGGATCTTGTAGGTGATGCTGTGATACAGCTGATATGCTGTCAGGGCTATGTGTGGGTTAGAACCCTGGCAGCTGAGTTCTGGACATACTGGAGTCTGCTAAGGGCCTTGGTGGGCAGTCCAGACAGGACACCGTTGCAGTAGTCCAGACGGGAGGTGATGAAGGCATGGATCAGTGTCTCTTTTTATGAGTGGGGATGACTGCTGCAGAGATGGGCAGCAGAGTGGTGAGAATCCTGTTGGGGCAGTGAGGGGCACAGGGAGAGCCCAGGAGACTGGAGCTGCCGGTGGATGTTGTCCACTTTCTGCTGGAAGAAATCCAGGAAAACTGGAGCAGATGTCAGCTGCATCTGAGGGTTTAGCGGCATCAGGAGGGTGAAGAAGACGGTTGATGGTGGAGAAGAGCAATTTGGGGTGTTTTTGTTGGTTATTGATGAGTGTGGAGTAGTATCTTGTTTTTGCCTGAGCAAGGGCTTCTTTGTAGCTTGTGACGTGTTCTTTAAATGCTTCACGATGGACAGTGAGGCCTGATCTTCTGTATCGTCTCTCGAGCCTACGTCCTGTGGTCTTCATCCTGCGGAGCTCAGGGGTGAACCAGGGGGCGGGACAAGAGAAAGACACCTAACGCGTGGTGAGAGGTGCTACAAAGTCCAG
Organism: Eleginops maclovinus; assembly: GCF_036324505.1. Lineage (NCBI taxonomy): Eukaryota > Metazoa > Chordata > Actinopteri > Perciformes > Eleginopidae > Eleginops > Eleginops maclovinus. The sequence goes on from NC_086360.1 coordinate 25,662,970, forward strand.
GCTGAGAGAGAGGGCACGGTTGTAGTGTTCCACCATGGCATCAATTGTTTCGTAGGGGTGGTAGGTGGCAAGGTGGGTCGCCAGGGTCCCAGAAAGTGTTGACGTAGACACCCGTTTGATGTTCCTGAACGTGATGGGCCGTTTGGTGCACTGCTTAGGGAGAGGCACAGGGACCAAGAATAGAATGGCAAGGTGGTCAGAGACAGCCAGGTCAGTGCACTGCAGGTGGGAGGGGGTTATGCCAGCACAGCACACCAGGTCCAGAGTGTGCCCTTTGTCATGTGTGGGGCCCTGTACATGTTGTGTAAAATTAAAGCAGTCCAGCAGTGAAAGGAAATCAGTAGCAAGGGAGCAGCTGTTGGAATCCACATGAATGTTAAAGTCACCCAGCAGGATGGTAGACGGAGATTTCGGGCAAACAGTGGCAAGCAGTTCAGTGAGCTCTGATATGAAGCAGGCAGAGGCTTTGGGGGGGTGGTAGATTAGAAGAACCGGAAGCTGTGTGGACCCAGTCAACATGAAGTGAACACACTCAAAGGAGGTAGTATTCACTGGGATGTCTTTTACCAGGATCTCAGCCCGATGAATAACAGCCAACCCGCCACCACGGCCAAGGCTTCTGGATATAGCCCTAACCTGGGGGAGTGGCTCGGGTGAGAACGATAAATTCTTGTTGGTTCTGCCATGTCTCAGTAAGACATAAAAAATCCAGTGATTTTTCAAAGATGAGGTCATGGATGAGAAGGGCTTTGTTATTTAATGAGCGAAGGTTACGCAGCATGGATGATGTTGTCCTGGTTAGTGCAGTGTCAGGGGTGATAGTATTGTCTACACAGACCAAGGATAGCAGATTTGCATGTGATGGCCGTGGTTTGCATCGATGACGTCGCCAACGTAAGGCATGGCACCAAACAGCTGGGACAGACAAAGTTTGGTGAAAATAAACAAACTTATGACGGGCAGCCCTATGGACATGGGGGGAGGACGCAGGAGTTGGAGAGATTTTATCACCTCAAGAGTTGCTGAGGTGTGTTAGAGCTAAGTCTCATGAGGTATATTTGAAGAAAGTCGTGGCCAGTGGTTTACTAATTCCATAACGGTGACAGGAGGCCAGGAAGACCACAGCACAGCGGAGGGAAAACTTTTTGGGATAGCAGTTACAGGAACCCGCAGAGATGGATCTATCGTAGGGCCCACGGTAGGTCACCCACTGTACTTCAGTAGCAGGTGTCGTCTGATGGGTTGATGGTGTAGAAAGTTTGCAGCTGTGCAAGCAGCATTAGACAGCCATGACAAACACGAGCATAACCGAGCTAAACAGCAGTATGATCCCGACACTGATGTCGAGGGTGGCCAACGTGTTTAGGTTGGTTTTAGAGCATCAAATCCACAACAAAAAAAAACACAAGCTGAAAAAATAAACCTTAACGTGTTTTATATCTGTCTCAAAAAACTGACGGAGATGAGAAGCGGCGACTGTACACACCAGTGTCCTCTCAACGCCGGAAGTTGTGACCACCACCAAGTGTAGAAGCGCAAGTGTTAGATAATGATGTCATTATGTTACAGACGTAAGCAAAGTAGCCCAATGGAGGCTTTCAGGCAGGGGGGGGGGGGGGTGCACTTTACTCTACACATACCTCCCTCTGAAGTAGTGATTTTTAATGTTGACCCACGCTGAGTCGATTAACATTGAAGTACATAATCTGTGTATCAATGTTCTGTCTGCTAACACTAGCCCAAAATTGCTCCTTTCTATGGTAAGTTATTTAAGTCGCTTTGGATAGAAGCATCAGCTGAATGCCATCTCATCTGTAAAAATTGTCACTCACTTAACTTTTTGGGAGCGACAGATAATCGCTGTCCAAGCAATTACGTGACGTCGGTGCTTCAGACACAAACCAGAGAGAGACGTGCAAAGAAAAACCACTGCAGGCTTTGTTTGGTGAGAAATTAGTTTCCGCCCCTTCTACCCCATCCTATTACCTGCCAAGTATTTTTGGAGGTCAAGGGTCTCCTCTATTCCAATCAGTTTCCAGCTTCATGGTCAGGAACTTCCGTCTATTACTTCCCTTTCAAGCAGCTTCATCATTTCAACAATCATTCTTAGAGGTTGTCTGTCCAAACTGACTGAGTTAATCATCTTTGGGTCCTCAGAGACCTACTAGCCAAAGCTGAACTGGAAATAAGCAACAATAGTCCTTCAGATTGCACAAAGCTAGCAGAAAAATTAAGCAGTAAATTAGGACATCTAAAGACTGGTTGAAGATTTCCTGGAGTCTGGTTTTTCTCAGGAATAAACCAGAGCGCACACAGCTTTCCCAGGCTTTCAAGAGAGATCTGCTATTCAGACTAATATCAAGGTGTACCAGTAGCAAAACTCAATTATTAGTCACAGTACATCATCCTGTGAGCTATTGGCTTATCAGTCAGACACACAGCGAGAAAAACACCAAAATGTAAACAATATATGTTTTTTCAACCCATCTATTCATCAACGCCTCACACTGTGGACATGGATGAATAAATGCAAGACATATCATCATTTTTGGTTCATTTATTTCACTGTTGAGCAGATTAAATGACATTATCGGGTCAAACCTTTAACAACACTTAAAAGGAATTCAGTTGCCTTATAGGTCCACGTCCTTGAATCCTAAAATTGGTTAGCAATTTTGTCAGAATAAAAGCATGAAAAGGCTCTGAATACTTTCTTCAACACATTTATTTGAAGTGCAATGCGTACTTAATCTACTTGGACAGAAAAATACCAATCAGACCCAAACACGGAAAATGTAAGGCAGCCATTAACCCTCTGTTAAGATATGGTATTCCAACTATAAGGAAAAACAACCAAGGAGTTTCCAAATTATTCTGTCGACAATATGCATTTAAAGGATGTCAAACTGACAGAGGAGAAATAGGTGAACGACATAAAGATAGAAGCTAATCAAATTAATTTCCTGTGGTGGAAATATCTTATAAAAATAAATATCAATAGATTTTGTTTCATTATTTCTGTTGACTGGCGCTCCAACACATTGTACCTTGTAGGCTAAGGGGCGGGACATCTCTAAGTGGCTGATCAATCACAACAGAGCCGGCAAGCTAACCAATCAGAGCAGACTGGGCTCTGGTTTCAGACAGAGAGTGAAAAGAGGAGCTGCAGCACAGGCAGTATGAGAAAAATAAAGAGCTTTTTGAAAACTAAAGCATGGAGACATGTCCCAGGAGAGGAACCAAAGACAAATATGATCCTGAAAATGAGCAGAATGTATTTACTATAAAAAAAAATAGGTGTTTATTTTATTTAACGAGGGGAACATTTGGTAGATCAATAGACTAATCGACTCATTATGACAGTACTTTATTGCAGATTGTATTGGTTGGCACAAACTTCCTTTTCACCTGAATGGTCTTCATGCATGAGTAAGCCCAACGTGCTGCAACTTGTATAACACAGCACAGATAAAGATGATCAATGAAGCAGGACACAGTACTTCTCTCTTTTTGCACTATTTTATTTATCTTATTTGCACCATGTATGTGGAGTTGTTGGAGGAGCATGGGATATAAGATTTTCACTACCAACATATACGTTGTATATGCTGTGCAGATGACCAATAAAACCTTGAAACCTTGAAACCCTCTTGGCTGCCATTAGCTTGAGCATAACTAGAAAGCTCTAGGATGACCTTAAAATGCGGACAGCATAATAAAACGCCCCCTTCAGGGTGACTCTCTCTAGGGAAAAAATGAGGAAGTGCCATATAGCCTGCATGCTTTAAAAACCCTTATGATTGTGTTGTCGGGCTCTTCTTGATTTCTCCTTGAAAAGGATAGTCTCTTCTTTTTACCTCCTGCTCTTAAGAGTGGATATAATCCTCCACTGAACACTATGTTCAAGAAGCATGGCAACTACTGAAATGCTTGGAAACAGATTAAGTTTTAATTGTCCTATTCAATCTTTGATGAATGCTGTGTGATGTCAAGAAAAATGTACAATTCAGGGGCTTCAGCAGACAGCACATTTAATCTTTGGCTTGAAAACGACTCCTGGTGCTCAGTAAAAACTCAAACTAAATTCATTCATTTTGTATTAACTGATTCATATTCAAATGTTTCAAAAACTAGACAAACGATGGTTTTGCTTTCTTCCACCTTGGGTAATTGATTACCCTTTTTCTCTCATGTGAAAAGTCTTCATACGTTTGTGGCCTTGTGAAGACAAACAGGTGTTTCAGGTGAAGGCAGACAGCAAAGTGTTAAATTAAACACCCTTTCTCTTCTGTCAGATCTTGAAAATACACATTTGATTTGCGTCACACCAAGAATCCAATATTCGAAGGACAATTGTGACACATGCGAGCCGTGGATCTCCAGGACAGAGGACCCCTTAACTATAACATTTGTTTGCAAAATGAGTGTTCAATAATGTGTGGTGCGGCCTGAAATGCCATGAATTACCATAATCTTTATGGTGCATTCAATACAAATTCAATTTAAAGATTATCATTATTTAGCTTATGAAACACTCCTTCCACCCTGGACCTCTGGGCTTTACCCCAGAGCCATAAGAGGACTGAATAAAATACTGAATTACAACACATATGGTTATGAATGTTTGTGGATATTGACTGACAGGATCGCCTTTTTATTTCGTTGTACATTGACCATGAATGGACTCAGTATTCAGCTGTAATTTAGTTTGTGTACGTGAGGATTTATGTGTATCAGTTAGACTCACTTTTTGTTTTTGTTTGAATTAATATGCACACTTATCTTCTGCGGAAGAGATCTTGGAATGATGTTGCTATAATGTGGTTTTTTAGACATATGTCAATAGAAAAACAATAATAATTGGCATCCCCCGCTGCAGCCACTTTGCAGATATATTAATGAATATATTTTCATTAATGCAACGGCATGTTTCGGTCCATTCTACTCAGTTCACCTGAAGAGAAAACACCCATAAAAAAAGCTCTGAATAGATTAATAGTGACCGTTGTATTATCCCTTTTAACATCCCATTTTACCCCTTCATTTTCCCCTCAAGTGACAAATGTTACAGCACCATATTGTTCCATTTGGTTTCTGAAGCTGTATCTTGTTTGCCATGAGTGAAACAATCAAACATAAGACAAACAGCATTTTAAGATCAATCAAATGTAGATATTAAGCCGTAGATATCCAGTGTATCGTATATCCATTTGGTATGTTTGGTAACTAAAGAATCTTTACTAAAACTTTAAGTAATTTTCCTTTAAGCTGCAATGATTCATCCATTCATCAAGTTAACGGGTTGGGCATGTTCCAGCTTCTCCCATGTGACGAGCTGCTGTTTTCTGTTTTAGTCTACTATATACAGTGGTATGCAAAAGTTTGGGCACCCCTTAGGAAAACCACTGCATCAGTTTGTCACTTGCTGAGCTTTTGAAGCAGCAACTTCATTTTAACATATGTTATACCTTATGGTAACAGAAACATCTCAGTAGTGAAATAACTTTTATTGGTCAAACAGAAACATGTTTATGTGCATTCAAACAAAAATAGGCATGTGCATAAATTTGGGCACCCCTAAGAAATAATTCCATTAATATTTAGTATTGCCTCCTTTTGCTGCAATAACAGCCTGTAGACGCCTCCTGTAGCCACAGACAAGTCCCTTAAGCCTGGCAGGTGGTATTTTGGCCCATTCTTCCACACAAAACGTCTCCAGTTCAGTCAGGTTTCTTGGCCTCCGTGCATGGACAGCCTTCTTCAAATAAATCCATACATTTTCAATGATGTTAAGGTCTGGGGACTGGGATGGCCATTCCAGAACATTGTACCTGTGCTTCTGCATGAATTCCTTGGTGGATTTTGATCGGTGCTTAGGATCATTGTCCTGCTGAAAAATCCAACCCCGGCGTAGCTTCAACTTTGTGACTGACTCTAGAACATTCTTGTCAAGAATCTCCTGGTACTGTAAGGAATTCATGTGGCCCTCAACTTTAACAAGTTTTCCAGTACCTGTGCTAGCCACACAGCCCCATAACATGATAGATCCTCCACCAAATTTTACAGTGGGCAACAAGTTCTTTTCATTGAATGCAGTGTGTTTTTTTCGCCATGCATACCTGTTCATGTTATGACCAAATAACTCAATCTTGGTCTCATCTGACCACAGTATTTTGTTCCAAAATGCTTCTGGCTTGTCCAGATGTGCTTTTGCATACCTCATGCGACTCTTCTTGTGATTAACACTCAGGAAAGGCTTTTTGCACATCACCCTTCCAATGAGCTCTTCCTGGTGCAAAGTACGCTGGATTGTGGAACGGTGAACAACTACACCATCAGCAGCCAGATGTTGTTGTAGTTCTCTGGAGGTGGTCTGTGGCTTCTCTGTGACCATTTTCACCATCCTTCGCCTGTGCCTTTCCCCTATTTTTGTCGGCCTACCACATCTTTCCTTCACACGGACTGTTCCTGTGGCCTTCCATTTCACAACTACGTTTCTGACTGTGGAGACAGACAGTTTAAACCTGTCAGATAATTTTTTGTACCCTTCTCCTAATTTATAATGTTGGATTATCTTAGCTTTCAGGTCAGTGGAGAGTTGTTTTGAGGTCCCCATCTTGCCACTCCCTAAGAAAGAACCTAGGCCAGGCACAGCCAGCTATTACCTATGTTAAATAGCCTTTTTCATGATTGGTTCCACCTGTCTTTGTAATTGAAGGTCTAATGAGCTAATCAAAGCAATTTTGTGCAGCAACCTGTCAGCTATAAATCCGTACAGGTGTTGAAATGAATGCTATTTATAAGGGTGCCCAAACTTTTGCACATCCCATTTTTTGCATTTTATTTTATTATAATAAAACTATGTAATGCTACCCTAAGAATTTTGGTCTGGAAAACACTAAAACGTCTACATCTTTGTAGGAAAACAAATGTTGTTGCTGTGATCTTCTATTATAAAGGAAAAGCAAATTGTCATGAAATCTCAGAGGGGTGCCCAAACTTTTGCATACCAATGTATGACTTGATTTTTGGGCAAACTGAGATGTTATATGACTTCATGAGGCTCTTTGAAGCTGTGGAGGGTATTTTTCATAAATGTGTATCCTCTAACAGACCACATTGATTAATTGAAAAGTAATTGGATCGATTTAACAGCATTTATTTCATAAGTTGAAGCTTTAATTATGTGGGATTTAGAAAAAATGTATGCATAATGTCCTTTTTAGGCAGTATTTCAGTCTTTTAATGAAATACTTTCAATTATCGACATCACCAGTGTATAATAACCATGTTGCAATGTTACAAAATTCCTGAATTTGGGTTCCTATATTTTACAATACACACTCAAAACAAAGAACCAGACATCTTGAAATCGAGCTGTCTCAGGTAAGTTAAGCCTAAGCTTTTGCTCTATATGTCAAACATCATCCTGTGCCGATCATGAAGAAAGAGGAGAAAGAATTTGAAATGAAGTGATAATAATAATAATAATAATAATAATAATAATAATAATAATAATAATATATTGTATTTGTATAGCACACTTCTCAAGGGGCTTCACAATGCTATGGGGAGAAAGAAACAAACTCAAATGAAATCAAAGCTACCTAAGGAGTGTATTTAATAAAATACATTAAAAAATAGTGAGCTGGGTGTCAAAAAGAAAAAGGTTAAGAGCAAAAAGGTTTAAATATAAAATGAAGCACAGTCAGGGAAATGCGGTGAGGAACAGGTGGGTCTTCTGGCTTTTCTTGAAGACTGAGAGGGATGCAGAGGTCCTTAAATCTTCTGGTGGTGGTGATATTAGTGCATAACTGCGTTTTAGTCCAGGGTTCTTTCCATTGCTTCACAATCAAATCCGTTCCACTTTATCATAAGGGCCCATATCAAGGTCCCAAACAGTCAGTCAAAATGTCCAGCTTTTGCTAGCTTTTTCCTAGGTACACATTTTATGTTTCCTCAGAACTTGTATGACATATTTTGTTGCATGACATTAATGTAGGGCTATATGTTGCTTCAAAGTTACCTCATTATCTTCTAATTCACTTTTTTTGCAATCTTTTGCTCTCATTAGAGAATAAAGTGCCAAAAAAGTTGTCAGTGTCAGTCCTCTGTATATCACAGCAGAACATAATAGTAGTCAGTAATTGCACACCATGCCAGCTCCAAGAAAAACCACGAAAGATGGAGATCATTTTCAATCTAAAAACATGGTCAAATGCACCAGAATGCAGGGAATTGCATCTTTCAAAATGTTCTAGGAGAGGACCCCCAAAGCGTGCCGTCATATCGGCAGCAATCTGGATCAGCTCGTTTTGAGAGATGTGGGTAAGGAGGAAAAGAGAGAGGGTTGTATTTTCTGAAGTCTCCACACATCGGGGACACATATGTAAGACAGCAAACTGCATTTTGCATATTAGGGGACCTTTAATAAAATGTTCTTTATCCACGTTTAGAGCTCCGGAATTAAGACTGGGACTCCCGTGTGCAGAAGCTGCGGATGCCTGGTCGCTGGGTTGCTTGATAACCGTCATGATATTTGGCTTCACGCTCCTCCCTGCGAGAATCGACTACAAGGCAGAACGTAATTCATTAAAAAAAATGATCCTTTAATAAACTTAAATAAAATGTAATATATATAATGGAAAAGGAACTAGAAGGTCAAATCTGAAAAAAGATGCGAAACACGACTTTAATAATAAAATCTCCAGTTAGGTCTGACATCTATCCGTTATCAGTTAATTAAATCCCGTAAATTAATGTCTGTTTCTATTTTTATACCCTGGAAGAATATTATTACTTCTTGAATGCAAATCAAAGAAATAGCATTGCATAGTAAGACAAGAAATAAAAGGTTTGATTAATTGTTTGCATTATTCTTCAGGTGCTGCTGCACAACGAAAATCACATTTGCAGGGTTCGGTAATAGGAAGGGGCGTTAGTGGTGGGCAGTCATTATTCCTGTTCTCATAACCTTGTAAACTAAGGTTTCTGTCGCTCATGATACAAAATCATCAGCTAGCTTCACTAAAGACAGCAGCTTAATACATAAAGTGACTTATCTTATAAAGAGCATGTGGCCACAAACTTAGAGGTGGTTTTCAAGGAACAGGTAGAATAGTTATTTAGCTCAGAAATATTTCCAAAATGAAGTCTTTGTTATCTTATGTATGTCACGATCTCTCTGTGTAGTTTCTGTTTTATTTTGTAGTGCCACGGTCTGTCTGTCTTCCTGTTTTATTTTGAAAGGTGTGTCTTGTTTCCGTGTTTGCTTCCTGTCTCTGTGTTTGTCTGATTGCTGATGGGTCAGATGTGATTATGTAAAATAACTCAAAAAGGGAGACACTCTTTCTCTAAGATATTGCTTTGGAGAACTGAACAGAGATTATAGGGGACATATTTGGGGGGTTTCCCTTTCCTGTAGTGTGTTATATAGGTTTCTGTGCATGTAAAGGGTCTGCAAAGGCTACAAATCCATTTGAATATTTACTTATTTCACTTTTTATACAAAGTTTATCAGCTGATATGTTGTTGTTTTCTTTCTGTTAAAAAAGGTGATATTTATAAAAAACCTAATAGCCTTGATCAGAATCAAAATCAGTTTTATTACCAAGTAGGTTCACACCATAGACTCTATATATACAGTCTATGGTTCACACATACAAGGAACTTTCTGTGGTATAAGCGTGCATACAAACAGTGGTGGATTGTAATGAAATATATTTACTTAATTTCTGTAATTTTCAGGTGCCTGTTCTTTACTTGAGTTGAATTATTTTACCGTATTTCTTACAGTACCTCTACTTCACTAGATTTTGGAAGAAAAGCTCTTCTCTTTTACTGCATTAGTTATCTAAGCATCACTCAGCGTTCTCTGTCAATCTGTGTGAGGGATGAGGCCCGAGCCTAGAAGCCAAACTCAAACTATATGCTGCTTCCAATAAACAAGACGTGAGTTGTCTGACTGAAATACTAATATAGATCAGGTTGTATAAAACATTTACATAATAATTAGGTTCTATATCCAGCAGCATTATAGAAAGCTCATCAAATTGGCTCCATTATGTGAAATGTGAAATCTCTTTATTAGTCACATACATGCACACAGCAGAGCACACACAGTGAAATTGGTCCTCTGCATTTAACCCATCCTAGTACTAGGAGCAGTGGGCAGCTAACGTGCAGCGCCCGGGGAGCAATGGGGAGGGGGGATTGGAAATGTGTGGTGCCTTGCTCAAGGGCACCACAGCAGGGCCAATGAGGTGAACTGGGACCTCTCCAAGTAGCAGTCCACTTTCCATATTTCAAGTCTGTTTTGGGACTTGAACCGGCGACAGAAGGCAAAGCTCTCTCTATCGGGCGATCTTCGTTCCTACCCTCACCTATGGTCATGAAGGATGGGTCATACCGAAAGAACGAGATCGCGGATACAAGCGGCCGAAATGGGATTTCTCCGCAGGGTGGCTGGCATCTCCCTTAGGGATAAGGTGAGATGTTCAGTCATCCGGGAGGGACTCGGAGTAGAACCGCTGCTCCTTCGCGTTGAAAGGAGCCAGTTGAGGTGGTTCGGGCACCTAGTGAGGATGCCACCTGGGCGCCTCCCTATGGAGGTGTTCCATGCACGTCCAGCTGGGAAGAGACCGAGGGGTAGACCTAGGACCAGGTGGAGGGATTATATCTCTTCGTTGGCCTGGGAGCGCCTTGGAATCCCCCAGTCAGAGCTGGCTGACGTGGCCAGGGAAAGAGAAGTTTGGGACTCTCTGCTGAAGCTGTTACCTCCACGACCCTGACGGAAAAGCGGGAGAAGATGGATGGATGGATGGTATTACATTATTTTGATCCCAATACATTGTGCTTCAACTCAAGTAAGATTATGAATGCAGATCTTTTACTTGTAACGAGGATTTTCACAATTTAATACTGCTTCTTCGAGCTGAAAGGTGCAATACATAAAAACCTGCCCTGTCTTTCTTCATCAAAATACCTTCCACCTGAGCACACGTCACACACATACAAAACAGGGTCATGATATGTTGTATTTTCTACAAAACCGAGTAATTTCTTTCGCCATCTGCGTATTGATAAAGTTTCTTGTTTGTAAACTTAACGAGGGCCAGCAGGAGTCGATACTTCAGACGTGACAGATTGCAGTATGGATCTCACAGTGTGAGAGATGTGTAATGCTGTCATGAAGGAAGCAGCAGGTCTCACCTCCATCCTATTTCTAGACATGTGTGAGACAGCCCTCCCTTTGGACTTCAGATAGACATAAGTGGCAAATTCATGAGAATCAGTGTGGATTACAGTCAAGCTGGTCTTAGTTCAAGCATCACTTGACCATCTGTCTTTAAAAGAAAAGCTCAAAACACATTTGTACAAATATTCATCATTTTCTCCTTCCTCTGTCTGCGTTCCCAAGGCATAGTCCTTAGGCCTTGGGGGTGCTGTAATCCCCCTTAAGGAGGTATAGGCGCATTGTTGATGCACAAGCCGACATGAGATAGTTATTGTTCAGGGACGTCTAGAAGCCCTTCTTATCTGGAATGTAGGTTCTCTGTCGCACATTCTTTTCCAATGTACGACATCTTTAGTTAGATTCAGGCTCCAGGAATGTTGTTGTTGATTGTCCACTCTGAACTGGTTAAAGCCTCGTATTGTAGCAGAGATCTTCAGAATTGGTCGGGCAACCGCCGTGTCAACTCGTGGCTGCAGCAAATGTCTTGTCAATTCTCCGGCCGTTGACTTCAGAATAAACCTTCAGTGTTTGCCATCAAAGCTCCAGCTCTCCCGTGTCGCTCTGAGTTTCATCTCCATTGCTCCAGAAGTTTCCACCACAATTATTATCATTCCTTCGCTGCCATTATTTCGATGTGTAATCACAATGTGAATTTACACTATCCTCCCTTTAATGCACTATTTTATTGTCCTAACTTTGTCTATTCTTTGCTTTATTTAAATTTGTATGTCTTTTACTGATTTGATGATTTCTATGTGAGGTCAATTTTCTGTGAATATTTGAAGAGATGTCAGCCGTCTACTGTAAGCATTTTGGACTGCAATTCTTGTCTGATGCTCTACAAATAAAGCTTATTATTATTATCACTACCTAGCCATTTTAATGTAAGACACTACCATGTTGTGCGCTGTGAACACTTTGCAGTCCGTGCATTTTGACTGTGTTCAGGAAATGAGTCAAAAGTCACTCTGCAGAAAATAGCTTTTAGGGGAGTCCTATTTTTATTTATTTACTTAGTTTTAAAATGTTATTTCATTTTACTTTTGAATATATTTATTTTATTTATTGACTATCATTTCATTTTGTTAATTCATTTACTTTTTTTCCATTTAATTAAGGTAAGGAAAAAGCAGTTGTTGCAATCAAAACATGTTAGAAATAGCATGAACTTCATAAATTACATGTATTAGTCGGTGTTCTGTGTGGGAGAGGGAAAACATGACTTAAGGAAACACATTTTCACTTCAATGTTTTTATTTATCGCGCAACATAAAACAATATCGTGGGGTTTTTTACCACATACACTATGTATTCACATAATACACCATACAGCTACAAAGAGAGAGAGACTGAACAAAAACACTTTTTTTTTTTTACATACTGCATCCTTGACATGAAAAATAAAGAACCAAGAACAATCCTAAAACTCAAAAAAGAATGTAGCTGCCAGTTGTGGAGGTTCATCTTTTGTTGTTACTGTACGGGGCCAAAGTCTCAAAATCCAGAGAGTGTTCAACAATTAAATTAGGTGTTCTTCTAAAGGTGGGCCATACACAGTGAGATGTAAATCTGTGTGTGTGTGTGTGTGTGTGTGTGTGTGTGAGACAAAATATACAAGGTGTGAGGATTAAAAAGAGGGGGTGAGGAAAGGAAGTGCGTGAACGGGGAGAGGAAGGGAGGCTGTTCTTGATCAGGAAATCTTCATTGTACAACATTTCAAGAGCCTTTGGTACTTGCGCTGTACCAAACCCGGATAACAGTCTTCATATATGATTCTATATCTTATCCTAGTTTTAATGACTTCAAGTACAATATGAATATTAATGACAGAATATGAGCTGTTTGAGCGCCCTCAACATGCCCTCAAAAAGAGATGTAAATTTGTAGCATCGTAACAAAAGACTTTTCACAAAGTCAGCACCAGGGCAGAGTCCCCTCATGTGAACTGCTTGAATCAAAAGTATACTTCTCCTGACAATCGAAGAGCTCAGAAAAATATTTGTGGTTTAATTTTTCCCTTGCGATTTTTTTCTTAAACACAGTGAATTTCAAGGTGTAGCTTCATAGCACCAGCTAAACCAACCCCCAAATCTCAGAACCATAGAAATGTATAAAGTTATTAAGATATAACATACACTGTATCCTCAGCACCAATCGTTAGGCAAGTGTGTGTGTGTGTGTGTGTGTGTGTGTGTGTGTGTGTGTGTGTGTGTGTGTGTGTGTGTGTGTGTGTATGTGTGAATGTGGGCCATGCATTATGGTTAAAGAGTAAAATTGCACCAGTGAAACTACCGTTGTCCATGATTTTTGATCAAGCTAAACACAGGGGTGACCACGCTCATACGTACTATTATGCGAGCTGTCGTAGATAATCGTAGATACGTCTAAACACGCAGGGAGGCCGTCTCTTTCCTGATAGTCTAACACAACTGACAAAGATTGCCGGGCTATTGCTCGCTAAAACATCGCCCACTGATCCCCCCTCAAACTGACTGTATATCCCTAACACCCCCCCATGATCCACGGTAAAATGTAAAAGGGGAACTCTTCTGATATTCGGGGGAAATAGTTCGACATTCTGGGAAATACTGCACGGATGTAACTCAATTCTGTATGCAGCCAGTTAGCTTAGCTTAGCATAAAGCTAGGAAACAGTGGCAAACAGCTAGCCTAGCTCTGCATAAAGCTGAATTGCTTTATCCTTAACAGGAGTTTGTGTCTCTCAGTTTTACACTCAAAATAAGGATTGCATTTGTATATTATTTTTGGCTTATTTGTAGAGATCTATGCGGGAAAATCACGTTGTTTCAATTGACCAGTCAGCCAAGTTATTTCAGTTGTTAGCTTGCTTTCAAAAGTCAAAATGCAAACCTAAAAGCGCATTTATCATGTAAAAATGTAACATCAACACTTATTTGTTATTGGTTATGACTTGCATATGAATAACTTTAAACCTATGGTACAATAACCATGATAGCTTTGCTACTTTATGCTAAGCTAACGTCGCTCCGGCTCAATGTTCAACATCTTCTCATCTCACTCTCGGAACTAAGTGAATAAGCATATTTCCCATAATGTCACAAAAGCTGCTCATATGAGATTTATGGCTCCCTTTTTAGATTCAAACATAATTCTTGATGAGAGAATTTTCTCTTGGGTTAAAATGCATACTTCTTGTAGGCATGTCACTACGGGGGAACCTCCAGTTTTTCTAAGTCAAGTGTTGTTCCCGTTAGGTTACGAGTTTTTATAAAGGGACGGGTCTCTGTCAGTTCACATGCTGACAAGGGGTACAGTACTTAGGAAAGCAAAACAGCAGTGTTACTAAGCACACATTTACACACGAGTGTTGCTCACTGTTGTTGAGGGCTGTCAGAGACTTCAAAATACCCCCCCGTCATTCATGGTTTAGTTACTATCCTCACCAGTTAAATAATCTTACCTAAATATTTTAATATTTACATTTTTATCTCTCTCTTGAGAAAAAAAACAAAAGAACAAAAAAAACTAAGCTTCAAGTTGTCAATAATCGGCTCTTTCATTTCATCATTAAAATCAAGATTAAAAGTGCTTTTATAAATCTTTTCTTCTCTATGTACAATTTGTATTAGCTATATAAAAAAAAACAAAGATGAAAAAAACATCAAAGACAATCATCATCATCATCATCATCATCATCACCATGTAGTAATAAATAAGAGTAAAAAATAAAAAAGGAGGTTTAAAATGAGTGTGGAGATCTTGAGCACACAAAGGGACATCAGCGTGCCTCTCTGCCCTCAGTAGCACGTTGTGATTGTGACCAGTGTCTCTACAGCGAGAGGACGAGAGCTGGAGACGCTCAGAGAGGTAACACAGAAACAACAAACACCCAGCACCCAGGAGTTAGCCTGTACCCAAATCTATTACATTTCCATTGCAAGTAGACCATGTCTGAACTCAGATGGATCACATGGTCGCTGCCTGAAATCTAAAAGGAGTGATTCTATTCGTCAAATAGTCTCTCTCTTTGGCTTTTACTCTTCCACGCACCCTAGCATTTGAGTCATTTTCGGACAATGATTCAACGCCCTCTGCGCCAACTCCTAGAAGCTACCGTCGTTTTTTTTCCCCAAGCTCTCCTTTTATCTCTCTCAATGGTTTACTGCTAATGCACCAAATGATTCTCAGCCGTAATAAACTGCAGAAAGCACCTCAGAATAAACCAGATCTGGAGCTCGACGACTCCCGCTTTGATTAACAGGCTCTGTGTTGCCTGCTGAAGGATGCACCCCCCACCCTCTGCTCGAAGATGACAGCACCATGCAGAGGGAAGGCCCTTCACAGTAGATCAAGCTTGATAGGAGAGCACCAGAGTGTGTAGGAGCACCAAAACAGGTCTGCAGCAAACCCAGGATGGGCAACTCTAGATTTCATTCACATTTTTGCCACAAGAGGACAACTTTTACCCTCAGCTGCTTCTGTAAAGCCCTTGCACGGTCAGCAGGAGGGGAGTGAGACCCCCCTCTGCTGGCGGTGGATGGGTACAGCAGCAATGCAAGGATCTAATGGTGCTTGCAGGATTGTTTGTACACATCGCTTTGAATCGGCAGACACTGCTGCCCTCTAGAGTTTACACAGAGAGATGCTCACCACTACTTGAATGTAATAGGAAGAAAAAGTGTGTCACCTGGTCTGTCTCTATGTGGTAGTAACTGCACATCTGGGTCAAGCAGCATTAGCTAAATGTGCCACTTATTTCAGCCTCTGAGGAGCAACAAGTGGCAAGCAAACTATCCCTCGCTGCAGGACAAATGTCTCCAAGCATTCATCATCTCTGTACTCCACCTTGGTCAAAATAAATTCACTTGCCAACGCTAGAGAGCCAGATTAGAGTTAGAGCACCTAAGAACAGCATCAAGTGCCATGAAGAGTAGCCGAAGGAATGAAAGTCGATCAGAGCTGGAAGTTGAGCACCAGTCGGAAAAAGCTGGAGGGGTGCAGAAGAGGAGGAGGAGCACGTCATCTAACGGCGAGACAAGCAGCGACTTTCTGTTTTAAAATGGCTATTGTTTTTAACCCGGGCATTGGTTTCCTACTCTTAGCATCCCAGTGCATGAGTAGGATTTACTTCAGAGAGCGCTAAGGGATCAAAAACCGAACTAAGAGCTGCTCTTCAGCTGAAACATCAAAGACACAGCCTCCATTCGGAGTCCTTTCATGTGTTCTTACATCAGAAAGTAATCATTGAAGTCTAATTGTTTGTGCAAATGCATGTGTTATTTCCATTTTACTGCTTTGACTTTGAATGAATGTATTCCTTTTGCACATTATGCAAGGAAAATGCAAATGGTAAAAATGTTATGCAAATACCAAGGTACAAGAGCAAGGTAAAAGCAAATGTAAACATTTTGCAGGTTTTTGTTTATGTTTTGGACAAAGGTGCTGCTGGAAAGCTGAATTATCCAGGTAATGCTGATGTGAATATTAAACTAGGAAACACAGCAGAAGCCCGAGGTGATAACAATTGCAATTATCTTGTATTGGAGCCTAAGCTGCCTTAAATTCAAAGATACTTTTGGACAAAAGCAAGGCGAGACGAATGGAAGGGCTTTCTATCTGATTTGTATACATATGTGTGATTACTGTACTTTTGTTTTGCTTTCTCGCCCGGCAGATAATGTCTCCTCCTCTCAGTACAGCTGGAAGATTGACAAGAACAAAGAAAAATTGGAAACAGAAACAAAAGTGTTACACGTTTTCCAAACATGGAAAAAGCAAAATGTCTGACCGACTCAGACTGATTGATTTAAAAAAATATATAACCAGAAAACAAACAATCACATCATTAATAATAACATTAATGAAAACAGCAACAATAAAAAAACAAGTCTTCATTATAATAATACCTGTAATAACAACATTGACAGTAACAATAGCAATCATAATAATATCGATAATAATAGCAATAATTAGAATCATTAAAATTCTATAAACAAGAAAAAGCGAATGGAGTTCCTCTCCGGGGACGAGAGAGGAAGAGCACCACAGGCAGCGTGTCCGACCACCTGCCTGACATGAGGTAAAAAACAATAAAAACATCCCCTCCTCCAAGTGGACTGTGAAGAGGGGGGGGGGGAGATGCCAGACTACAGGACGGCTGAGAGACATTCATCCACCCTCCGCTGCTCCCCCATCAGTGTGTGTGAACGTCCGCCCTCAGACAAAGTGGCTGTAGGGCCCAGTGAGGTTGGTGAAGGCATAGGGAGACACAGTAACCATAGAGGAGGTGTGGCAGGTGGGGGCTAACCGTGTCACCGGCCCCTCCCTCTTGTCTTTAGATTGTCCCGGTCCTGGACTGGCGCCGGCCACCGTCGCCCCCCACTTGCGTTTCTTCCCGAGGGCCTTGATTTCCTCCTGCGAGAGTCCGAGCAGCGCCCCCTCCTGCTGCCGCTGCCGCGCCCGCTCCGCCAGCAGCTTCATCTTGGCCTCCCAGATCGCCAGGCCGTGGTTGGGCTGGTTCAGGTTCTTGTGCTGGTAGAAGACCAGGGAGATACGTGTGGGGTGGGAGCGGTCGGGCTTATTCAGCGGAGTGGTAGCGTGCAGTTCCCGGCGCGCACACTCGATCAGGATGGAGCCGTGGGCCGGGGCGACCGCCACACCGCCGATGTTGTTGTCCAGGAAGTTGTGCTCGCTGTCGGACCACTCCTCGTCCTCGTTGCGGCCTTTGTTGCTCTCGGCGTCGCTGTCGGCCCGGCTGGGGTTCCAGCAGGCCTGATCCGACTGCTGCAGGGCATCGGGGAAGAGGCGGCCCTCGGGGGCAGGGGAGGGCGTGCTGCCTGCCAGCGAACCTCCACACGACTTCCAGGCCTTCTCCTGCAGCCCGAGGGGAGTGGGACACCGACTCTCCCCGGTCTTGGACCAGATCTTGTCTGGGTAAGCTCCTGCAGGGTTGCTGTGCTTCATGCCGGGGCTGTATGCCGCCGGCCCCATGGCCCAAGGGTTGGGCTGAGGGCTCGGAGCCGGGCTTGGCCAGTGCCTGGGGGTGCCCGGCTGTGGAGTCACTGAGCCTGAGTGAGAGCCCCCAGGCTGTGGTGTTCCTGGACGTGGAGACCCTTGGTGTATGTGACCCGGGAGTGCTGGGACGAGATGTGGGGACGGAGATGGAGAGGGGGTTATCTGGAGTGAAGGCGATGGGGCGGGGGAAGCCATCCGGGGGTTTGAGCCGGGGTAGGAGTTCCACTGCTGCGGGTACGGGGAGGGCTGCTGCTGCTGCTGGTGAAACGGCTGCCGGTCCGGGGTCATCAGCGAGGCCTCGGGGGCGAGACTTCCATTGAGCTTGTGCCCAGGCCAGGGTGCAGGCTGGGGGGTGGTGCTTGGTGTGTTGGCACCTGAGTGGCTCTGCATCGGGTTTTCATACACCGGCATGTCCACAGGCTCCTGTTTGATGAGCGGTGTGCCTCTGTTGGAGGAGTCGGAGCAGACGGAGGACGGGCGGGACTGGTTGTAGTCGGCGGGCTGGATGTAAGCGCTGTGGTTCGGTTGGCTGGCGTGATCCGGGTGGCTCGGGTAGGACTGCTCCAGCCGGGCCTGCAGACTCTGAATATCCGGCTTTGTGTCCACCTCGACAGGCTTGCCGCTCGGTTTGGGCAGCTGGCCGTTTCGACCCTCGTAGGTCCTCAGCTTGGGCCGGAAAAGTGCATTAGGGGGGTAGTTGTAGTAGCCATAGTGCATTGCGGGCAGATTGTGGTGGAAACCGTTCACAGGGTCGGGTGCAGAGGGCTGGCCAGTGGGGGGGAGGCCTCCCCTTGCATAGTAGGCAGGGTGTGGGTACATGTTGAAGGGGTCTGCTGCCTGCACAGGGTATCCATCCATCGATCCGTTGAAGGGCTCCTTCTTGATGTTGGGCTTCACCTCTTGTTTTATAACTGCTGGAAGATTAAAACACAACACAAGGTCAATAACTGAACAAACCTCAGATGCATTTCAGTTTTTATTTGTGTCTTGTGTGCACTTTTTAAATCTTTGCAGGTTTCTAATTCATTTCCACTACAAGAAGCTGCCCATGGGAGAAATCTAGTTTTGTTAAATGAAGCTTCTTAGAAAACAGTTCAAACTATTTTGTAAATGTAATTATTAATGCACATATGATATGAATTATATCCAAAAATATAACTTATAAAAAACCAATGCCAAATTGTTTACACAGTTTTATATGAACACAACTTTAATTGGATTAAGTCTGCTTTTTCTTATTGAAACAACTTTCTTTAATCAATTTGTGTCAGCCCATAATTCAACATATTTTAAATAAAAATATGTTTAATTATGAGAATTATTACATACGTCTTTATTCAGCAAATTGACTTCTGTATTTCCCAAAGTTCTGCACTTATCTATGATGTTCATATGAGACTGAAACAAACCTAAACAGCCATAGCTGGAATATAATTCTACAAATAGATTATTCCACACAAGATTAATGTAGCCTGATATTAATCTCCAACTGTGCAGAAAATGGAGGTTTAAATAATGAATACTTGTGCAGAAAGAAGGCGTAAAACAGTTCTGCAGCGTTCATATACTGTATCATGAATAGTAGTGTTCCTTGCAGTCCTACTGAACATCTGCTCAAACTACAAACGACAGTATGAGTATAAAAAGCAACAGCTGACCTTTATTGCCTTGGGGTTGAGGGGACCCTGTGATGCAGACCTCGGCCTTCACCAAGGTTTTCTCCGGCGTCTCCCCTGCCTGCTGCAGGAGTTTGTTCTTCTTCTTCTCCGAGTTTGCCTTCTTGGCCTCCAGGCGGCGCTGTCGGCAGGACTTGGCGGGTTCGGGCAACTTGCGCACCTCTCTGCGGAAAGCCTGCAGCACGTGGATGGCTCCCGTCTTCATCTTCATACGCTGCGCCTCCTCACTGCCAAACTCGTCCGTCGGAGAGATCCTGTAGAGAGGCAACACGTGCAGCTGCTCGTCCTCAGGGATCTCCTTCACCGAGCGGTTGTCCTCCTTGGTTAACGTGCACACCTAAAGGACAGAAAGAGGGAGAGTAAGGAATCACTTTTGCTTTACTTATGCACAAATAGCAACATATATCAGAATCAGAATTTCTTTATCGCAAAACACCGTGACATTTCAGAGTGTGTTTAGTGATCTCACCACTGTGCAACCATTGTACAGGTTGTGCTGGTCCTTGTGGGCGTGTGCACAGAAGTCCATGCATGCAGTGACTCCGGAGAACGGCCGGCCTTCCTTCAGTCCCAGTCTGCACTCTGGAGCCTTGGACTCCGTCAGGCACTGAAGAAGAGGACAGAGTTCATTTACAGATACCTGCAGACACCCCATGTCCTCTACATCCACAGTTAAAGCTGCTCATGTTTGGCCCTGCTGTGTGTTCCGTGTTCGTTGAGTGTGTTGATACACAATGTTTTTTGAATGAGAACAGTTTACAAAAGTTACAAGAGCGCACACTCAGTCCCTTCAACAGAATTTGTTCTGCTGAGAGAAAGTATTCTTGCACCGAACCTTGACTGTTGAATACCGTGACACCCCTAGCATTTGACTTAACAACACACCTGGTTGCTGTAGGCCTGCGGGGCCAGCTGCTTGTACAGAGGAGCCACCTCTGTCGCCAGATGCTGCAGGTTATCCCCGAGTTTGTCCTCCTGAAGAGCACACACACAGACCATAAGCACCACAAAGCCACAGAGACATAAAGCTAACCCAAGACAACAAAAGAACTGTAAAGTAAAACGAGTACCTCTTCAGGGCGTTCTCCCTGCAGCCTGAACTTGCGCGGTGTTTTGCTGCGGGCGTACTTGCAGCCGTTGAAGTACATACTCCAGGAGCATCCGAAGGAGAAGGAAGCGCCACAGGTCTCCATGTCTTTACCCTGACACGCACAGGTCCGACTGCAGGGGGAGACAGCGAGCACGCTCTCAGTATCCATGCATTAATGATGTGTAACCTGTGCATGTTTCACATCCTGGGAACGCTCTGATTTAAGTGTGAAACAACAATACGATAGAGAGAAATAGCCAGAGGAAATTTAACTTTAGTCATTTCTGCTTTGCTTGTATTCTTTTTCATGTAGTTTTAACAATTGATGTATGTTTTTTGTATTTAAAAAAACTGCTAAATTAAATTAAATATGATTATTTCAGGAGAGCAAATTCAAGCTCTTATTCAAACATATTAAGCTGGTCACTGAATCTAAAATGTAATGGTTTTAACACAGATAAACACATTAAGATCTACTTATCTGTCATTAAAGAAGTGTCATAAAGCTTAAATACATTTCTTTTATATTTAAATGTACATATGTGTAAGACAAATGGACACAATTTGACCTGCTGACATATCATCAGTTACGAGTTCTTACAGAAAGAGAGTGATAGCACAGGAGTAGCCAGAAAAACTTGTTTGGTGAGACCAGATGGTGTCTGCTGAGACAGATTGAACAAGGGTGTGTTACACATCCATTCATAGCCTTCAGGAGAAACGTTTACCTGTCAACGTTTGTTTTTGGCATCCGTGCAGTATTTAAAAAGGTCAAATGTAGGTCGTTTTGGAACGACTTTTCATTGTCAAAGATCCTTATGAGCGAGCATCTGGACCCATTAGACTTACAGATTCTAAGTTGTATATTACAATATGTACGTTTATATATATTGCATATTGTGACAAACGTGTACTGTTTTTTTTACATGCACACCGACTATGGTAGTAAATGTGGATTAATTCCAATGCTCATTAGGTTGCAGTGTTCCTTTCAAAAAACGAATAAATTAAACACTTTCTGCATGCAGCAATTCCACATTTGTCCTACTTATATATTGTATATTTGTATTTATGTCATTTATTCTGCCTGCCTAGGGTCAAGGGACACAATTAGCATAAATGAAGTCGAGTTGCACGGTCAAATAAAAAAAAGGGTAGAAATTTGGGCATTTCTACATCATGATGTTTATTGGGTTGCACTACACTATCTAATGAACCAACACAAATCAAGCCTTTTTTCTTGTACTGGGTTTTGTAACCTTCCTTGGGTGTTGGGAGGTTTGACTGGTTTTAACACCACATATTTTGTAAAGAAGATCATGAAGTTGCACTCGTCCACTCAAATAAACAAATACATAAAATTGTTTTCGCATACTTTCATTCTTGTCTTAGGTCCAAAAAGTTCTTACTAGGATGCCAAGAACAAAACTTAAAATGCAGGTGCAGATAAAACCCAGAAACCCCTCTGCTCTCTGCACGATGACAAACTTGTATATTATAAACCCAAAGAGTGTCAGAGAGCTCCATCAAATACTCACTCATCGTTGAGGCCGCAGCGCCGGCTGGTGGCGTTCCCGTACTGTGTGAGGGTGTTGCTGAGCTCCTGGTAGAGCTTGTCAGCCAGACCCCTCTCGACCCCCTCCCACGCCATGATGAGGATGATGATGACGGCGTTGGCACAGTGGTGTCCGGCACGATGACGCACCAGACACAGCAGCTTCTCCGTCTCGCCGCTACGACGAATCACCTGACAGGAAACAGAACATTATTTTAGCTTCAGAGGAGGATAGGTACCAACGACACCAACCATACCTAATCCAAGTTTTAAAGGGAGCTATAAACTCACAGCTTGAGTCGGATGCTGAAAGACCTTCTACTGTTGAGTAACAACGGGAATAGGAATAGAAATGAAGTGACAGTAGAAACACAAATAAACAGGGAATAGTTCACATGATGTGCATGATCATTTGGTAGTGACTCATTTTGTTTTCTTTAGATGTGTGATGCTTCTGAAAGACACAATGACAATCGGGTGATTTTACACAGCTTTTGAAAGGATGTCTGATACCTGAACTGAAACCTGACCTGCTGTGGTCACTGGATCCCAGTTCCAAATCTGCTTCTGACACCATAGCTTCAATAAATGAGGAAGCTGAGCAAAGTACGGGTAACATGTTTCAGTCACCTAGAGATATATATCAGCTATCAGCTTCTATGTTCACTAAAAAACGCATTATTTTCACAGCTTTGACCTAAAATACGGACAGTTTTTCTGACCGTGAACTGAAGCCGTTATCTATGCTCTCGCCAATACAACTAACACTAGACTCCATAAAAAAAATAGGAATGGTATTCTGCAGAACACAGGGTTTCTGCTTTAGTTACTACTTATGTTTGTCTGTATTCTGTGTTTTAACAAAAACTAGCTAACATACTTTAGACCAGTAACTCCCACAGTTTGTGCGACAGAATGGCTGCTTTTATCAAAAGGGTCTGGTAGCTTTCAGAAGCGGTTAGATAAGGGCTTCAGTTACTGTTTATCAGCAAGGTTAAGCTGTGAAAGTATTCTAAATATAACAAACTCCTAAACTTATATGGATTTCTGTGGGTCAGCCTTTATATTAGGTGGGTAAAATAATTTCTGCGGCTGCCCCCGTTGACGGCAGTAAATAAACAATGCCTTAATATCGGATTCCTCTACAAGTTTTACTTCTACAATGAAAGAGAAATGACCATTAACAAGTGTAAGCCTGCTCCCTTTCACTTTTACTATCTCAACACCCCCCCTCTTTGTGTCTCCAACACAAACACTCTCCCCCTCCCCCAGCAGGAAGGCTGTTATGAATCCATAAAGCCATTAGCAGGATGTGTCAGGGGTGACACCTGAGGGGAGGCCTCCTGATTATTTACTCCCTGTGGGTGACAAACCTGCCTAGGTGTCTGCCCAGGACCCCTCATTACACACACACACACACACACACACACACACACACACACACACACACACACACACACACACACACACACACACACACACACACACACACACACACACACACAGTTACTGCATAAATCATTTGTTGATTGGCTGTCATTGTTGTCCAAAAAATGTATTTCCCCTCTCACTTAAAAACAATCAGGATTTGGCTGAGTTTTTCACAGACTGTCAGAGATGTCTTATGAGAGCTATAGGCCAGTATTTTCAAATGGAAACTTAACCCAAGGATTGAGGCTTCATATCCCAACATCCCAGACACCTCTTCGTCTCTTTTTAAAACTTGGTGCGTGTGATGCTACTTACCCATTTAGCAATAGGACATCCATGTGAGCTCTTTCCCTCCCTGCCCGTGTAAACCACCTTCTCAACGCGGACGGCATCCCCCTTCTCCCCGTACCTGCACAAGAGGGAAAAACATCATTGTTATTTGCTGCTTCTCTCTGTGTGTTAAATCATAATAAAGTTAATATTGTTTGACATCAAAAGACAAAACCTTGAACTGAATATGGAAATGTTCCACTATTTTCTAAACTGTTACAAAATTAGTGTCAGCTAAAAAATGAGGACAATAATCGTTAGCCGCACCTGATATACAATTGACCCTCAAAATGGATGTGTGCATGACTTTATTTACAACAAATACAAAAAACTAGCTATGCATTTCAGGCTGTTAATCTGTTTGAACTGTCTTATGCTCCACATAAAACACAGCAGCTTGACAGCTCACAGTGCAGCGGTAAAATATTGGCACTAAACAACAGGATCAGCTACAGATGAGACGGATGGACTCGCTAATCAGTGTCATATCAATTTGAACGCATAATGGTTTAACATCGTGCACACGGCAGCACATTTAGTAACATTACAGCTTAACACACACACACACACACACACACACACACACACACACACACACACACACACACACACACACACACACACACACACACACACACACACACACACACACACACACACACACACACAGATGTCATCAGTGTAAAGCTTGCAATTTGTAACGCCTGTAAGTCCAAAATAAGGGAAACCTTTTAGATCAAGGCTTTTGACAGAAAGAAGGTCCTAAAACTTGGTTCAGATTTGGAGAAAATAGGCGCTATTTTAAGAGTCCATGTTTAATTATAAACAAACCATTAAAGTAAAGTTAGGAAACTGTTTGTGTGTGCTGTCAACTATAGTTTTGTGGGATATAAGTGATTCCTATTCGTGTTATAGCATAGAATTGTGCTATAACAGAATTATTGCGAGGTAGTCGACGTGTATGTTATTATTCCAGTCTGTGGGAGTAGTACTGGATGTCGACCTTGGCAAAGACAGGTGTGTTCACAAGGCTCTGCGGAGATTCACACCAACACGGCACAGAAAACCAGAACCCACAAGACCTGAAGCGACGCCAACAGGGGAAATTCTCTCCTGGTGTTTGTGGTGGGCACGCATGAGCTAATTTAGTGCACACATAACATCTATTTCAATTTGTTTTGTTTGTTTGGGGTCTGTGCACACCTGCTTCAGCAAATAATGGGAGTGGTGAGAGATTATGTAAAGGGACAGTTCACCCAAAAATAAAACATACTGTACAGTCCCTCCTTTCCCTTCCTAGATTGTTTCGGTGTAAGTTTGGCTGTAGATATGTCTGCCTTTTCTCCATTATATTGTAACTAGAGGGCAGAGTGATGCTCAAAGGGACCAAAAAAATACATTTCAATCTCAACATTTCTCTTTCCAGAAAACCTGATCGGCTAACTCAAGATAATCCACAGATCCTGTTGTGAGAACTTGAACTAAGTTTGGTGTGAAAACATACTTTTACTCTGGCTGATTTGTGAATTGTGCCTATTGGTCGTTCCTTTGAGCCATCAAGACTTTGTTTATCTGTGATTTTCCATTTGTGATTCTGGCTCCTTCGTCTGTACAGCACGTTGCTTCATAAAGAAATGTGACTTGGGGCTTGTCACAGCGCACGATGTAAACAGCTGTGACATTGGATATCTCAGGTTAGCTTCTTGTTTATGAGTAGATGAACAATTCGTTGGAGAAAGAAAAAGTTCCAACAAGGAAAAGCTGCTGAGAACAAGCTGTGTGGATAAGATCTGGATCAATAAACAACACTGCAGTGAACAGGAAAACTTTTTGAATGCATAATGTTCTGGAGAAAAGGCAAATGGACAACATAACAAAAGATGTTGTGTTATTGTCCATGAGTGGTGATTCGATTGTGTGAGTGTAGTTCAGTTCCTACATAGAAGAACTCAATCTACAGTCATAAATAGCACTACAGGTGCGAGGAACAACATGTTTAAGGTCCCTTTACTAGTATCCCTGATGGGGCATGTGTGTATTCCTGCAGGTCTGTTGTTAAGAGTGGGGGTGTTCAGGTCAGAGGTGGCATTGGGAGTGGGAGGGCGGGGGTCATCAGAAGTAGTCAGAGGTCTGCTCCCGGCTCAGATCGGGTTTCCTGCCTACTCGATACCTGCCATTGTGACACCCTGAGCAGATTTGGTGTGACAGTGAGGGGCTGAATGGGACGCACCCCGAGGTGGCTCAGAGAGGGGGCTGCTTGGGGTCAGGGAGGGGGAGTCGAAGGTCAGCTGGGGACATTGTGACCCTGACGTCGTATGTCATCTCTCAAACAACAGAGAGCTGGGTCTCCCCCCTCCTCTCACTCTCTGTAAAGACTCTCTGTGAATAGCAGCCAAATGTGGATTCAGTTCAGCGATCAGAACCTTTAACACGATGTGGCATCCGGTTAGAGAAAGCTACATTCAGGATGAGCTGTTTCTGCATTTTGGGGTTTCAAATAACAGACACCATGACGTAAGAAGTTAAAGGAAGACTTCTTGCATGCTTTCATAGTGAGATAAAGTTAGGTTGGAAGGATTCTCAATATGAAACGCCCGCTTTATTATAGTGTAAGAGGATGAGTCTCATTTATTCAGTGTGGTGTTAATGAATGGACAAATCACAGTAATACTTCTGTAAGTTGATTTTCTTGGTAAAAACAATACCTTTTGTCCTCTGATAAGGTTAAAAGAAATTTCCTTTGAGGTATTAAGAGTTTAGGGCTATGAAGGGTTAATGGAGTATTTCACGCACAAAATACTCATTATATATACATTTTTCACCCTGTGTTCTCGAAGAACATGAAGTATAAAAAACTGAAAAAGGTCTAAAAGAATTGAATAAGTGTCATTTAAAAACGTACACATAACTTGCATGCTCACGATTTAAAAACGTACATGACTTTTTTACAAACACGTGATTATTTAATGTTTAAAACACTTTGGACGTGTAGATGGCTGCATGTGTTAAGACCGTTTAAGCTCAAGTGTTTGGAAAAGTCATTGGTTTGTGAGGTAGTGAGCATACGACTTAAACTGCACAAGCTGTGGGGGAGTTTTGAGAAGGATGTTTGGATATTTTACAATAATTCATTTAGACTTTCCTCCTTCATTCATGCACAATAATCACAGCAGAGCCATGAGACAGGGTGAGTAATTGATAAACAAATGGACATGAAATATTCCTTTAACCAAGTTATGGGATATAAAACAACCCTTCATTTAGTCTTTGATTCGTGTTATGATTTAGGAAGATCAAGCACTGATGCAGTGATTAATCTGTTGCTGCACTCGGGTTATTAAAATGACCAGCTGGGAGCTCTCTGGTTTCTCTTCCTAAATTAAATAAATACTAATCCTGCTGTATGAAGACCAAACAGCTAATCTCAATCTGTCTTTCTAACACCAAGTCTGCTCCGCATATAAAGTGACAACAGCTCATTGGATTTATTGGTTTGGAGAGGCTGTGCGGAGAGTGTTGTGTGTGTGACACGGAGTCATTTACCAAAAGCTATCACATAGATTTATACTTTCAATTTGATGTACATTTGCATCCAAAACATCATGTCAGCGGAAATGTCTGCTAAAGACTGAAGGAAAATCTAAACAGAAAATGCACAGTTTCCACAAAAAAGTAATTTATCTCCTTTTATTTATTAT
The DNA here is from genome assembly GCF_036324505.1 of Eleginops maclovinus. NCBI lineage: Eukaryota > Metazoa > Chordata > Actinopteri > Perciformes > Eleginopidae > Eleginops > Eleginops maclovinus. Next base: position 25,690,982 of record NC_086360.1, read on the forward strand.
TATTTTTTGGGAAACTGTTTTTTCAATGAGTGAGTCGAGGTTTGAATACTCTGCTTTTAAAATATTACTATATTTATCATTAAAAAAAAAAAATAATAATAAATAAATATATGAAAAATATAAACAATAATAAATTAAATAAACTAAATTATATTTATGTATGAAAAATATATATAAAAAACAAAGCTTACAAAATATGAGCAGTAGAAAATAGTATGAAGTGTAGCAACGTATGTCAACTGTATAAAATAACAGTGCATGAATACAGAAATGTAATACACCACAGAGCTGGAATAAATAAAGACAGTACGATATAAACACTACAGACATCATCTCTCTCTGAGATTTGATTTAAATCCTCCCTCATTCCTCTCATTGTCATCTGTTGCTACCCTCGCCTGGGATATTTTTGATGATGCTGATATTTCCTGTTTCTCCTGCTGGATTCTGGGTCATGGATCCCCTAAGGACAAGAAGTGAGGGGGAGGAGGAGGGAGAGCATGTGGGAGGCAGATAAAAAGAGGAGAGGGAAAGACTCACCTTCTCTCCATCAGATCTCGTATTGAAGCAACAGTAGGTCCAGATCCCAGGTGATTGTAGTACGGCCCTTCATCTTTCTCAAGGATTTGTTCTAGAAAGAGCGACAGTTAAGGGTGAGAAAACTGCAGCAAATCTTACTGAAAAAACATCTAAAATAAAGCAATAATTCACTATATCCAGCAGATCATAGTAAGTGGTTAAACTGTATGTATTATGAGTTGTATTATAACCATGTGATGAACACTTAAGTATATTTAAATAAAGCTATTTTATAGGCTATTTAAAATTCTGAATATTTTGGGAATAAATATAGAATAATACGAGAAAATTCTAAATATTTGTTAGAAAAGAAAAGTCTGAACTGAACCTGAAAAAATGTAAATATTACCAGAAAATAATTTTAAATATTACAATAAAAATTCGAAATACAACGGAAAAAAAGACAGAAAATGATGAGAAAAAAATATAGATGCAATCATAACACTAACATTTTTAAAAAATCTTAGAAATTCAGAACAAAATGAAAGCAGATCTTAATTACAGGAGAAAATACTTCAGTTATTTTGACTTTCATTAACATTTCAAGCTTCTGCAAAGTCTCCACTCTCCAAATGCTCTGGTTGATTTTGTTGTGTTTTGTAGTTTGAAGATGCTCTATTAGTTTGATTATGGCTTTGATATCCTGAATATACAGTCAGTGCTTTCGCTGTTATGTTTTGCATATACAGTTTATGGTAAGGCGGGTAAAAGAGGAGTATGAACAGAGAGGGCACATTGTTTTAGCGGGGGCAAGAGAGGCTGCAGAGGCCATTGTTCTTTGTTTGTTTCCCTTCTGAAATGGTCAAATAAACCGCACCAAACATCATGCTTGCCAGGATAATATTCAAATTATTTTGCTGCGTTTTATCTTTTTGGTTTGAGGAAAAGATTTTGCACATCACTTTGATAAAATAGATCAATTATTCGCCTCAAATCAGTATTTAATATTGCGTGGATAGAGTTAAAGCTAAAGCGAGTAAATGTGTCACTCAAGTGTAAAATATTATTCAGTAAGAGTACTTTGACTTAGATAAAGAATCTAGTGTGACAGCATATAATCAAATCTCAGTCGCTGAAAACTTTTGCAAAAAAAAAAAAATTCAAAGTCTTTTGCGATGTATTTTTGGACAGACTCAAAGACATCCTCTTTGTAGCTGAAGATGAAACGTCTGTGAGAAGCGTGAGAAAGTGCAACTGATTGCAACATCCAGTTCACACACACGCATAGACTACAGGGTGTGGTGTGTGTGTCTGTGTGTGTGTGTGTGTGTGTGTGTGTGTGTGTGTGTGTGTGTGTGTGTGTGTAGATACTTTGTAAAGCAGAAGCTTTTTGAGGTAGTGATGAATGAGACGTGTGTTTGTGTGATTGTTGTGAGGGAGTGAGGGTGTGTCTGTGAGCCCTTTTGCATCTGTGTTTATGTTGTGTGTGTGTGTGTGTGTGTGTGTGTGTGTGTGTGTGTGTGTGTGTGTGTGTGTGTGTGTGTGTGTGTGTGTGTGTGTGTGTGTGTGTGTGTGTGTGTGTAACTGCTTTTGACCGTTGTCCTACATGCCTCTGTGGTTGTAGACCACGTCCTCTTTGTATGTGATACTACGCAGCTGAATGTTTACCACATTAAGGTCAGCATTTTACATAACATTTCTCCCTTCCTTAATTAATGAATTGTCTATAAAACATCAGAAAATGGTTGAAATTTTAGTTCCAAAGCCAAAGCTTACTTCCTAAAATGTCTTTCGACTCTTCAAACCTCAAAAGCATTCAGCTTACTGTCATAAAGAAGTAAACAAATCAGAAATATTCATATTTAAAAAAGCTCAAATCAAGGAATGTTTACAGTTTTTACCTAAAAAATGTCTCAAAGGAAATATATTTTCAACAGTAGGAGATTAATAAATTCACAGCTGATCGATTCATCTTCACAGAGCGACCTCCATTACATTTCTAATGGACTTTAAATGTCCTATCTTTGCAAGTCAACTAAAGCAGGGTTGCTCTTGCTCCTCTCCTCACACACTCTCCGGATAACAACATTAGCTAAATGCTCTGAATGTAAATTCTTTTTACTATCAGCTGATTATCTGGAGTGTGTGTGTGCAGGAAGTGTTGTGTGTGTATGTGGCTCAGAGGCAATATGAGGTCACATTCCCCTGTTGGTGCAGGAGGCAGCAGGGTGTGGCTCAGGGCAGGAAGTGGAGGAGTCACTAAATCCTAGCCTAGAAATCAGATTTTTAGTGTATGTGTGTGTGTGTGTGTGTGTGTGTGTGTGTGTGTGTGTGTGTGTGCGTGCGTGCACATCATGGCTGTTTCCTGTATCTGTGTGTTGGAGGCAGTCCCATTACAGCATTGCGTTATGCTGGGGGAGTTGACAGGGGTGTGTGACCAAGCTTTATTATGAAGACTTATTTTCAGTGACACCACACAGCTGCTCTCCTCGGAGTACGGGTCTATTTAACAGACATTAAAGGCATATCTTATACCCAAAATAACCGTTTGTATGTTAACTACACTGTGTTACACTGAACCCTGAACATGTTGGACTGTTTATTCGTTAAGTTTTAGTTTTATTTATTTATTTCTCGTTTATTTGGTAGGGACAGATACAATATGCATTGACAGACTGAAAACAGCTATCCGATGCAAGTATCGTAGTGTTCATAGCGAATGCTAGTTTGCAACACTCGTCCCTAGAAGGACTTTTATGGAACTAGGAAATTACAACAGTGAGGTAAAATAGAGTCGAACAGAATACAGCACGATACAATAATGCATACATTAAAAACGTTAAAACTACACATGGGTCTGTTTGTTGTTGGATTAACCAGGATTTGGTAGCTCTCTTAAAAGTGGTGAAGTTAGCAGCAGATTTCAAGTGATCAGGTAGCAAGTTCCAGGACTTTGTTCCTTTCACAGAAAAAGCTGTCTGAGCAAAAGATGTTTTGCAGAATGGGACCTTACAGTTGCCGCTTAGAAGCTGCTCTGGTGGATCTGCCGCAGCTCTGTAATCTCTGGATGTATTTGCAGAGAGACTGAGGAGCAAGTCCATTTGCACATTTAAACACAAGCTTTACATAATGAAAGTCAATCAAATGAGCAAAACTTAAAATCTTGTATTTCTTTAAAATGTGGCAATGATGACACCTTATTTGCTTTTTGACCAAGATTTTCAAGGCCCGATTGTAAAGACTCTCTATGGATTTAATTACAGACTGGTGGCCTGGGACCAAGCCGCCACACCATAGGACAGATGTGAAAAAATCATTGAATTAAGAAAGATAAAGGCACAGTCAGATGTCAAGCAATGTCTTATTATCTTAAAGCAGCTAAGGTTAGCCTTAATCGTTTTGCAAATCTTTTTCACATGACTTTTAAAATGTAATTGAGAATCTAAAATGATCCCTACATTAAAAGTGATGTGTTTGTGAACACACAACTGGATGAATGAGAGTTGGATTAATCTGCACAACTGTGAGAGTTTGATAGTTTGGCTTGTTCATTAAGACTTTTCAGTGTTCAGGACTCTTCATTCATCCAGGTGGGCATCTTAAAAACATACGGATACATGGGGTACGTAATTCATATTCAACGACACTTACGTACACTACAATCCCATAGAAAAGCCTACAGAAGCAATGTGTGGTTGATAAATAACATGTAATGTAATAACGTCTAATAAAATAACATCATTTTGGAGATTTAGTACTTCTTGAATCTTTTAAAGGCCTACGGCTCTACAGGACACATTTATAAACCACAAACAAATGTTGGTAATCTTCACAGCTTCTCAGAGAACAACATATTCCTTTATTCAGTCAAGTTAAAGGCTGCTAACCACAGTCCATTCAGTTAATTTCCTGGTTTAGTTATTCATCCATTTAGCTGACTGTCATCCTATTCTAAATATGGTGTTTACTGTATGACATGACCTATACATTCTTCAGAGATTTCTACAGTAGGACCGCCTACTCTGTTAACCTGAGCAGGGCACAACCCAAACTATAGGACCGAAGCCTTTCTGTCTAACAAAGGCTCTGTTCTGCTTGCCTGCCAGACCCAAACCCACACAAAAGGCTCCTTCTGCCACCGCTGCTATTGTTCCCACCCGCTGCCTTTAGTGCCTCACACTGTCGCAGTCTCTATGGTCACAGTCACACACCCCGGCAACACACACACATTCTCAGAAGCACTCAACCAGCATCCACACAGAGACTGTAATCGTTGACTTGGTCGTGACAGGTGCATTAATGTTAAGCTGCAAAATATCCAGATTTAGAAGGTGTTTCCCAAAAGAGTCCTCCCTGCTGAATATGCATGCCCAGTTGTTGCTAAAAAGCACTACAGAAAAAAAGCATTTACTATCTAACACTGGTCAGATTTGCTCTCCACACACTGACTTACCGACACAAGTGCAGGTGGGGAACTCTGCCTGTAGATCCTTGGAAGGAGTATCCAGCAAGGTCTTGGTTGGGGTGTCTAGGTATTGCAGAGGAGACTCTAGGAATCCTCTGAGAGACGGAGAGGATGTCAGGCCGTCCTTAGTTGGCGTGTCGTCCTCAGAGTAGCATGTGGTGGAAACTACTGTAACATCCCCAGAGGCTTCGATCTTCATGCGCTTGGGCAGCGGAGAACACGGCATGCTGAACATATCCTCCAGCGCACCGGGCTGCCAATGCTTGTCCCGAATGGCCTCCTGGTGCAGATTGTGATCCACCATAGGGCTTTCTGTAGGTGCCTTATTCATGGTTGCTTCACTTTGGGTCCCTGACTTGTTGAATTCCATCTCCTGATCGTCTGGATGAGGTGTGGAGCTGGTTTGAGAGGTGTGAGTTAAGGGAGTTGATGATGTGGGACTGAGGTCCTGAGAACTTGTCTGGGACTGGTTTAGCGGCTGAGGGTCTGTAGACATCTCCATGGGCTGAGTGGCAGGTGCTTCTGGGGCAGAATCCCCAAATTCAGCTTCGAACTGCCGGATCAGTTCTTCATACTTGGGGTCTATGTTCATGACACTCGGTAATTGTGAAGTGCTGGATGGAGATATGGAGGTCACAGGTGTGGTGGTGCTGGTGTTACTGGAGGCCAGGATGCCCCCTCCATCTGATCTAGGGAACGGGGCCATAGGTGGGGGTATTGGGCCTGTGAGGGCTGGAGTGTTTTCAGACAAAGCAAAAACAGTGGAAGAGGGAGTCAATGAGGAGCTGGAAATAGATACCTGAGATTGGGCTGGGGCAGGGAGGCCTGCAGCAGCAGCCTGAGTGGAGTTACTGTGGATGGGTAGAGAGGGTTGCAGGCCGGCCAGGGCTGCGGCTCTGTCCATCGCGAGGACTGATGGTTTTTGTACGGTGATCTGATTCTGAGGCAGGAAGGTTGGCAGGGAGGCTTTCTGCTTGGTCTTCTTGATGATTATCGGCTTGGGTTTGGGCAGAGGAGGGACAGAAAGCATCCCGCTCATAGCTTTAATGACAGGAGACCCTTGGCTGCTCTTTCTCTTCTTGGGTTCCTTGGTTTCCTGTTTGATGGGCAGATGTGGCAACCCTTCTGCCTCCATCTGTGGCCACCATTTTTTCAAGTTTTGACAAGCCATAGGTGCACGAGGGCTTGGTGCTCCAAAGCCAGGGGAGTGGTTAGAGAAGAGGTTCCTCTTGTAGTGAAGGTGCTGCTGCAGAGCTGCCTGAGTGGAGTGGCGGATGGCTGCTTGGCCAGGAGACAGGGGAGTGCCAGGGTAGTGCTGACCCAGCTGCTGACCATTAGCCATGCCGTAATGCCCCATGGAGGCAGTGTGATGGTAGTGCTCACCAGAGTCCGGTTCTTGCTTTATCCTGGCCAATACTGGGTTGTCCTGGACCTGGACACCTCCATTCTGATTCATCTGCTGTGGGACTGGAAGCTTGAAATTGCTGAACTTGCTGCTGGTGTCACCGAGCAGCTGTTTGAGCTCTGACATTGGGTCTGAGCTGCTGTGAGGCGCTGCAGCATAGTGAGACTGGGGCTCAGACTTAACACACATCCATGGGTTCCTCTGCTCAGAGCCTCTGCCTGCAGCCTGCTGCCACTGCTGGGGATTAGGGCTGAAGCCTGGATGTTTTCCCTGCCCTGGGAAGGGAGAGGTAGAGGATGGGAGAGGGGAAGCATGGGGTGGCTGGCCCTGGGAATGGGGCCTGTGGTGATCGCAGGACCCGGGGGCCTGCTGGATGTTGTGTTGTCCTGGAGGGACGGATTGAGAGCGTGAGGAGGACGAGTGGGGGCCGGGAGATGACGGGATCATGCTAGTGCCATTGGGGGGTTGAGATGGGAGGTTGTGGGCATGTTGGTGGTGATGGAGGTCACTGTTGTAGGGAGAGCCGGCAGCTTGATGACCAGTACCAGATAACTGCGTCAGGGCTTCTATTGCGATGGCTGTCTGCAGACTGACGTTCTTTTCCTTGGCTATGGAGAGCACCTGGGGAGAGCAGGGAATTGGGGGTTTGGGGCAGGGCACATGGATTAGTTGGGGGCCTTGAGATCCCTGCTGCTGGGGGTAGGGAGAAGACAGACGGTGGCCACCATTCATGTGGGGGTAGGGCTGAGGGTGATGCTGCAAATGGGGATGCTGCAGGTGAGGCTGTACCTGTGGGGGAGCATCTGCCGTCTTGCAGGCACCTTGGTCACCACTATTTGCCAACTTAATCTTAGTCTCCAGCCACTCAAGGTAATCTGGACAGTCGGGCCCATCACAGTTGCAGTTTGGGGGCTTTTGTCCATGCTTTGCTTGGCTCAGTGCTGACTGTAGAGTGTTCAAGTCTTCTGGAGTTTGGCAGCTTCCCTCAGGTTTGGCCTGAACTCCCTCAGCACCAGCCTCTTTGGTGAACTTTTCATAGAGCTGGGCTGTGTTAGGCTGCACGGGGCAGGAGGATGAGGAAGAAGGAGGCAAGGAGCCGGCAATAGCTGAGAAAGCCACCAGGTTGTGAGCGTCCTCCATGTTTGCGTGGTGGACAGGTTCACCAGGGGTTGTACCGCTGCTGCTGTTCCAACATTGTTGTTGGGTGTCACTGACCTTCCCATGCCCTGACACCCAGCACTCCCTCGGAGGCACACTCCCTGCCCTCTGCTGATCTTTTTCCATAGATGAGGCTTCATCGTTGGGGTAGCGATTCACCCCATTGGTCAGTTCCAGGCTCGGCGCGCCTTCCTGGAGGCGGTCATGTGACCCAATTTCCATCTGGCCTCCACTTCTGGGGCCATCCACTGAAGTGACTTTGCGAACAGTCTGAAATACAAACAGGGACTGAGGTTAGTGAGATCATAGCAATCCAATAATTCCACAGTAACACTACACATTGTACACCAGGAATGATTTAGAACAATCACCAATTGAATTTGTATTTGTAATATCAGACTCCATTCCCTTTTCCTCTTTCAGCTCTTATCCAGGGTTTCCCTCTTACTTCATACAGAACATACCGCACTGCAGGGTCATGTGGGGAAAGGAAAGTGGTATTAACTATTGCTCCAGCGGACTGTTTTCGTAACAGGCAAGCGTTTTGTCAAGCAAGTCACAGGTCATGAGATGTAGTTTCCCTGTTGTATATAAAAAGGACACACTGTGCTCCAGATCATTTGGGCTATGCAAAGCAGGCAGTTGGTGCTAAAGCATGTCACCCTCGGTGTGTGGGCAGAGATGGGGCATTAAATACACACTGAGGAGGGAAACAATAAAAAGTACTTTGAGGTCCAAAAAAGGCCACTTACATGTAATGAATTTGGAACATGTGAAACAAATAGAATATTTAGGTAATACCCATATATAGAGACTTTTACTGCACTTGATTACAACATGTTTATATTATAATGCTTTCATCTGTTGTTCTGCTTTCATCTTCCTTGTGGAAAAATAGAGAAAGTGTGCAGTGAAAATTTCATTCGCTCGAGTGCCTTTATCCTAAACCCAAGACATTTTCTTCTAAAACAAGACCTTAAATGGCAAACACAGAACCAACCAAATATCTGGAGGATGTCATGGTAAGATAATCTTAAATACAAAGGCAACAAAAGAAAACCCCCTTACTGCCCTGGTTGGTAAAACCACAGTGAAAGAGCTGGAGGGATAGAAATACTCAAATTCCTTGTTGGCATTTGAACATTTAGGGTTTAACCGTTTAATGCATTTAAGATTGTGGCTTTGCAGTTGTGAGGCTCTCAAACAATCTGAGCAAACACCAAATACAACGCTTGATAAACATGAGCATGTATTTATAGAAACACTCAAAATGAACTGATAACTTATTGCTGAAAAAGGAAGATTCTACCAAGTTGCAGGGAGTGCTGAAAGTGAACATTTCTGTTGTAAATGTTAGGGTTAGTGTAGACAGAAAGGCCTGTCTAGTGTTAGAAGTTCTGGACATATACTGTATGTTTGCATGGCTAATGGAACATAATTATACATGGTTCAGCTATCATCACGCTTCTGTTGACAGCAAATCACGAGAAATAGATGCAGTGAAGGAAATATTTACTGACTTGTCTTGCAGGCCTTTCCTAACAGGTCAAAAGACCCCGACATTTGTGAGGGCATTAACGAGACACGTCTACTAAACAACCCAAGACACCCTGTGGGAGGTACCGACACTTGAGTGATGGGGGAATTTATGCTGTTAGAGTAAAACTGGTTCCAGAAACAGGACAGCATTTAAATAAGGCACAATTTGGCAGAACAAATGTCAGAAAATAGTTCTCAATGCCCAAGGTGATGTCTTAAAATGTCTTGTTATGTCAGTAAAATAAAGAAAAACTGAACAATCTCCATATTTTAGAGGCTATGACCATCATTTATCATTAAAGTTGACCATTTTTGTTCTTCTATAATCGCCATTTAATGAACTACACATCAGTAAAAGGTGTAATCTGGAAAAAAGTGCATGTTTTTGATAGTCAAACAGCAGTTTGGCTCATTTACTGTCTTGTAAAAACGTTTATATGATACCGCTACTGACATAGAAAAGACATTCTGAATCATACGTCTGAGCAATACGTTGGTTTTAGCACCTGCTACAGCTGAAAACGGCACCTGTATTTTGTAATGGACGTCATATTAAGCATCCCAGCATGTGCTACTTAAAATATGAAAGTATTTCATTAACATGCTGGCTATGAGTCCAAAATTAGGGAAACATTACTTCTTCTGTCTGTAGTTTAAAGAACTTCTCAGATGTTTGGTTGCTGATCACTGCAGCCACATATCTCACTTCCTCTCTGAGTCAAAATTGGGTCAGTTACCACTAGTTTGTCAGAAAACTGCAAACACATCAATTGGACTTTTTTTTTAAGTAAAAACAAAAAAGCAGGGTGTGTGTGTGTGTGTGTGTGGGGGGGGGGGTTAGTGTTCTATGATAGTGAAAAACAATAGGTGTAGGCAAATCCTTTTACCTCGTTCGTTTTTGGAAGCTTTTGATCTGAAATATCTTGAAATGATTTAAAACCAACTGTGGTGTTTCATTGCGCTTGAATCTTAAAATATTATGTGCAAACAGCATTCAACCCGGGTTAACCCCTCAGAGATGATATTCAAATAAGCCTAGAGAGCACCTGCAAACACAGACACACCAAGGGCAGTCTGAGGAATCATTGACAAAGTTCATGTTGTGGCTGATCAGTGTGTAATCAATGGCAGACTCACTACATACACAGGTTTCTTGTCTTAGCCCAAAAGCTGCAAAGATGATTACATCCAATGTATTTCCAGCTTTCTAAATGTGATTATTTCGGATTTCTTTATTTCCTGATGTCCATCAAATGAATACATTTAAGGTGTGGACTGAAAATTAAGGCTTTTGGAAACGATGCACATTTTAAGACCATTTTATAAACATATTTCTCCATTTCCAGGTTCATAAATGTGAATATGTTCTGGTTTCTTTTGGTTCTCTAGGAGAGTCAAACAAATATATATATGAGTTGTGGAATAAATGAGACAATTGGTAAACACTGATCAACATTTTTGGCCATTTTATGGACAAATTGGATGATTAAGAAGTTAATAAAAGAGTTAAAGCCAAGAAACTGTATTAATAACCATTTGAGTGTCAAATTATTTGCATACTAGGAACACAAATCATACTCTAAACATGCACCAAAGTATTCTTCACATTGTACACTAGCATTCACTATAGAGGACACTTCCATGCATCAGAACCCTTCCCTGACAGAGGACACAACCAAAACAAAAACTTACACTTAAACACAAATCCATTTCAGGCTATCTGACTCCTTAACATAAATGCGAACTAGTTCCAGATCCAGAAGATAAACAAAGAACACGCCTCCTGTTTGTACATCCATCAGTGTACGACAGCAGAAGTGAGTCTGACGTGTAGCTTCCTCATCATTTGAATATTATGAAAATGAGCCTTTTGAAGTGGCTAATTACTGGACAGGCAGTATGATGAGGCCTTTTGAATCCACCTTCTGTGCCGGGTGTCTGTTGGGGGTCCATGGGGGCTGTGTGATGGGGGGGTATTGGTAAGAGGTGTGAGGGGAGGGGGTGTTGTCAGGGATAGCAGCCGGCATGCAATACGTGAGAGGCCCCATGTCTGCACTATCGGTGGCATCAGACGGGAAAGAGGAAGAAGAAGAGCGGGGGGGGGGGGCTGTGCATGCATGGCAGTTATGAGAACTGCAGTGTGTTGAAACACAGTGACTGCAACACTGCACAACCCACACTGACACTCTCTTTTCCCCTTTTACACACAGTTACACACACAAGACACCGCCACAGACTCCCAGTCACGTGGGTTTAAAGCACACGAATGGACTTTACTCCGATGTGCCTGTGCAGATAATAAATGCTGCGACTCTTATCTGAGTCCTCATATGATCGCAGCCTTGATTAACCTTGATGTTGCCAACCTGGGGATATAAAACCCTGCGCTGACACCTGCAGCACGTTACACCTATGCGGGTATCTTTGGACAGCACAGACCACGTGCTTTGACAAATATTTACACCGTGACGGAGCCTTGGCAAGAGTTTATCTGTCTTCAATCGTAGTGTGTCACTCACACACACAATAGTACATGGTTGACACACACTTAAAAGTGCCCTCTGAAAACATCAACACAGCTAACCGGTTCAGATCTCGCTGTCTGATTTCACAAGATAAGCTTCAACTGCTCTGCAAGGGTTCCTCAACACTGACAGTGCACAAAACAACAACTACATGGAGGACACAAAGCCAGTAAACACTCTTATGGTGGTAAGGGGGTTAAGTGCAGCTTGTGAGTAGACAGCTGAACCTAAATCCCAGATACACAACACCCCCCCCCCCCATCAATCCTCCCTCTTGTCCTCCTCCTTCTTCCCCCACCCCTTCCTTTGCTGCTGTGCCGAGCAGGAACATGAAGCAGAGACAATATGAAGCCGGCTGAGAGCCTGAGCGCCGGCGCCGCATACTTACGTGTTCTCAGACGTCCAGGCGGGGAAAGCAGACGCTAAGAGGAGCATGAGACTTTCTTGCCGGCACAGCAGACCCCGATCAATCCGACCCCCGATGGGTTGTATTCCTTTTTTTATTTCTTGCAGCCGCACAGGCAGAGCGAGCGCCGAAATACACATGCATGCATTCACACACAGCCAGCCTCACACACACACACACCTCCCCCAAACACAGCTACACACACGTTTCTCATTTCTCTCGAGCCTCTTCTTATGGCCGACGCTTTCTGTTCTCTCCTTTTTCCTTTCTCATTATCTCTTGTCTGCTCCTCCCTTCCCTTTTTCAATATCCTCTTTCTTTCTCTCAGCTACACATGCAGTCGGCTTCTCTTCGCAGCCCCCACCTTCCCCCCTCTCTCTCTCTCTCTCTCTCTCCCTCCATTCCCCTCCCTCTCGCGCAGCCTCTCCCTCCATCTCCTCTCTCTCTCCTCAGTGTGTGCAGAGCGAGAGGCCATTATCTGAGCTGCAGTGGGCACGTACGATGCAATGGGGGAGTGTGCAGTGAGCAGAAACAGAGAGAGCTGTGGGGGAGAGTCGCCAGTAGCGGCAGCCTAGGAAACAGCACAGTGCAGCAGAGAAAACCAATGAGTGTGTGTGTGTGTGTGTGTGTGTGTGTGTGTGTGTGTGTGTGTGTGTGTGTGTGTGTGTGTGTGTGTGTGTGTGTGTGTGTGTGTGTGTGTGTATGTGTGTGTGTACGCCCTTCAGCACCACTGCATTAGATGATGTTACATATAAGTGTGTGTTTTGTTGATCCACAAAAAAGCTCAGTTTGGGCTGTGACAGAGCCTTCCAGTGCAGCGGCGAACCGACAACTGCCAAGCGAGTACACAACTCACAACGCCACCAACGGGAAAAAGGAGCGAAAGGAAAAGCTATGTTATGTTTATGCATGTTTATGTTGTCTGGAAATGGTTTCTGCTTTTCCTTGCGGAGGTTTTCGCTCCATGTTTTCAGCGACTAGATTACGGCTCTGGGCCAGAGGACAAGCCACAGATTATGGTTCTTGGATCTCCATTTTCATCCCGATTCGCGTCGGTCGCCTATTCATCACTTAAAACCTAGAATCCTACACCTGTGGTGGATAGTAATAGATCCTGTAAGCGAGGCTGCATGCACAGGAGAGAGGAAAGGTTGGGAGATGAAGAGGGAGCTGCTGGCCCTGCATCGAAAGATCCAACGGACGAGGTGGAAGGTGTCTGGCTGAAGGTTCGCTCTATAAACGATCCTTCATCGACAGCATAATGTCACTCTATACACCGGGGGTGGAAATACACGGAATAGCAATGGCGATGTGATTATAACAGGAATAAAAGGAAGGACGCGAGGCGATGGAGAGGGGAGAGCCGATGACACTTCGACATCAGCGAGAAAGAGTAGCAGGATGGAAAAACTGAGGAGAGGAAAGACAACCAGAGGAGGATGTCTTAGGAGAAAAACACCGTCATTATGTAAGAAGATGATGAAGAAGAAGAGCGCACAGACAGAAAGAGGGTCTGCTGGTTGTTGCAAAACGAAGACTGCCACCACAGAAACCATCACAGTTCGCTGAGGACTTTTATCCTCTCCTGTCCACCGATAAACGTCCTCTAGTTTTCTCTCCTCACCGTTGTCCTGCCTTGGCGTCTTTGCCATCATTATCTTCATTGCCCGGATCGCTGGATGTTCCCTGTCAGACCGGCCTTGTGGCGTCTCCTGTCTTCTCTCCAACATTCATGGAGTTTGGGAGCAGATTAAACCGGGAGGAGGAGGAGGGGCGGAAACATGGCCGTCTTCTCCATGCAGATCGCTGTCAGCTCCTGCGTAGTGTTTGTCTCTAATGTTACCGAGCTACGCTGCGCTATGGCTGGATCAACTTCAGTAGCCTGTCCCTGCTTCTCTTACTTTGCCTTTTCCTCTTGATCTGTCGCTTTCTCAAAGTGCCTCTGCCTCCCTCTCTCTATTTGCCTCTCTGTTTTGTTTCCTGAGCCTTTTTCTCCTTGTAGCATAGCTTAGTGCATTTCCATTCCAACTCTTTCTGACGCTGGCGATCTGTGGCCCTGTAAATTGCACACTGTCCGTCCCTCTGTTGCCACACATATTCGTATATATACACACACAGATGAGCGTCAAATCCTAGAGAGGAACACAGCGCAGCCTAAGCTGTCTAAGGCAAGGAGAAGAGAAGTAGAGCATTAGGTCATGTGACCAGGGAGTGCCAATGAGCGAGGGGGAGAGCAATGAGCAAGAGAGGTAGGAAACACATGTGGCGGTGACGTAGCTGCACCGTCATCTTCGTCATGAGTGTCTCCCACCCGGACGCTTGCCTCCACCTCTGGGTGGGCACATGTTTGCTTCGGTCACATGCCCACTTACAACGATCACCCACCACACACACCAACGGACACTCGAAAACGTCATCCACCCGACTCACTCTCCAGGCAGCAGTGACACAGCAGTTTCAAACTCAAGACTCGACTTAACCCCCGCGTCACATCCTCTCTGCGCAGTTCCTCTTTTCAAAGAACTAATGATCACATGAGGCGTTTTCTATCCTCTAAAGCTCTTACTGAAATATGTATAACGGCTACTCATAACACTCATGCCACAATACATAGTTTGATCAAAGCTCGATGTTTCACTTTGAACAAGGAAACAGTAAGAAGCCGATTGTCTTCCAAGTAGAATGATTATCTGTCGCATTATTGTGCCTTTGTATTTCACATATTGGACACAATCCGCCTTTCCTTAACAGCAGTGAGTTATTAACTAGAGTATGTTGAATATAGTTAACCAGAATATAGAATAGGAGCTTTCAGTAGGGTATGAATAAGCCATATATTTGAATTATTCCATATTTATGTTGAGTAGTTTTTGCAGGTTGTAAAATGTCAAAATATCAATTTATTTTATATTATTTATTTATATAAATATAATATATATATTAATTATTTCATTTATTATATTATTTTTAAGGTAAATCATATTTCCTGGTTGAATAAATGAAACTAACACAATTTCGAGCAAGATAATTGAATAAAGGTTTTTTCCATAATGGAACAACCCTACAAATAGTCCTGGATAAAAGGGACCTCACAGACATCACAACAACTACAACAACAACAACAACAATTACAACAACAGTGTTATAAATGAAAAGCATCACATGTCTTTAACACTAAATAGAAAGACAAGCTTAACTCTTGTTCTAGTCGAGGTCTGAAGGAAAGTGTCTCTGTCCAAATACAACGCTGAGTAAAACCAAGAAGTACAATTTGACCAAAACAACAACAAAGAAGAAGAAGAAGCCGGTGTTATTTCAGGACAAGAAAATGTCTGGTGTTTTCTGGAACCCTGTTTGAGAAAAGTCAGGGGTTTACCAACAAAGAATGCTCAGGATGTTTCTATGAGAGGAACACCACCATGCTGCCATTCAGGTTTGCCCATGAGAGCTGTCCTGAAATCACCCCCTGAGCACAAAGGGTTACTTCTCATCTAGATAGCAGAACAACGTGACTGATTACACTATAACCGAAGGCCACACCGCCTGTCATCTAACTTGTAAATCAATTCAAGAGAAAGTATCTGAACAGTGAAAATGAATTTTACTCACGGCAAACCTGCTGTAACCTGGCATCGAGAAAGAGGAAAGTACAACACACTCTCACATGGATCATCTCACAATCTAGTCAACCGATCGTCCAAATGAGTTGTTTTTTTCACGCCCTCGTGTCTTTCTCTCTCCAACTCTCTCACGTCTCTCGCATGCTGTTTCTCAGCAGCGCAGAGGAAAGGTCTTGGTTGTAGGAGTGATGACTGACATGAGAAATCCTCCCTCAGCCGTGTGTGTGCAGGATCGTATCACATATGACTAATCCTGAATCATCCTTTTTTCTTCTCATCTCAACAAAGTCCTGACATAAAAGAGAACTTTCCGGCACCCGAAACAAACTTGTATTTAAATTTGACCAACACAGTGGGAGGTTTGTGTGTAGGAAACACATGAGGAGCCAAAACAGAACAACCCATTCTGCCTCATGTGTGAATTATATTTACAGGAACTGCTGTGATTTCTGCAGATTCATGACTGCTCATCAGTGGGAGGATTTAGGGTTAAAGCCATCGAGCAGCTCACATGAGCACCATGTTCTTGACATGAGTGTGTGTGTGTGTGTGTCCCCTTCTTCCCATCTTTTCCTGTCAGCTGACTCCCCCCTCTACCTCCATACACCCCCACCCCACATTGCCCTGCAGTCTAAAGCCATCAAGTTCATGAGATCTGACACACTTCGACTTTCTTTCTCCTTCCCCCCTCGTTTTCTTTCCCTTCCTCCTCTTCCCACCCCCAACACACACTTTACTGTCTCTCGTCACACACGCACACGCACGCACGCACACGCACACACACGCACACACACACACACACACACACACACACACACACACACACACACAGAGGTGGGAAAGTAAATGCATCCACTGGCCACACTTGCAGAGGAGCAAACTTTAATGATTTTCTCTCCCGCACACACAGAGGCTAGCATGCCGACAGTATTGGATTGTTCGGGGGGGTCAGCGGGTTTGTTGTTGGGCAGGACGAGAGGCTGCAAATATTTAACAGAGCAGAAAAAACACAAAGCGTTTCAGCCTGGTTTAACAAATAAAGGGGAATAAATGACTGGGTAATCCTGTTATTATGATTAGTTTAACATTCATTTTGCTAGATTTGTCTTTTTCTTTAAAAAACTCTACACTTTTCTATAGATAGAAAAAATGACTTACAAGTCACTTTCAATATGACATATATACAGTATATAAAGTATTATTGAGATATGATATAGGACTTAGATCTGGGGTCCTTTAAACTGTTGAAATATATACAGTATATCAAATTTAATTGAAGATTTAAAGGCTTTATGGTCATTTTATTTTCAGATAATGCTCTCTGGTCATTCAATGATTAAATATAGAATAACCACAAGGTAAAAGCTATGTTAGTATACTCCCATGTGCATTTAATACTCAACAAGTTAAGTATTTTCTCATTTTGTTAAGAAGTTTAATGTCCAAACGACAGAAGAAGCCCTACTTTTAGATAAAAGCTATTTCAGTATTTGGCGAGCTGAGAGTCTCAGATGGTTTTCACATGTTGTGCGCTCTCCAAAGTTAGCAAAACAGTGACTTTAGGTTAAAGATCAGCATGTTATGCGTTTTCCAAATGACACAATGACTGATTTAACAAAGTTTGGCTGCTTTTATTATAATACAGCGATACAAGCCACGCATGCAAGCTAGAAGAACTACACCCTGCCTAAAATAATTGAGTGCAAATTCTCTATAAGAGTGGAACTCCTTATGCAGCGTGTACATGTATCTATAGGTGTACTGCATGCCTACACCATCAGCAGACTGGTTAAATATTAAGATAAGATAAGAATTACTTTATTGATCCCAGACTGGGAAATGTTTGCGTTGCAGCAGCATGATACAATACAAGTCATTGCACATAATCAGTCAATTAAGCTTCATCTTGGCGCGCATCTGCCTGTTTCTCTATCTTTATCTGTTTTCCCGTTTTCCAAAACTAAATGCTTAGCATACTCAAAAAGTCAGACAATTGATGGTGCCTTTTTGAATTGCATATAAAGGCTTTGCAACATAGTCAACATCTGAAATATTGTATCTATGAATGTACACTCTGTTAACATATGATAGACTTCTCCTTGTTATTTGTCTGTTTCTCTCCCTTTGTAATTGCCCAAACTAAATGGTAAGGATAGTCAAAAACTGAAATGATTGAGAGACTTTTTGGAACCAGTGAAGACGCGTCTATGAATGTAGATCATCCTGTTAATCATGTTGTTCATATTTTAGGTTTCACCGTGTTATTTCCACCTTGCACCCGTCTGTTCCCTCTCTTTGTCTTTGCTTTCATTGCCATCTGCCCCCCCCACCCCCACCCATGGCTCCTCCCCCGACACGCTCCCAGGCAGGACAGTGTTGGGTTCAGGGCGTGTTTGTGTGTGTGTAGATCGTAGTGCTGAGTGCACGGCATCCAGTCTGAGTCATACCTCCTGACTTTCGGCACGTGCAACTCGGCACGAATAGCCCAGCTGGGGAAGGCCAACCCTCCCCCCTCCCTCCTTCCCTTACCCCTCAGCTCACAAAGAGAAAGAGAGGAGCGGTTTGAGGAGGGAGGAGGAAAAATTAAAGGTGGTGAGGGGAGGTGGGGGTTTGTTGGGCAGGGTGGAGCTGCTAAAAAATAACGAGGAGGAGGAGGCGCTGTTTCAAAGAGGCAGCTCTTTGTGCCGGAGGTTTGAAAAGAAGGAGCAGAATGTAATCAATATATAGGATATGTCTTTGGGTTTGAGACAAAGAGGGTGGACTAAAGACAGACGGGGAATGGATGTGGGTAAAAAATACTGTGAGCAAGTCAGAATAAAGTTTACATCCATGTCCAGCATTAACAGTTCCTCCTTAAAGTAGAAGATTGTGGATAATATATTTCATATTAGAGAGCATCCTTATTTCTTCTGTACATTTTATAATGTCTAGATACTCAGTTTTATTGAGAATATTTTACATTTGTATTGTTTACCTTTGTATTTTATTCTGTTTTTGTAAATCTTGTAGATGGCTGTCCACATGCTGCTGTGACAGAACAATTCCCCAACTATGAATAAAGTATGTACTTATTTATCGAGTAAGGCAACTTGTCTCCAGATGAGACACATCACACACTTAATAATTATGTGAGGGCTTTTCTGGAGATCATATTAGGGGTTTTAAATGCTCATACTTGAGAGGGAAAGCTGGAGGAACGTCTCGCTGCACGGTGGCTGGTTGCCAGCCTTGTCTCTCTCAGGACTCCGGCTAAGATTAGCTTCCCATATGTTCACGTCAGGCGGAGCCGGGCTTAAAGGGCCAGTTCTCCACCGAGGAGCCATATACACTAAATCATGCTGATTTACAATCAAGGTCCAAATGCTTTTTATATCACATAAAAGGCTCTTATAGAGGATGATGTCTGGAAAGGTTTTAAGTTCTTTGGGAAGTAAATACATGCCATGTGTTCTGAACTGCCAGTGTTATTCACTGTCTTACATTAAAGCAACACAAATGAGTCTAATAATCAATCACATGATGGAATGAAAAAGATCGCCTGCTGTTTTTATTATCGTTTCATTTGAAGTCTTTCAATATGGGCAGAAAATGCTGTTTTCAGCTTCATTTTTTAAAGGTGAATTATTGCTTTAAACAAGGAATATTATAAGAGAAAAATACGACAAGGCCTTGGGTAATTGTCTATCAATATTTAGATAAGACCATAGCAACACCATGAGAACATGATCAAAAGGAAGGTGTTGATGTTTATTAATTGGTTAATTAATCAATTACTTTATCAATCTAAAAGTAAATCAACAAAATAGTCATTGATTTAATCAGTAAAGACATTTTAAATTGCAAAAATGCAGTTTTTCAGCCTCTCAAATATGGATATTTCCTGCTTTAAACGTTTTAAATCATATTTAAGTGAATCTTTTTGGGATTTTTTACAGAAAGAAGACATTTAAAGACATCATCCTAGACTGATTTTTCTGACATTTTTATGGAGCATAAATCAATAATGAAGATCACCATTAATATCTTACATTAAAATCCATCATGTATGAATTCCCATGAATAAACCTCCGTTGTTTCAGAGATCAACATTTTCCCCGTGCGTGCTCCCATCGTGAGATAAAGCTTTGACAGCTGTGGCGTTGTGTTGCATAAAACCTGGCGGCGGGGCAGCCGAGGGATTCAGGATCGAGTAAAGTGTCCAGAGGGAGCAGCGAGCAGCCACCAGAGAGGTGAGAGTTAAAGAGCTGGAGCAACAGCTGAGGGCTCCTCCCATCCCACCCCCACCCCCGCTCTCCCCATTCATTTTTTATTAACTGCGGCACCAGGCGGCCGACAGCCTCCCTCCGACATCAAACACTGATCCCACCAACGATGGCACACACTGAAGCTCGTGGTGCCATGCAGGGTATTGATCCATCATGATCACTGGCACACTGAAGCAGGACAGAGACTAACACCTGCTTTGCCATCATTAGATACAGATTACACCTCTGAGTCCGTAATGTATTCATGATTGCATGCATGAGGCAATTATTGGTGACTATGTGCATTATTAACTCCCAGGAGGACCTACAGGATGGGATGTTTTCACGTCCTTCAGGCGTCTTAGCTACAACACTTCTTCTGTAATCTTTCATCAGTCAGGGAAATTACTTCGACACAATGAGCTGTAAATGTTTGTGAAGTGCCAGGAAGCAGCTGACGATTTCGGAGTTTGCTTGCAGGGTTGTAGTCAAGGTTAAATGGGTTTATATTTAGTCGCTTCTTAACTGCAGACAAGGCTTCAACTTGAACGCAAGTAATTCAATCAGTACTGTGAGGATTTGTCACCAACTTAAGGACGCAGAATAAATGTATACTTCTCCTGCAAAATAACCATTTAAATATCAATCATTAACCTCGTTTTTATCTTGCATGCCTCCCTCAGTAAACGGAGATTGAGAAAACGGAGAAAAGTCTTGATGTAATGATCTACAAGTAGGTCGCGTTAAAGCAAGACTTCTGCACGTCTGGAACTTGTGCAAGCACACTACTGGTTCAAGTGTTTTAGATTTAGTTTTATTGAGCAGTTACGAGGTTGGGAAGTAGTGAGCTTACGACTGAATACATGAGATGTCCTGGACAGTTTCGACACAGTTTTGCTGTTATCTTACCTGAAATTATTAAGACTTTTCTCCATTCTTGGATTCTTCGTTCACCGGAGAGACACGCAAAAGTTTTATTTGGGAACTCAAAGTAACAATGGAAAGGTAACTGATCTATAAATGGTCATTTGCGTGTGATTACTCCTCTAAACAAAGATCCATAAAGGATTATTTGATATAGCTTTGCTGTTGTTAAAGCAGCCCCATTTTTAAGTCATCGAGTCCACATTTTATTGATCTTTTCTTCTCTGTGGAGGCATGCAACATTCCTTTCAAGATTTCAAGGAAACACAAGGTGAGCAATTGATCCAAAATGCATTTTTCATGAAAGCATATTAAAGGGAAAGATTAAGATGTGTCCTTCATTCATTACTTGTGACGTTCTGAGTGGAACAAAGATGCAAGAGCATGACAGCACGATGTGTTCACCGTGAGAACCAAAACGCAGATCCCGGCTACTATAACAGTCTATAAACCCCGTTTTACCCACGGCTATTAGATCACTAGTTGTGTTTCAGGGCACACAGGAAACATAGCTGCGTTTTTTCACAGACGGAAACTTCACACAGAGCAGTGAACGCATCGCGAGCCAGCGCTGAATGGAAGAGGTGATGTCAAACCCTCCACTTCCTCGGTCTCTACTACACTACACACACACACACACACATATGCACACGTGTGTTGTTCGTCACGTGACCAAACTTTGGATGCCGGACTTGAGCTAAAATTAAAGCACTGATGTCATCAGACATTCAGTGTTGCCACGGAAACTGGGTCAGCGTTAACCCTTTGCGAGTGAAGCCGGGGATTCCGGCGTTAAAAAACCTTCCATCTGCTGTCTTGCACATGGAGCCTCTACTCCGCTTTCTGACTCTTTCCCACCGCCGTGCCGTGTGAAGTTCATCTTACGTAGACGGAGGAAATCCTGTGTTTGTGCATGGAAAAAAAAAATCACGCGAGTGCAGTGTGTGTGTGTGTGTGTGTGTGGTGTGTGTGTGTTTTATAACATGTTGTGGTGAACTCTTAACTTGCTTCCTGAACAGCTAAGACTTGAAAAAGCAATCATAGAAAGCGCAGACTGACATGCTTTCAATCATGTGCTGGACCTGTGTGTGCGTCCTGAAAATATACTTGTATGAAGGCCGTAATGACTAACTTTCTTTCAAAGAACACGGCGAAGAGTTCTGTACAAAAATAAGTAAGGGAAGAGTGACAGCAGGTTGAAGTCCATGCTGAATAAATATGTTTTATATATTCACAGTGCTTGCGTATCTTATGATCCTGGATAGGGAATTCAAAAGTATTCCTTTATAGTTTAAAAAGAATGTGACTAAACACTTTGAGGCGGAGCAGGTTAGCTAATGCATGTCTGATATTCAGTGTTGGGCAAGTTACTTCCAACATGTAATACAGTACATGTTACTTATTACTGTCTGCTTAATGTAATAAGGTATTTACATTATTACTGTCTCTGAACTGTAATGCGTTACACTACTTTTGCGTTACTTTGAGTCACTTTCACCAAAATAACCACAAAAGTAGGGCTTTAAAAGCTCAAATGTAGTTTATTGCAGCTCATTAATTAAAGCTATCTATCTATCTGGCAGTACATGATGAAAATTAGGAAAAGAGCTAGAGATTAAACTCATGCTCTGTTTAGTGGGCTGAATAATATGTGGTACCGGTAACATGACGTCTCTGTGTGTTATTAACAACATGTTAGTGGAGCCTCTGCACGGCCCTGTAACCTGCTGTATATGAACGAGTCTCTATTCAACGTTAGCTCACCTTGTCATTGGTATGTTAACGGGGATTTGGCTGACAAGCTTTCTAAAAGCTGGCGATTCCACAGAGGACAGAGGCTGCAGATGTTCAACACTCTGCCACGAGTCTCTGAACTTCTCGGGGTTGAACCAGCAGAACAGACCCAGAGAAAGTGACCTTGTGTTGCTTGGGCCTGCGCTCTCTCCTGTCTCTTTCTTGTCTTTTCTCCGACCCTGCAACTCTACATTGTGAGCCTGCAGCTCTGCATTGTGAGCCTGCAGCTCTGCATTGTGAGCCTGCAGCTCTGCATTGTGAATCCGTTTCTGCAGCCCTCTTAACTGATAGTCAAGAGTCTTACTGAGTTACTATTCTACCTGCACAATTGTTCCTCTGGTGTCGGAATGTCTCGCAATGTTTGTGATTTCTTAAAAACAAAACACCACATCACTTCGGGTTCAAATGTGTTGTAACTGCGTTACTGACAATTGTAACGGGTATTATATTACCCAAATTTCAGAAGCAATGCGTTATATTACTGCGTTACTTCTGAAACGCGTTACACCCAACTCTGCTGATATTCTCTGTCTGTTTTTGTTCTAGTTTATATATTTAATGATACAGTATGATTACTAACCAGAGCTGCGGGCGTGCTGGCTGCCCCCCTGGTTATTCTTTGTGGGACCGGGGAAATGTTTGACAAGGAAACAGATCCCGATGAGATAAACACCGCGGCGAGGACCATGACCCCGGACAAACAGGAGCTCAGGAAAAGGCCACAAAGGGAGCGAATAGGAACTTGTCTGCACCGATTTTATTTTCACCCCCCTACAGATGGTCGTATATACCTTAAAGATAAAGAGGCACGGGGATTACAGCAGACTTAGAGGTAAAGAAAACCTGTTCATGACATTTGAAACTGATTAACTATATACTTCATCCCTGTGGTGACGCAGCTGATGTGTATCTGTCGGCTCGGATGTCCTCGAGACATTATCCTGCAAGGTGGGGAAGTAACTAAGTATATTTACCAGTACTTAAGTACAATTTTGAGGTCATTAAGGCCATTTAAGATACTTCATTCTTCTGTTCCACTACAATTACAAACATTTTACTCTTCCACATTTATTTGTCAACATTAGTTACAAGAACCTTTGTATTATTAATAAGAAATGATGTATTATGATGAACCAATATGGATTTAGATACCAAGATATAAACACATGCACTGATTATATTCCAGTAATATCAGATATACTGAATATTTGTCTTCCTATATTATTGCAAAACCCAATCAACACATTTTGATCCCAATATGTCTGTACTTTAGTAAAAAAAACGAGGGCAGAACTTTGAGTTGTAACTGAGTATTACTCAAAGACCTTCTTCCACCTCTGGTATCTTGTCTCTGTCACATTTTCCCCTACGCATGAGAAGTCAAACTAAAGCTTTCTTTCTCCCGAGAGAGGACATCCTAATAATCTTATAACTCGACAAATCCTTTCCTCATGAAAACCTCGCCGCTGAAACTTCCCCTGCACATAAAACACAGGAGCGTGCTTCGACTCGACAGGCTGCAGAACAGCAGCGCTCAGCGGCCGCCACACGCCACAGGTTACTACGCCCGGCAATCACACACGTACGCATGCGTGACCCACTAACTTTTACTCCCTTTACCTCATTTGACTCCAGAACCTAGGAGGAGGAGAAGAAGAAGAAGAAGAAGGACGGCCCCCTGGCTCCTGAGCCGGCGAGTCGGCTTCCTCCTCCTCCTCCCTCTTACTCCCTCCTCTCCCTGGCTTGTTGTATCTACACATGCTTGGCTCTGGCACCAATCAGAGGGCAGCGTGGGACGCTTTAAACTGAGGACGCCACTACTTCATCATGAGGCGCTCAGCTCACTTGGAGATAAACTTTGACACCGTCAGCTGCCGAGTGCGGAAACTGAGATTGCCAAAGTAAATCGTGAGACGTCTAATAATGCACCTTTATTCCAACCGGCGATGATATCACGGAGAAATAATGAGCTCGCCGGAGAGAGGAGCAAATAGTCAAACGACACACTAGCGACTGAGCCACAGCGGTTCCTGTCTAATAGCTATTGAAAACATAGACATACATAGCAAAACTAACAGAGCGGAGTCACGTTTAAAGGAATGTACGAGCAAACACACACATAGAGTAAGTAGTGCCTGCGTTGACTGACGTTTACACCTCGTAAATAAGCGGGAATCAAAGCAACATTAAGTGACACAAATGTCTTACCTCCGCTGGAGGATCAGGGTTTCCCAAGCTGCCTGGTCGGTTGTCTTCAAAGTACTCCACCTGTACAGCCATTCA
Source organism: Eleginops maclovinus (assembly GCF_036324505.1). Lineage (NCBI taxonomy): Eukaryota > Metazoa > Chordata > Actinopteri > Perciformes > Eleginopidae > Eleginops > Eleginops maclovinus. The sequence goes on from NC_086360.1 coordinate 25,715,864, forward strand.
ACAGAAGAAGAGCGAGAGTAAGGGGGGGGGGGGAGAGAGAGAGACAGAGAGAGATGGGAGGGGGTGAGAATAACAATCAATAGAATAATGCGACAAGGGCCTGTTTGAAACAGACTCGTCATTAAGGGTAAGCACCGGGGGTAACGTGTCCGTCTCTAAACACACACCTTCCCATGCTGTCATGCTTTTTTTTTAAATACTGTATTTCTCTTTGATTTGTGATCAAACAGAGAGCCGGCACTTCCCTCTGTTGCTGGGACACAGAACGAGATTCAATTTCAATTAAAGAATTATGTAATGTCTGTACCCTCACCTGACACAACCTCCCTCATGTATATAATAAATGCTGAATAGGAGAGAGTGTGTCGGTGTGTGTCAGTCAAACGCTGGGATGCAGAACATGGAAACTGTAAAACAAAAGCATCTTCTTATTTGGCACAGCATGTCCCCCCCCCCCCCCCCCTCCCTCTACATAACCCTGGCTGTCTCAATGTTAAATGATGTGTTTTGTCTAGAGCTGTTCCCCAGTCCCGCCAATCTCACCGCTCCTCCTCACCCCCCACCCACCTATCAATCCTAAAATAGTCTGGAGTGATGAATATTTACCCTCCAAGCCTCTGAGCTGCCTTGGTTTGTACTCCGCCGTCCGCTGGCCGAATCCCCATCAGAAGACTCCCTCTTGTCTTCACCTCTATCCCTCTCTCTCCCTTTCTTCTCTTTCTCTCTCTCTCTCTCTACCTCTCTCCTCTCTTCTTCCTCGGTCTCTCTCTCTCGCCTGTGTTCCAGCAGCCCATTCAGGAAGCCATCTTGTGTTTTTAATCTGGTTTTACATGAGCCCTCGTACGCACGTTCTCCCTCTCTCTCTTTCTCACTCGGTGTCGCTTGTGCTCTTGCTCTACCCCCTCCCTCTCCCGCTCTCTCTCTCTCTCTCTACCGCACACACACACATGCAAAAGGGATTTTTTTCTCTCTCTCTCTCTCTGTGTGATTGCTATCACTCTTTCCTCCCACACGTTCACTTATTTTCTCTTTTCCTTCTTCATGCATGATGTAAATGCCCCTTTAACCAACCCCACTCACCCCCTCCTCTTCCTCAAACATATACACTCGTGAACAAATGTATGTATGTATACACACACACACACACACACACACACACACACACACACACACACACACACACACACACAGAGAACGCCGGGGAGAGACGTCACGCTAGAGATAGCACACAAAGGCAGTCCGTCCACCAATCAGAGGCCGGGCTGGGCTCTGCTGCTAGGGTGAAATAGAAGGAGAGCAAGTGAGGGTGGCGAGAGAGGGAGAGAAAGAGGGAGGGAGAGGGCGAGAGAAAAAAGAGCTAGAAAAAAAGGGAGGTAAAATAAAAAGGGAAAGGGTCTGTGTGAGTGAGTGAGTGAGTGAGTGTGTGTGTGTGTATATGTGTGTGTGTGTGTGTGTGTGTGTAGCACCATAAAGAGACTGACATAAAGAGACAGAGCGAAGGTGGTTGGGAGGTGTACAAGATTGTGTGTGTGTGTGTGTGTGTGTAGGGGGGGGGTCGGGGGAAGGGTCGTCTCTATGCCTGTCAATTATCTCCTCGAGCTCGCCTTCCCTAAACAATGCCTCTGGTATGTGGTATCGCTGAGCACCATCTGTGTTCAGGGCTGCCTGCAATAACTGGACTGGACTGCTCAGCGCGCACCACACACACACACACACACACACACACACACACACACACACACACACACACACACACACACAGAGACCCTCTCAAAGAAGCCTCACAACTCCCCCCCCCCACACATACACACCCATGACAGGCGAAATGCACAATAACACAGCAAAGCCCAGCATGCTGACTCAGAGAAACAGACAGACTGCTACTGAAGAGAATCAGAAATTAAAGCAAAGTAAAAGCTGCGTTCGTAAACAAATGAGTGATTTACAACGTGCAAACACCCTGAGAGCTGCCGTGTGGCTTGCATTTCACGAGAATGGCATACCAAGCATATTTTTGGAAGCGGTTGTTCACCATGTTTACATCCTTGCAGCTTTTTAAAGCATCTGCACGTGTTCCTACGTGCACGTAACCGGGCGGAGGGGAAGGTTTTTTTTGTCTAAATCATTAACCAGGTAATTCTGTCACGTTTTTATCGAACCCCTTAACAACTGTAAAGGATCGCCTCTAGTGAATGGGCAGGTTTAAGAAAAGTGGGCCGAAGACTGTTTGAAAAAGGCGCCGGAGAGACGAGACAAAGTCAACGAAAGTTCACGCAGGCTGGCGAAGACACAGCGAGCCGAGGCGAACGCACAGGACCGACAGCGAGACAGAGACAGAGAAGGGAAATGAGACAGAGAGAGGCAGCCGCGCTCTGACACAGCATTTGTGGTGTGTGTCTGACGCTCTGTATGGCACGGGAAATCCCCTCTGCTGACGTCACACAAGGCCACGTGTGTGTGTGTGTGTGTGTGTGTGTGTGTGTGTGTGTGTGTGTGTGTGTGTGTGAGTGTGTGTATGTGTGTATATGAGTGTGTGTGAGTGTTTACGTGTGAGCAGACAGGGGTAAGCTGGACAGCGAGAGCTTCAGTGTGTTTCGGTACAGGTGGCCCCGGTAGTACTCTGAGCCGTGGTCGAGTGAAAGCAGCGGTAATGAGAAGAGTACGAGCGTGTTAGAAATATCCACAACGTCCTCGCGAGAGGAAGGTCTGCAGACTCAAGAGGAAGCTTTTCTCACTCCAGAAAATCTTGCCTCCTTTCACAGCCTTCAATGCATGCATGGCAATCACTGACGGAGCATTATCACTCCCAGACGCAAATCCTATCTACACCAAGGCAGCGTCATAATCCTGACACACACACGCCTCATTCAACTTCTACTTCATTCACAAACGCCCTGTAGGTTGTCGTATCCACTAACATTTAACGAGAGGTTTCCAAAACCTAAGTAACCCTTTAAAGAGCCTGCAGACTTTACACCTACACAGGGAATTGAGGCTCAGTTTGATCGTTTCGATAGCGTGTACTAAAAAGATGCATTAAGTTGCAGGAGGATGGACAGAAGACAGTGGGGGAGCTGCTGTAGTTTCTCTGCAATTTGATATTTAGATTTCTGCGAGCAGATATTGGCTTTCAAATAAAAAATAGGATAAGCCAGATATGAGATGATCTTACAGAATAAAATATGACAAGTTTTCTTATTTTGCCTTTTGAATGTGCATTGAATTTTAGCTCTACATCGGTGAGTATGCAAATTCAACTTGATGCCATTTACAATAAGATGATAAAAATGTGTTTATATTCATGTCTGTAGCAGCGGTGGACCAAAATGTATTGAAAAATGGGGGCAAACCAGCACAAAAAACGATGTATTGCATCCTTAGTAATTAATAATGACTCATAATTAATAATAATTCATCTGCTTCGACTTTGTTTGTTGTGCATTTTGTCTTTTTCTGGCGCATTACAGTGTAGGGAGGTGAAAAGAGACCTATTTAATATAATAATATGTATATAATAAACATTATTACCTTTCTAAATGCAATACAGGTTACATGGTTGCATGTACTCTGTTGAATGGTGCATTAAATAGAGGCCTGGAACGATGCAGCGGTGCATGATCTGAGCAGCCAGAGGTTAAATCTTCTGCATGTGTTCACATTGTACAACAGTGAGCGGTTCTCATGGGAGGAGCTGGAGGATGTGGTTGCCAGGCAATAAGGGACTCAGCTGCTACATCCATGCAGAGGTCAAAGGTCAGAGATGGAGGATTGTGGGGGAGGGGTATTGACGGATGAACGGACACTTGGTTAAGAGCTTATGGAGAAAAGCTTGTGATGCCGCGGAACAATACACTCCCTGTTGTTAATGGAGACGGTGGACCAATAGAGATCTCTGTTGAGCGGTATTCTGATGTGAAGATAGGGATCATTCTGGAATAACATCACTAGCACTGAGCTCTGTAAAGAACCTCCATGGCAGTCTAGTTGCGAGCATAGTGAACCCAGAAATATACAACCAGGAAGTGGCCATATCTGTACTGATTTTGACTGCCATGAGTAGTGATGCAACAATTAGATACAGAGAGCACAAGATGAAAATGATTATCTCTACTTTGGACAATTCTTTTTCAAATAAGTAGACAACCTGTCCAACCATAATGGTCCAGAATCCCCTTAATCTTCCAAATCAACCACACATTTGTCAAAATAAGCCCATAGAGAGAACACATATTGGCATTCTACAGTGAAAACTGCCATTTTTATTACTGAAATCATCATCAATTACCCCCAGTAACACTCCAAAATCCACATACTGTAGACTGTAATGATAATTATTGCTCATTACAACTTATGCTAATTGTGCAAATTGCCCAACATATGCAAGTTAGCATCTGGCAGTTTCCATGTGCTGGGGACCCCTACTATATATTTCTATCATAAAACTTTGGTGTACTCAACATTTCCTGCATCGAAAGGCATTCGTCCGGGAACGGATGTCAACGTTAGGTATTTAATCCTATTATAATACAATAGTTTCAGATATATGTACCTCACTATGGCGCTAGAAGACACACTCTGTAGGATTTATCCTCTGGGAGACATGACTGTCTTTACAAACCTTTGTGTGAAGTAGATGTGGTGTGGAGTCTGACTATTTGCTGAATCAAAAATATTGGTAAACTGGGTGGGTTTAGCCTGGATCTGAATAACATGTCGCCAGCTTGCAGAAACCACTGTCTCGAGACATGTGGATAGAGAATGAAATGGTTCAGGGTTGAATAGGGGTAAGGTTCCCTCAGAGGTCAGGGGATTCAAAATATGGAGGCTGTAAACCTCTATTACCACTCAACAACAAGAGAGACTCGGGCCACCAAGAAAAGATAGTAGCCCCACATCTTTGTCCCATAAAGCACCAGGACAATTAGTGCTTCCTGATTTAAAGCTGACTTCCTATGTTCTTTTTAGCAGGAGACCACCATGTGTTGCTGCTGCCACTTCACAAAGCGCTCAGCAGACAGGACAGGCCTCAACAATGTGATGGAAGCCCCGACTTCCTGTTTGAGGCCAAAAAAAACGTTCCTCTTGACTTGTCATGTCCTTGTCTGATCTTCAGATCTACAGACATGACTGAGAGGTGGGGAGGCGTAATATGAGACGGATAAAAGAAAAAGTCCCTGCACATATTCTGACTGTTGCATTGACTTGATCAATACCCTTTTGATAAGAGAAGCCTTTGTGCACCTGGTGTAATGCATCCTGCTCACCCATTGCTATAAAACATTAAACAATAGTAAGTTTTCCTCCGAATGTTGCACAAATTTTACCGAGATCTTTGAGAAACTGCCAAATAATATTGCATCGGTTAATTCTGTTTCCTTTGCACATGTTGTTGCATTTTGCTTTAATTTATCCACCCTTTCTACCACAGAAGAGCTGTGTCCATTAAGGTTTCTTTATGTGCATGTTTAACATCTGCATCAAAAGAAGATTGGTATGAAAGCCCGGTCTTTAGTCGTGATGTTGTGTGTGAAAATGTTTAGTATGTGCATGTTGGTGACAGAACAACCCCACGTGCCTGTGCAGTGTGTGTCCACTCCCCCGTCATGCTTTAAACCTCAGTCTGGTTTTTCCTGCTTCTCCTCTTCCAATACTGCTGACCATTAACTGTGCTTTCCCATCCTTCCCTTGACTTCACAGCCCTTCCCCCCAGTAAGACGCTGATGCACGTACAAACACACAAAGCCACACACACAACACACACACACACACACACACACACACACACACACATCCGCTAACAAATATGTGCACACTTTGAAAAACGTGCACTCTTCCTCTTTCTTCACACAGCCCCACACAAATACAAACTGGCCTAAGGTTAACCCCCACCTCTATTTGAAGCCTCAGAGGTCAAAGGACAAAGCCCAGGCAACTGCAGGAATCTGCACTGCTGCTGTTTGGCAGCCCTAAGTCTCTCCGCCATGCAAACACACACACACTAGGTCTGAAACGTCTCTGCTTTATCTTCAGGACAGTATTTGAGAAGGATCTACACCCACAGTTTAAAGGTTACTCGTCTGTATCCCTTGCCCACTCGCACAGCAAGAGAATACTCACATTTTCTCTGTAAAGCAATGTTCTTGAAAGGACTATATAGTGAAAAAATAGTGATAAATGACCATCTCAATTCCACAAAGTCTCTACATGTGTTGGTTTGTTTGTCTAAACCAGGGGTGTCAAACTCAATTTCATCGCGGGCCACATTAGCATTGTGGTTGCACTCAAAGGGCCGTTTTTCACTGGAAGACAATATAAATATACATATATAATATACATAGAATATTACATTACATTATTGCCTCTGCATTGGATAAGTATTGGTTTTGATTATAACTACATCTGAAAGCAGAAGTCTAGGGAAAATATGCAACAATTACAACACTTGTACAATAACACATAGTTGTGCACTGACATATGGTGCACGTAGACTCAGAAATACTGTATGTGAGTGCACACTTACATTTCTCTATCTGTTAAATAAATCCCGTGAATTTATGAGATTAATTAGCCTTATTATATGTTCTTAGATCAATCACTGTTTAAGTATTTATAATATGAATTCTGCAATATTTGAATAGTTTGAAAGGCAAAACTTTGAAAACCCCTGTTCCAGACCCTGGTGTGTATCACCTGTCACTCATTATTGTCAGGGATGAGGAGGGGCGGTGAGGAGGAAGAGAGAGGAGACGGTGATGGCGGGAGTTTTCCTCCTGCCTTCACAAACTTTACACACGTATTTACAAGTACTCATCGTCTGAATGAGTCAAGACCTCACATCTTTCTCAAATCACTAAAGTGGAAATAACCGTAATGCAAGTTTATTTTAAACACATAAATCCATGTGTCTCTGAATGAGCCGTAGCGACACAGGGCTGTTAACAGAGCGGGTCATTCTGTGAGGAAGCAGCCGTCTGTCGGTTCTGGTTCCGCTGTTTCTTGTCTCGGTTGCTGAAGCAGACTTTGCTCCGCGTTTGGTGTCGCTGTGCAGCTCTGCCACTCACTGCCTCATTCGACAGTGACTGAAGTCGCTTCAGTGTACATGTCACCAAATGAGATGAATTGTGGGACACGTAGTTTATGGGCAACGAGCTTCTGTAAAGCGGAGTGTAGCCGTATAATAAACTTCATATTCTTTGAAAACTCTCCCGCGCCACATAGAATTAGGCCGGATTTGGCCCGCGGGCCTTGAGTTTGACACGTATGGTCTAAACCCAAGACTTTTCACTTGAATGTGATATGAAACCGTACAAACACAAAGAGCTCAATATATTCAATGATTAAATGATATTTTGCATGAATCTCTATTCTAGGTGCAGTAGTATGTGTGTGGACATCATCTGCAGCTCTGTTTGGGATGTCCTGATCGGCTGGAGCATGAAACCAAGATAAACCTGGATAAAGTGGGGTGGAGATAAAGTAAAATACTGATGTCCTTTTTGTCTGACCAACAGTCCTCAACCTTTTAATATTCAGTTAACTATGTTTTCAAGCAAGAATCGAGAATCTGGAACTTTACGCTTCAACATTAATGCCAATTTGTTTTCTGACAATTCACAAATCAGTTTCATTTATAAAGTTAAAAGAACCATTGAGTGTTTTTTCCAGTAGCCATGCTTTATAATTACTAATAAACTTTTCGTATAAGAAATAATAGTATAGCCAGTCGTGTCATATCATGTTTGCATGTTTCTGTCTCTGTTGAACACTGTTCTTGTGCAGAAGTAGTTCATTTATAAATGTGAGTTAGGTGATTGAAGGGCCACATCTGGAATAATAGTGTGGTCATTTTCGGTTAGTGCTATAAATAAACACTTTGCATATATGGCACGTGTTACTGACAAGCCCCCTTTAGCTCAGTCTGAGGACAAACAGGTCCAGGCTTGACAGATAAGGAATGCAATTAGCAGCAGAAGCAGCTATAGAGCTTAATGCTTTCTTGGTGTAGTAATGGTTTGTAATGAAAGTACTACAGGTCTCAGCTTCAATCTGCGGTGTTAACAACCACAATTGGTTGTGTGTTGTCATGGACTCTGACTGAGTTTCAACTGTTACATTAAGACCATTACAAAGTCAGACTACCATCCCCTTAGGAGAGTAGCAAGATGCTGGAGAGGGGTGGAGAAGAGTATGAAGGTGTTGAAAAAGAGCGGAAGAAGTTGGGGAAAAGTAGGAGGATGAATAAGAAGAGTGGAAAGGACGTTGTTGGAGAAGAGTAAATAGATGTTAGAGAAGTTGTGCTTGCAATTTGTTCCTTCTTCGTAAGTATAATAGCAACACCAGCACAGCTCCAACGCAGTCTGCCGTTGTTGTTTGAGCGGGAAATTCACTCTGGGAAAAGCAGCAACCTAAATGGTACCTAAGCACCTAGCAAGGTCTTATCTATGGAAGGGCAAACAGGTCTGCCAGTTGAACCATTTCCACATGAGCACTAGCCTCAGCACTGACCTCGAACACAACTCATTTTAGTGGAAAAACTGATTGAAAACTTGTGGCCCATGCGAGTCCAAATCGACCTAAAACACACACCTGTAATACTGTTGATGTGCTTACAGTATAACCTTTTGTATCATCGTAAAACAAACGTATCTGTACCTCACTCCGTCTCTTCTTCAGCTGGTCACATTTGCGCAGCTTGCAGATCTGTTTTCCCGTCCTGCGGTTCAGGCAGTTCTGGCAGGTGCCGCAGTTCTCTTTGCGCAGGCAGGGAGTGCACTCGCGACATTTCTTCCTCCTTCTCTTCTGGAGGTCAGCGCCGTCGTCCGGCGAAGCATCGAAAGGCGACAGAGAGAAGAGCCCCGCTTGCTGGTGTTCGGTCTCGATATATTTGCTCAGAGGAGACGTCTTCTCCAAGGTTTTCCTGTAAAAGTGGAGAGACTGGGCCTCCTCGCGTCCATGGAGAATTCGTGAATGTCCTCAGGTGGCGGACAAAGCCCTACCCTTGGCCCGGGCATGGTGACTGTCCTGAATTGTTTCTTAATTAAAGATTTAAAAGGTCCAAATGTACCATGTATATTAAGTTTGTTTGGTCTTAAAAACAACATTTGGTAGGAAGATAAAGAAAGGTTCAATCCCCTTGACTCTGCACGCTGTTGCCAGAAAAAGTCAGCCTATTGTTCATCGTGTCTTCTAGTCCGAGACCTCCAGGGACAGCTTGGGTATTATTCTGGTATCCTGGTCACCCCGGACAATCCTGGTGGTATGTTGCAGTGTGGGGTCCAACTTTCCTAGCTACCCTTTGGGATGGTTGGCGGTCCCCCACAGTCTGGGTGACCTGGGAGCATCCTGGGGGCTCATTTTGGTGTCGACACAGCCTGGGCCCTGGAAAGATAAAACAACAAGTTATAATCAATGCTAGAGACCAAAAAATAATTTGTTATTGGTAATGGTCAATGTTGACAGCTTAGTGGTAGTGACCTATGGAAGTCATGTGAATGAGGTGTAGTTTGTTTGGCTTATTATAACGCTTTTCTACTTCTAGAGATTGCATTTATGCTTAAAAGATCATAATTAATACAGTCTATTTGTGAATATGATCTTGCTGAATAAAACATGTAAATATCATCACCGTTTGTTGCTCACTGAGCTTTATATTTGCAATACATATCTGCAGTTCAATGAGAAAATCCCATTAACCTTTCAAATGATATGTATAAAGGCAGTAACACATGAATCACTACCTATATTGTGGCTCAACCTACTCTTAATTTAAGCATAAGGTCAAGATAGAAATGAAGTTGAAGCAATTTTTCAAATTCACACAATTCTCGATTTTAGGCAATAGTTTTTTGATAACATTTTCCAGATTGACCAAATATTTTCCTGTCAGATGTCACTTTACAAACATGCATGAGTTTAAATAGAAGTACGACTGGCTGTGCAGCATTTGATAATGTACAAGATATTACTCCTTGCATCGTAGCTCAGTCTGACGGCTGTCTGGATACTGTCTGGTTTCCAAACAGCTGTCAGCGCTGTGCATGCAGTTGGCTCAGACCCATGCAGGCATACGTGAGCAGTTTGAGAAGATACTGTGTTTTAATGGAAGACCCCACATGGGCGGGGGGGTTTATGTCCCCCTGAATGGAAGAAGGGGGTGATAAGTTGATGCCAGGGAAAGTCCTCTTTGTCTTGTGGTCACACTCTCCAGTCAACCGTCAATAAAGAGAATTGTGCTGAGAAAGCTCCATGTGTCTTTGCTCCTGCCTGCTCTCACTGTCTGCACCCAGCATGTTCCTCTAAACCGCAATGAGGGTAAAGCCTGTACTTTACTACTGTCATTTATTTTAACATCAACCTGTGGTCCTGGGAATTCATATGGATTAAAAGTGTGAAGCCTTGCAGCTTTGGCAGGACCTTTCAAGATGGGAAAATCACAAATTGACTTTTATTACAGTAGAATTATCTGTTGATAGTGTTTGTGGTCGTCCTTTTCTCCTAAATTACACTTCAATAATGAAATTAAACTTAAAGGAAGAGGATAAGAGGATTATGTTAAGAATGTATTTGAATTAGGAACACATGAAGAACGAATACTGAGTTAAAAAGTACGAATTTGGAGATAAAAAGTTAGGATTTAGAGTTTTAATTCTTGATTTTGAGATTAAAGGTTTAAATATTTGAGTTTATTGTCGGGATTCTGAGATTAATGGTCAGATATTTAATATCAAAAAATCTTTTTTCACATGTGGCTAATTCTCTTCTGTATAAAAAAAGATTTATTCAAAGACAAATAACTTCCCCAAAACTCTAGGATAAAGTAGTGAAACAAATACCCCTAAAAGGACATTTTAACTGTTAGCTTGTTAGCAGCTTTGCTAGCTCGCGCACACACTAGGCTTACAAATCGAGCTTTAGCAGAATAGTAACAATTGTTTCCGCACAAATCAATTATTTTGCACATTTAAGTATAAATTAAGCTACTAAACTTCTTAGTTCAGGACAAAAACCTTACCAAATGATGAGGCTCCATGGACCATGGTGCAAGTTATGCAGGTAACACACGTAAAGTTAGAAAGATGTCTACTAAAACAAATAGAAAACTAAATTAATAAAAAGTAGACAATGCCTTAAATTGACATAAATGTGTGACTTTAAATATGTTCCTGTTTCCCCCTATAAATTAACCTATTGCAACGCCATTATAGCCGCAGCTCAGTTGTTTAACTGCACGCTCTTGCCATCTCCTCACGTGGTCTAATCACACCGTCCAGTCCTGTAAATGAGCACGTGCTTGCCACTGCTGTGACTGTTACTGTAACACGTGGGCTATTTCCGACGAGGCCACCCCACCATCAGAGCAATCAGATAAACACTAACAGGCATCCTGAGATTTACATTAAGATAATGTGCAGTATCTGCAGCAGGATACACACACACACACACACACACACACACACACACACACACACACACACACACACACACACACACACACACACACACACACACACACACACACACACACACACACACACACACACACACACACATTAGGCTGTGAAAGGGATGATTGCTGTGAGGTGACAGAAACGGCACTTATCCCAGGTGTGAATACACACTCCACATTTACATCCACGGGACGGCCTTAAACTGTGATGCACACACCTGCAATCCATGGCATCTTATGGCACTATGTAAAAGCATTCACTAATTTTGCACATCAGAAACTTTTGTTACTCACACGCCTGCAAATGAACACATCGAAGTGAGTTAAATTACAAAAAGAATGCATAATATAAACAATTTAAAGATACAACTTACCACCCGTAGCGATGATTGACTCCTCAAATATTTCGATATTCCCTTGCAACCTTTAAACGTGATAAAAATTTAAAATAAAGGATTAAAAATTTTTTTAAAAACACACATCACAGAACCGAAGCTTGATTTTAAAGATATAGCACAAAAAAAAAAAGAGCAATAAAAGTTAACATGTGCACATGATGGGAGAGGGGGAAAAGTTGTAGCCTAATAACAACTCTGACTTAAAGCCACGAGACACCGAGAGAGAGAGGGGTTGTATATTTAGGAGGGGTTGAAGTGATCAGTAAATTATGGAGTGGAGTCCAGCCACTTGGAGCAAGGATGTGTGTGTGTGTGTGTGTGTGTGTGTGTGTGGGGGGGGGGGGGGGCGTCATATACTGGGGATGTGAGGGTTTTAAAATAGTCCATGTGATGCTGAAGAAAAGTGGTAATAAAGAGGGATGCGATATTGTAATGACATGTTTTTAATTGATGGCTTTAATGTCAGAGATGATCAGATTCCTTCGTCTTGTTTCAAGAGATTTGGACCAGATGTTGTAACTTCACGAGGGAGGGGTGAGGATATTTTAGGTTCCTCTCCATTATGGGATGCTCTGCTCGGATGAAGGGTTGCAGTGACCCCGGCTGACAGAGTTCAGGTACCTCAGCTGCCTTTAGGAGAAGTGAGGTCTGATCCACACCATGCTCAGCTGCAGAAGGAGGGTTGTGCAGGATAGTGTGATAGGGAAAAGGAATAAAGGGACAGCAAGAAACAAACACATTCATTTCTGACCGATTTTGTAGTTCTTAATCAATTTGGTCAATCAAAAAGTGGATTTGATTGATACTCCCTTAAAACTTCACAAAGCATCATGTAACAGCACAACTTTAAATCTGGCACTTTACGTTTCTTGTAAATATGTTATTCAGCATGGAAATTCATAATAAAACAGTCTAATAGTTTGGAGATCATCTTGGCAATTCAGAAAAACATGGACAACCTTTTTTTCCAAAGTTAATGCATTAAAATTCTTAGGGTACAAAATCATCTCACCATTTTTTATTCAGTTATTCAATAGTCTACCATTGAAGTGTGCACTAAAGTGACCAACGCTTATTGACTTAAATAGTACCAAACAAACATCGGGGGTGTCCAAACTACGGCCCGGGGGCCAAATGCGGCCCGCAGGCCATTTTGAATTGTCCCTCAGCAAGTTCTAAAAGTATAATGCAACATGGCCCACAAATTAAACTGTTGCTTGTCTTAAATTGTACTTCTCAAATATATATGTTCAAATATATTAATGAGCCCAATTTCCCAATTTAGAATTTCAAACATTTTCTAACAAATCTTAGTTTAAAAAAGCCCAATAACTTATTTCTGTAACAAGCTTTGATATTTAACCTTCATATTTACTCTTATTATCAGCAATCTGAGCCTTCTGTTTGAAGGAATGAGCTGCAACACAATAAATGAAACCCTAAAGACAGACGGGATGTAGGCTGTTTTTTCCTTAAAGCATTTTAAAGTATCGTGCTTTATTCTCCTACATTTGATTTATTTTGCTAACTTATAATTTAACTTTTGAGGCAACATTCACCTCTATAAGTGGCCCAGCTCTGCGTATATTTTTCTGTATGTGGCCCTCGGTGAAAAAAGTTTGGACACCCCTGCACTACATGATTGGCCTCTTTTTGAGGTATCCAATCAGATGCATAAACCCCAGTCATCGCCGGGTGGGTCAATCTCCTGCAATGACACATTTCGGTAGTTAAAAAGTGAGAACGAGGAAGAGACAATTAGTGTGCTTTTACTCGTTAATGCTGCACAGTGTAGTAAATCAAATATTCTCAGAGGACGTTATCTATTGGTAAATACACTTTAACAAGTGTGTTGATCTCACCAGGACTCCATGTACTAATGAGCTACATATCAACAGGCTCACAACATGACATTAGTCCGTTCTGAAAACAAAAATACCCAGCAACATTAATATTCAAAATGTTGCTTCAAACATTGAGAACTAAAACTAAGAAGAGTTGTCGTTTCCAAAGAACTTTATGACTGGCAACGCCACATCTAATTTCCCAGTATGAGCCACATTCAATAATGAGTGTTATCACTCGGTTATAACACATCAATCTTTATTTTTACACCATTTTAACACTCCACTGGAGGCTGTTAAACAAACACAAAACAAAATCCTGCAAACACAAAATGCAAACATTTCTTCTGCGGTACCTGCCCATTATTAAAACATGTTTTGGATCATTTGGACCAGAATTTTGAGCACCAAATGTACAGGATCAAACCTATTTCTTACGGCCACATTTGTGTAATTTGTTGAGGACAAAAACTGCTATGATCCTAAATACAAAACTGTAGACTTAAAGCTTTTTATTCAGGCTGTGTGACAGTATGCTGCAAGACACACAAGACATTACTTTAGAAAGTAGATATTCTGTTTTGTTTAATAAATAACACAATAAAACAGGTGAACGTGTTCCTGAAAATCTCCCACAAACCTCCACGGTAACACACAGTATCACTGCGTTAAAAGGAAATGTGAGAACCGGCAGATGTGAAAGTGCATGATGGAGGACGGACAGTGGTCTGACTCCAGTGCTGCAGACTAATCATTACAGTAATGCAACAACAAAAGTACAAATAGAAAAGCAAACAAATGCAGGACAAGGAATCAGAAAACTGGACAGGAAAGGACGATAAGAAAAACTGCAGACTTTCATTGCCAAGAAAAGTAACATAGAAACGTATAAAAATAAGGAGCACGTTTTGTGGGAAAAAGGAAGGTCATTTTTGCATGAATGATTGTTAGAAGTGTGAGCTGATTTATAGGGAATAACTTACAGTATTCGCAGTTACAGCATATCCACCCAATCAACCACATCTAGTGTCTCGACTTACTTTGACGTACTCTGATGTGTTGTTGAACAACAGTTTCCATCATAATGTATCAAACATTTTTGCCAAATTTCCCCCAAACCAGCACAAATAAATGCAAATAATGCTTCTTTTTTTGACATTATGGCGCTAAAAGGAGTTGGTCGGTGGAGATAAGCAGTAGGTGGCGCCAATTGCGCAGTCAGAAGACTACGATACCACTGAGGAAGAAGCGGGCACAACAAAACGACATCATTGAGCACCAGTGGAAACTCAGCTGTAAACCATGTAGAAAAAAACTCGATGTAAAAATGTGATTTCTGTAAGTTTCATATATTAATTTGTCATCTCAAGCGGAGCAGTTTCATTAGACGTTAGTCAGATACTGTGTTGATGTCATAAAATATGTGTATACAAACACACACGCTGCTTTTGATGAATCGTACAGCAAAGACTAGTTTTCTGCCAGAATATAAACCTCATGATTCCTCAATTTATTTTAGGGTTGGCTCGATTCTGATATACTTTTGGAGTGTAAAAACAAGTCTCCAGCACACTTATCCACAGGAACATGCCATAAATAAATGAAATCCTGTGTGGAAAGGCTTTTAAACCGGATTCCTTCAGCTATAACAGCACAGCATCAGACTGTCTTGACTTTGAAACGTTTAAACTTGATGAAGCCTGTATTAAAAAACAAACGTCTCATGTAACTGCTTGGGTTTGCTCAGGATTTAAAATGAACAGTGGAAAAACGCGGCCATGTAAAGTAGAGAAATATAATAATCGGGGTCTGATGGAGATGTTTATGTCGCATGTTGACTCATTACTTTAAGCAGCTCACTTTTACTTCAACAGAGGTTTCTTTGAGCAACGGTCCATCCTAACTGCTACATGGAGCCTCCCATTAGTCAAATCCTGCAATGCATATACACAGGGAATGTACCAACTCCCCCCATCACACCCCCGTCAGTCTCATGGTGGTTTGGTCCAGTAGTCACTGAGCAGCAGTCTTTATGTCCGCACCTGGAACTTGCCAGCCTTCGTCATGTATTTGATGCCTTTGAAGGGTTTATACTTCTCGCCGTACATGTCCAGTCGGTTCACCTTCAGCCCTGCAGAAGGATAACACATTTTTACATTTCTCAATCCTAATGGTCTGATTTTGGATGTTCCAGAGGTATGTGAGCTACTATAGAGATGTCTTTTTTTTTAGGTTTTTCCTCCGCTGAAAAATATCACATTTGCTTCAAAATAAATTCAGTGAACACATAAGACTGTTCAGAATCTTGATAGACTTTTGGGGGTTTTTGTTTCCCTTTCTATATTGAAAAACAAATGCATCAAATGTACAGCCGTGGAACAAAGAGACCACTATAAATTGTTCCTAAATCTTTATCTCTACATGTATGGCAGCCATTCCAGTGTGTGTTGAATTCCAACACAGAGAAAAAACTCCAGTAGTTAAAATAAATCGTTTCACTCAAAAGACGTACCTATGAAAAATAAAAGAAGAGAAACAGATAAAGCTGAAGTGGTCTCTTATTTTTTTTCCGCAGCTGTATATATCAATAGAGAATGTATTTTCAGGTTTATAAAAGGCATGCATATGGTGAAGGTAGACTCAAAATAGTTCAATTATTGCGCAATATCTATATAGCTAATTTAATAAGATGCCACTAGATTGGAGTAGGATCCGTCTCAGGGGCCTACTGCTGCAAATCACACCTTTAATTGCCTCTATTCGATTTGTTTAAAACACAGAAAACTATACACCTTGCCTTCCATGTTTAAAATACCATTTTTTGCAAAGCCTTCCTAGCAATATGGCTTTGCAAATCCCATGAGTTAAAAACAATGAGTAAAAGAAGTACTCATGTGTATCAGAATCTGCTTATAGAGTACTTTGAGGTCATGTGAGGTGTATTCATGCATTTGGCCCCCTCTAGTGGCCCTAGTGTCACATACAGACAGTCAGGTGGTTATCAGCTGATGTGCAGACAGCTTCTCATCTGGGGGGTTGAGGTCACATTATTCATAGAGCCAAAATAACACATCAACATATTTATTACTTTGGTGGAGTTGGTATTCAATGTGTAATCCCAAGTCCTTTGTAATGTGTGACTCGTCTCATAGTAATCTGACTCACTGTTACCTGGATACTGGTATTCAATCTCGATAATGAAAAACTGTTCCCGCAGAAGAACAAATGTGTGAGGATAAGTGTGTGTGGTGTGGGTGTGTGTGTGTGTGTGTGTGTGTGTGTGTGTGTACCTGAGATGGCCATCTGTTGGATCTTCAGCTGGATGTTGATGGTGGGGTTCTCGTCAGGTTTGGAGGCTCCGGCCTGCAGACTCATGCTGCCCTTCAGACTGGGAAGCTTCTGTGGGTTGATCTTTCCAACATCCCATGTCAACATCTAGACAAAAAACAAAGACTTATTGAGACCTCTACCCATTCCTGTTGATACACTCTTTGCCTTCGTCCTTCTTTGAGATGTATGAACACACTCAGAAGCAATTCCCCAGTACCTTTGTGACGGGGTCAAAGGTGTATGTTCCCTGGGAGGGGTTGAGGTTTGCGTTCAGGACGCCGCGGGGCAGCTGGCTGCTGACGAGCACCGCCTCCACCGACTTGCCCATGGTCTGTTTGGGTCCCAGAGTCAGGTCGAAGCGGCCCTGAGAGCTGCCCTCTCTGAAGGTGATGTTGTGCTTCACGTACACCGGGATCGCCACCAGGCTGGAGAAGAAGAGGACCACCGCAGTCAGAGTTTGTTGTTTACATTTTGTGATATTCTAATATTGTTACACTGCTTGGGAGGAAGTCCTTCAGTGGGCAAACATAATGTATATTAGCAACTATTTGGAAAAGGCCAGGATTATATGCTGAGAGGCTGAAGATCACTGACTTCTGGGAGCTGACGTGGTACGAGAGCAGCCGGAAGTTCCCATCGGGGGGGATGAAGGAGAGGATGCGCTCGGCTTCCCAGCGCTTGAAACGAACGCAGGGGTGAAAGCTGACGTCATCCAGCAGCCGAGGATTCTGGGAGAGAAGGGCTAGGTTGGTTAAGGGTAAGATAATATGTGCAAACTGTAAAGACGAATCGTGCAAAAACAAATCGCTTCAATAACATTTGGGATAGAGCAGACGTTATTGTAATAAACTGATACTAAAATAAAACAAATCAGCACAGGTTATACACCGGGGAGAAATGATTGTGATCATCCCAGCAATACATGTCATAGTCTCTGGATTTAAACTGTAATACATTTGTATTTATGAAATGTCATTTGTGAGTCTGATAGTGTGTGAGTTTGCACATTTTTTGAATTCACACATAAACTCACCATGAATGACAGCGTGAGGTCGGGCATGCCTGTCAGCTTCACACAGGCATCGATAACTCCCTGAATTTCTGCTGTAATGGTGGAGCCTGAGGAGGAGGGTGGAAGTCAATGTGAGAAATAGACAGAAGGCAGGCAAAGTATTGCATATCGTGCAGTGTGGAGTGTTTGTTCAGAGCAGTACCTGATTTATCGATGATAGCATCGATCTCCTCCACCACGTCGAAGTAGGCCTCGTTGTTGGTGTATTTGACTCCGGTGCGTCTCCATGGCACCACGGACAGCTGGCCTGTGGGGAGCTGCTCTCCGACGTTAGTGCTGCCTGATAGACACACGTTCACCAAAGGTTAAAAAACCTCACACAGAGAGTAGTGTCTGCGGTTATACAGACTTCTGGCTGGTATTGATTCCACCTTTCTGTGATCAGCCAGATCAAGAGATAATAAAACCTACTGGTTTGTGTAGCAGGCCTCTCCTGACCCACATTTATGAGGCTGATAACGTTCATTTATTCTGCTGATAACATTCGAACCAGGTGGCCAGGGGCCTTTGATTAACTTATATGTGGTCAGATTAAATACAAGACCCATGCAGATAAGTTAACAACTCTGTTTTTTGAAAAGCTTTTCTGGATTTTAAATGCACAGTCATCTAATGGATTGTACCTGTGATGGTGTTGACCATTGTGCGGAGGATGGTGGGGGGCTTGATGAGCTCTTTGAGGATGTTGGACTCTGTGGCCAGCGGGAAGCCGTTATCCAGCATCTCCTCCAGTAGCTCATACACCACTACCACATTGTCTTTAATAGCAGCCTCTGTACACACTCCGAAATAATCCTGAGGATCAAGAAAAGCATTTCATATTAGAGTCAGATATGAGTCATTTAAATCAAACAATCAGCTACTGGAAAATGCAAGGGAACCTGGAAGGTGTCGACGACTCTGTGCAGGAACTCGATGACGAACAGCGGCGGCACCTCGCTCTGGATGACGGCGACAAAGTAGATGCGATGCCTGAGCACGCTGATCAGGTAGTGGTGCGGGGTGGGGATCACTGGAGGGACGTTCTCCGGCTCGGAGGCCCGTTCCTGTGCCTCGAAGAAGTAGTCGCACACGGAGCGGCTGACCACGCTCTTCCAGTGCTTCTCCAGGAAAATGTCCCCCGAGGCGTTGATGAGGAACAGGCTGTGAATCATTTTGGCTCGGGGCTGAGAGGCAGGAGATAAGGAGAGAACATTACAACATTTCAAATGAGAAGAGGTTTAATACATTGTAAGGAAGCGCTTTAAGGGTTAATAGTGGTAATATGAGCTTTGAGAACAAAAAAAGACAAAGACCCACTTGAATGTTTAGTAAATATTAAGGTAAATAAAACGCATACATTCTGTCATGTCGGTGAACATAACCACCAAAATAAAAAAAAGCCAAACCCACTAACAAATAACTATAGCAAGGAAGTATTGCTTATCATTTCCGATGTATTTCTTTATCAAATCAGACACTTTGACCAATCATTTCAGAAAATATGCAGGTTTTAAATCTGTATTTAATTAAAGTTCAATGAAACTGAAGCCGTTAACAGACCTACCCTCAGTATTCTGTAAAAACAGAATGTGATGGAGGCATTATACGACTGTAATTTAAAAAGTAAACTTAGGTCTTGTTATTTACATATTGTCAAATGATTTGTGTGTAGGTACTTCATAATAATAAGTCTACAAACTAAAACAGTAAACCCAATTCAGTCTGTATTTTACAGTTTAATGTCACAAAAATGAATGAAAACAGTGAAACAGTGAGTCCATGCCCACTATTGAAACCCTTCCACCTCTCACATGACACATTTTCTGGTGGATGAAAGCAGCTCTGGGTAACAGACACACACAATATACTATACTATGTGCCTTCTTCCTGAGCAGAGAATGAGCCTGTGTGCTCAATGTGTGCACGTCTATTATCAAGCACAACATAACTGCCTAGTCTTTTGAAAACCAAGGCTTTTTATTAAACCTCACTTCAACTTTAAAGTCTGCATTCGACACTACATGTTGTTTCCATAGCCAATAAATAAAAAAGACATGCTTTACAAAACATTATCAATAAACCAACAGGGTGTACAAACTCATGCACAGCTACACGTGGATGAATGGTTCCTATGAACCTATAAAATGTCTTTTAGTATAATGGATCAATTTAAAAAGGGGATTTAAATCATTGTGTATTATTAAATGGATGTTAGGACACCGTGGAAAGGTGACTACAACTAAAGACTACACTGTATGAAGTACAACAGCTGTGGTGATTGCTCTAAATACTTTTTTAAAAATGTCATAGATATAGTTTAAGTATTTAACTTTAAAATGTATCAACAAAAACTAAAAAGAACACACTTTAATGAATGGTTCATGGTTGGAAAACAATAGGCAAACATTATTAGGTTGTGTCTTTAAAATGTAAATACATGTGTGCATAATATTTGATCTATGACTTGTTATTAGTTCCTACTCAATACTTGAGGTAGAGCACGATTTTCTGTGGCACATGGAACTACTATTTTGTCCTTGGATAAAATGGTATTGAAAAAAAAACCTCGTCATAAAATACTCAATATTGTGCAACAGGAAAAAGTCACTTTATAGCAAAACAATGAAGAGGATTAAGGAAATGACTTCAGATTTGAGCATAGGCGTACCCGGAGGACATTTAAGGTAACACAATCGGAAATTAAGAATAATAGCAAACGGGTAAAAAACGGTTGCTTTGCTTTCTGCTTAATTAAAGTGTCTGTGAAATATGACACCGGAATATTCATTAAATATGCTGCAACGTATCGAGTTCGCACCGGATACAACTTAACGCTACAAAAACCTGGATACATTGCATTTACACGTGATTAAAACTGCAATTAAACATGATTTATTGACATTAAACTGAACACCTAGCTAGCTATCTGTATAACATAGCAGTTGGAGGCCTCCATACAAGATGCTACATCTGACCCTCCTCCTGCCTCGGTCTCATGACAGACGAAAAGCCCCGTCACCCGGTAAGAGATGAAAATACAAGGGACAAACGATGCTGTCCTGTCTGAAAAAGCACCACCTGTCACTCGAGTGATTCAATATATTAAGAGGACTTACCGAGGACAATTTTGTACGTTTTCGTCTCGCTTTACTCCCTTTTTTCCCCAATGAAAGATTAAGCAGCTGTCGTTGCTTCCCGTTAGGTGGAGCTGCTCTCGGTGCGAAGACGGCTAGAGAGAGTGCAGAGAACCAATCAGAATGCCGGGAGAGTTTTAAATCCCGCCTACCAAATAGATTCATTGGTCGAGAATACGGAAGCTGGCGACTCGTGACTTGACTGTGATTGGATGATGGAGGGAGGGCCACGGTAAACAGCAGTAAAGCTGCACGCTGATTGGCTCTGAGATGTAGCTGGTCTGACATTTTGTTTCCAGTGTCATATTTCATCTTGTGAAGTTTCTTCCCATCAAACAAATAGACAGACTGAACAGTAGTACCCTGTATGGAGCTATTATCCTGCCATAACTATACAAACAAACTAAACATGTTTTACAAATGCCCTATGATACCTAAACTACAAAACGTTTTTTTTCTACGAGAACAAAAAAAGATCACGTGACTTTTGGCAGGAATAATGTGGTAACCCAGAGTTTTAAATAAATACATTTGCTGATTTCACATATATTTACAATCCAAAATAACGGCTGGTTGTCTAAGGGGAGCTCTTGAAGTTGATTTGGTGTATTGTAGAATGTTTTCTGGATCCACTTCCAGAAAAAAGCACAGCTCTGAGTTAAAGAGGCTCCAGAAGTCAGTCCTAAGGCCTGTATGACGAACCCAGTTCAACAGACCCTGGATATGTTTGAGTTATCTGTTTTTTTTAATGTTTGAGATATGTTTGAAAAGGATATCTGCCACTATATTTAAGTAAGCTTGCTTGGCGCAAATGTAATAGCTTAATTGCTCTGAAGATGGTCAGTGATTCTATTCATGGCGAGTTTTCCTTTCGTCCTTCCTGCATACGGCAGTTTAAACTGTATTTCCTTTATCCTGTAATATGTCCGGAGCAGGTTATGTGTTCAGCATAAGTTACAATGATCTATCCCGGTAAGAAGTGAACCAGCTTCGTAGGACCGACAACCCAGAGTTAACCCTGAAGTTACCTCCGCAAATCCTGCTTCGTGGTACAGGCCTCAGATCTATTGACTTGGTAGACACAATAAACATAATCACATTTGTATCTCAGCAAAACATGAAACCCCAAGAGGTGATATCGCTTCCTGACAATGATGCTTTGTATTTCAAATGTACATAAGTGTGAATAAACATTTACCTCTTGGATATTTTAGAAAGATTCAATAGGTTAATTAAAACTAGGTGCAAAATGAACCAAGTCTCCCCGTCTGCAGTCCCTCCGTTTTTTCCATGTGCAGAGCAGCTACCACCCTTAAAGCAAAGTTTCCACACACAAGCAAACAATGAGGCTGCACTAAATCCACCCTCAGAGTCAATAAATGCAACCCTCACAGTAAATGTTGAGAGCTCAGACTTCAGAACCAAGAATTTACCTGCACACCTGGTTCCCAATCTGGGGGTCCCAACTTCCACTCGGGGTCGCCAAAGCTTAATGGACACAGGCTTATTGATGTGTTCGACACAAACTTCCTGAAGTTCATGTGTTCATTAATCGGGTTACTTGTAAAGTTTCTCAGTTGTACTCTACTGACATTTCTGTCGATTGAGTAGAATATGAAATACCCACTGAATATGTCACCTGTTTACTCAATTGTAGAAAAAGGGGTCAATCAAGGTGAAACGTTGGAAACCACAGTATAACTGATCATATAATGTTCATTCATTTTCAGAATTGTAAGTATTTGATGCTACATATATTGCCACTGTTATTTTATGGTTATATATTCATGATTTTTATAGATATATTGAATGCTGGGATGACGACAATGATAAGATTAAACTGCAAACCAGGCATGTATTTATCCCAACCATGAGGAAAGATGTCTCACTGGTAGAAAAAAGTAAAAAGCCAGGGTTTGGATGTGAAAGCGGATCGTAACAACACGAATGATTGTATGCTCTTATAGTGGTTTTTAAAAAAAGAATGTTGGTTAAAATGGAGACAATTTTTGTACTTAAGACTATTAAGGATTTCTGCATTTTGGATCAAATATTTCGGTTTTTATACGACCTAATGTTCAAATTTGATTGAAAACATTTGTCTGTAATTACTGGAAAATAAAAGGGCAAAAATGTCCCTATTGTGGGACAAGGGTTAAGCATCTTAATGTCCTGATACTATTTTATTGGTTGAATTGACTCAGATGGAGCTGTAAAAATGTCAAGGAAAACATGAATGGCTCAACATAATTTATTTTCATTTTATGTTAAAATGTACAGAGTTCTTTGAAAGTACTTGCTAAGAAAGAAAGAAAAACAAACAGAATAAATGGAAATACATACAGGGACAGAGAAGAGAGTGGAGGCCGCCTTCACCGCGTGTCCAGCTGTCTCTCCTCTCTTTATTTTGCGCTCTCTCTTAGCATACAACGCAACATGTACAATTACAAAGGATACAAAAAGGGAAGCGATATAAACAGACAGAAATATACTGAGCTCCTTTTTACATGCCTCTTAAATGTAAGGAAGTCATCCTATACACACACAAGTAAAAAAAAAAGAAAATAATGCCAAGTGACTTTTAGATATTTGTAGTCCTTTTGTTTAAAATAGCATTAATATACTACACAAAGATAGAAAACTCTAGAGATGAGATGGAATGGAGAGGTTAAAGGCATCTTAAAGTCACTAAAAGTGAGTGGTAATTTTTTTAAATTTTGAATTTCTTAGTAATCATTACCCAAGAGGCGAGCTAAAAAATATGTATTGTTTTTTTTTCCTGAAACAGAAGTGAAAAAAATGACAGTACCAATATCAATGTCAGAGTTTCCTTTTTATATTATAGAAAAACATTTTCTCTACAATAGGTTTTTCTAAAGTCAAAAAGAGTCAGCTCGTGTCATAAAAGAAAGCTGCCCAGTCTGATAAAATTCAGAAACAAAAAAGTAACACAAAAATAAAGAACAGAACAGAACAATACACACAAATAAAGTATGCAATGCCAGGTCTGTAAGGAAAAGGAAAATCTCCTCTTTTGACTTTGAATACTGGTACATGGAGTCAACCATCAGAACCTCCAACACTTCCTCCGACCCTGCTTTACACGAGCGTGCCTCTACGCGAGGGCCCAACCGCGCACTAGATCAGGCTTTAGGCACCTTTTAGAAAGGCCGACTGTCCCGCCATATGTCTAGCTAATGGGAGTGCAGACTTTTGCAGAAAAAAAATACGAAAAATATACAGTTTTAACAGAATACACCATTGAGAAACAGACCTCTCCGGGTCGCTAACACTTTCAGCTGAGAAGCAGTTCAATGGAAACCCCCACCGTTTGTTCTGTAAACTGCTAAAAAAGGCTGACATGTGACGCCGTCTGTCAGTGGAGTGTGAACAAGAACAGCTGAATGTTTTACTTTCCTGAGCTAGCTACCAATTAGCGACAGCTAGCTAGCCAGCGTGTGTGTGTGTGTGTGTGTGTGTGTGTGTGTGTGTGTGTGTGTGTGTGTGTGCTGGATATTGGGAAGTACCAGAATATTTACATCTAAGAGTGGCGGCAAACTGGAAAATAATGCTACTTGTTTCGTTGAGCAGACAGTAACGTGTGTCTCCTCCGTGTCCTTGCTGTCGTTTTTTTTTTTTTGGTAGAACAAGATGGATCCGGGAAGACTCTGGGAACAGCTCGACACCTCGCACACCTGGAGGCCCCGCTCCGATGCTCCATCTGGAACCGGGTGAAAAGCCGTCTGGCAGAGATGTTTCGGGGGTTTCTGAGAGCGAGAGGGTGTGTATCACCGTTTTCAGAATGCCACACATATAAAGACCAAAGCATATAAGAGGTCGGACTGCACACGAGTATTTCAAAAAACAACGAAAACAACGACAACGAAAATAAGATTCAACAATATGTTTAACAAAACAAACGATCCGCCTACAAAGTCTCTTTTTTTCCAAGGTAAGGCTTCCTATATCAATTAAAAGAGTGTGCATGGTTGGATATATTCAGTAAACCACTGTTTTTCATTCGCAGTCTGAAGAGGCAAGGTTCTCCTGTATTGTCTTTCTTCGTGTTTCTTCCTGCCCCCCCCCCCTGCTCTCCTGAGCCTGTGTTAAATTCACATGACAGAGGAGTGTGTGGGCCTGCAGCAGAAGGTCCATGTACACACACCCCACTGAACCGGGAGCCCAAGCCACTTGCTTGCTAGGAGGGGGAGGGGAGCCCAAACAAAAATGGACAAAATGACAACGTAGAATAACAGGAAACCCAAAGACCCTCTGTGTCTCCGTCACCTCCTCCCCCCCGGCGCCTGCAGGGGCCCCGGAGAGGGGAACAGGAGAAATTTGGACATGTAGAGTTCAGCGAGCATCATGTTCCCCACTTCTCTGCTGCTCATCTGCTCATGTACGGCGACTGTTTGGGGACGCCGGCGTAGCTGTGGTGGGTGGGGCCTGTATACATCATGTTGCCATGGTGATTGGGCTGCATGGGCTGCTGCGGGTATCCCTGCCCGCCCATCATGCCCATCTGCATCTGCATGGGGTACTGCGCCGGCTGGTTCATGTAAGGGGGGTTGCCGTGGTAGCCGCTGTTCATCATGGGCTGGGGCATCCGGTACCCGGCCGACATGGCGTTCAGCGGCATGTTCATGGAGTTGTACGCCGCTGGCGTGGGCATGAGGTTGGGCATCATGCCGCGCTGCACGGCCAGGGTGCGCGGCGTGCCCTGCATGGCCACGGGCCCCGAGCTGCGGCCGTACAGCTGCTGCTGGTGGGGGGCTGGGGCCAGCTGCTGCGTGGCTTTGGAGCGGATGGAGATGTGGCCCTTGACGGTTGCCATCTGGCCCTGCAGCCGCTGCGTGTGCGGCGGGGGCCCCAGCCCCAGGTTGGCCGTGGGCATGTTGCACTGAAGCTGCAGCGAGCCCAGGTTCATGGAGCCGGAGCTGAGGTTAGGGGGGGGCGTCATGGTGGGCTGGCCCTGAGAGAGAGGGGCGTGGGGGGACGGGGCCAGCCCGGGGTTGGAGAGGGACACGCTAGTGGCGTATGAGGTGACGGAGGCCGAGTGAGAGTAGGGCATGGCGTGGGGGTCCATGATGGTGTTGGTGAGCTGCTGCAGTTTGGCCAGGCTGAAGGTGGCGGAGGGCTGGGGGTACCCCCCCGTGCCAAAGTCCTGACCCATGCGCTCATACAGGGTGCGGCCCCCGCCCCCGCCTCCGCTCTCAGGGATTTCCATGATCATGGGGGTGGAGGCAAAGCCATTGCCCATGCTGCACTGAGACAGGGCTTGCTGCTGCTGCTGCTGTTGTTGTTGCTGTTGTTGATGTTGCTGCTGTTGCTGTTGATGCTGTTGTTGTTGTTGTTGCTGCTGCTGTTGTTGTTGCTGCTGCTGTTGCTGCTGCTGTTGTTGTTGTGGTGTTGGAGCGGACGGTGGGGGGTTGGGGGCTTGCTGCTGCTGAGAAACCTTCTTCTGCTGCTGGTGGTTGGTGCTGGGGGGGCGTTCGATCACACAGCTCTGAGGAGACTTAATGCCGCAGTTGGGGGTGTTGGACGGTGGTGGAGGAGGCGGGGGCTGCGGCACGGCACCGCCCACACTACCGGCTCCAGGTCCACTGTTGGGCCCGGTCTGCTGGATGAGGCTGCAGCTGCCCATCCCATGCTGGGCCCCCCCGCCTCCTGTGGAGGAGGTGAGGCTGGTGGCGGGGGCGAAGGAGCAGATGTTGGACTGTGAGGAGGACGGGGTCGCCGAGTTGGAAGAAGAGGAGGCCGACGTCGAGGAAGCTGTGGAAGCTCCTCCGACTACGGCCGACATCCCCCCTCCGCCCCCCGTCCCGCCCATGGAGGAGTCGTAGCTGCTGGGGTTGTCGTAGTTCTCCGTCGTGCTCTCGATGCTGCCCAGGTCGCTGAAGCCGCTGTCCACCACCTGCTGAGAGTGGTCCGACACCGAGGGCACGTCCATCATCGGCGAAGTCTCCATGTTCTGCTGGGAGGGGGCCGACAGAGAGCTGGGGTGCTCCGGCGTGATCTGGTTATAGCCTCCTCCGGCTCCCCCTGCTCCGCCCCCGGTGGGGCCGGGGGTGCCTCCCCTCGGCCCGGTGGGAGTCGCGTCCATGATCCCGGAGGTCAACCCCGGGCTGTTCACAGAGCGCACAGACTGACTGGGCAGCGGCGGCGCGGGAGGGTTAGGGAGCGGGCTGCTGTGCTGGGACGGCCCGCAGTCTTCCACCAACGCCAGAGCCTCTTCCTCCGCCTCCCCCGCGTGGCTGTAGCTCTGCAGGGTCCGGCAGGCGGCCAGGGTCTCCTCACAGTCCTGGTAGGCCCCGTGGTGCGGCTGTGGCTCCGCCTCCTCGTCCTGTGCCTCCCCCTGCGTCAGGGACTGCACGGCCTGCATGGTCTCCAGGTCCAGCTCGTTGGAGTGGTGGTGGGGGTGGTGTTGGTGATGGTGGCCCAGCTCCTCTTTGAAGTCGGAGTGCTGGGTGGGGTGGGAGTGCGGGTGGGGGTGTTGGGGCTCCATCAGCAGCGCGTCTTTGTCCTCCGGGTGCAGCGGCTGCAGCTCCATGGGCTCGGCGGGGTCCGACAAAGCTGTGACGGTCTCCACGGCTGCGGCCGCTGCTGCCGACTCCTCCTGCTCTCGGCGTCGACGCTCCTCCTGCTGCGGGTCGGCTGATGAGGGCCGAGTCTTGACCTCCTGCCCTTCCTCCTCAGCCTCCTCCTCCTCCTCCTCCTCCTCTTCTTCCTCCTCCTGCTTGCTGACATAGTCGCGGGCCACGCTGTTCTCCATGTCTAAAAAAGCCTCTCCGCCTTGGGGCTCCTCTTTGACCGGCGGGGAGCTGGCACGGGAAGCCGGCTCCTCCTCCTCGTCTTCATCCTCCTCCTCTTCTTCAGAGTCCTGACTCTTCCTCTTCTTGCTGCTGCTGCCGTTGCTCTTGTCCTCCAGGTGTCCGTCCCCTTCATCGTCTGCGTCGTGGTCCTCGCTGCGTCTGCTCCCTGACCCCGGGGTGACGGCGGGTCGTCTGCTCACGCTGCCGCTGGCTGTGCTCCCGCATTCCTCTTCCTCCCGCTCCTCTTCGTCATCATCCTCCTCCCTGTCGGCCATGTCTGCATCCTGAGGCCGGGACTGTGGTGCCCGGGGCCCTGATGTGGAAGAGGAGGATGACGGGGACAGCAGGGGGCGGGAGGGAGGACAGCTGGGTTTGTCTTCCTCCCAGGTTGGTTCAGTCTCCTCCTCTTCCTCCTCGTCCTCTTCCTCCTCTGGCTCGGAGGTGGGAAGCGGTTTGGGGGCGGGCTGTGGAGGCTGGCAGCGAATCTTGGGTGGTCTTCCTCTCTTCCTGGGCACTTTTTGCTCCACAGGCTTGGGAAGGTAGTCCTCCTCGTCATCCGAGTCCTTCTGCTTGCTGTCAGTTCTGCTCTTCAGCAGCTGAGGCTCCTTTTCCAGCTCCGGACCCAGCCTCTGCCTCTCCTGCTCCTGCCTCTGCGCTCCTCCTGGGCCCGCTGCAGGTACCAGCTCCGGGGCTTGCGCCAGGCTTCATCTTGATTTTGGGAGGTGGCGGATCTCCGCTCTGGGCCAGTCCTTCTCCAGCTGCGGGGGGTTTTTTCGGGCCCTTGTTTCTTCCACTGCAGCGGTTTGCGGCTCTTTCCTTTGGGCCAGCCTTTCTTCTTCTTCACCGGACCTCGGGGTTGACCAACAGCGTCTCGGATGGAGCGGCTTGCAGCGCGGCCACAGGCTTCAGCACTGGCGTCAGCTCTGAGAGGAGACGAGAGAAGGAGGGAGAATTAGAGAAAGCTGCAACCAACAATGACTTTCATTATCCATCAATCTGTCTTATCTCCTAAAGGTTTGGTCAATGAAATAGTAAAAACGTTTCTTATGTTTACTCAAGTCCTGTATTTAACTAAACCTGACTCAAAGGCTGCCTGCTCACCATCTTCCTCTGAGTCTGTGAGGTGGGAGTGTCG
Organism: Eleginops maclovinus; assembly: GCF_036324505.1. Taxonomy (NCBI): domain Eukaryota; kingdom Metazoa; phylum Chordata; class Actinopteri; order Perciformes; family Eleginopidae; genus Eleginops; species Eleginops maclovinus. The sequence continues at coordinate 25,745,017 of NC_086360.1, forward strand.
GCCCCTCTTGGGTGCGGGGTCGGAAAGCCTCAGGGCGGAGCGGCTGGGGGGGTATCGGTGCAGCTGGTGTCCGAGCGGCGTCTCCTCCTCCAGCCGGGGCATCGGCCTCTCCGAGTCGGAGTCGATGAAGGGCTCGTCCAACACCTCGGTGGTCTCAGAGATGGTCTCCGTCACCACGCTGCTGTGAGGGTGGCTGCGCTGCCGAAAACGACGCTTCCTCAGTGGCTTCTGGGTAAAAACACAGCGGGTTATTAGGTGTGCCTCACAAAAACCGTACTCACACCACAGACTAACAGGACGCTGGTTAAAAGGAGGTTATAGTAAATAGTTTTAAATACGACTGAATCATAATTTATGATGTTTCCAACACACTGCATAAATCTTACTCCTGATGGAAATATCCACGGTGAGATTCCTACCTTGCATTTGAGCGACATGGTGGGCTTGGTGAGAGTGGGGGGGGAGCACGCCCTCCTCTCATCATCATCATCATCATCTTCATCCTCGTCTTCATCCTCCTCCTCATCTTCACTGCTCTCGCTGAAGCTGCTCTTCCTGACGGCCCCCATAGGAAGCAGCCCTTCAGGCCCGTCTATTAGTCTGGGCTTAGGGCCCCTCTTTTTCCTTGGGGGCCGCCCTCTGCGTGTGGGGGTTATGGAGGGGTGCCGGGCCATGTCCAGCGAGTGAAAGGTGGTGGACTCCTGTCTGTCCAGGGAGAAAAGGGAGGGAGGGCTGCTGGCAGAGCCGGGATGTTTCCCTCCCTCCGTCCTCTCCTCGTCTTCATCGTCGTCTTCATCCTCCACCGGGCGGATCTTAGGAGGCCGTCCTGCCCGCGGGCTGTCCTTCACCTTACCCCAGGGCCAGTTCTTTGGCGGGCGCCCCCGTGGTCTCCGCTCTCCGTTGGCTGGGGGAGACGGGCGTAGCTGCTCTGGCGCAGAGGGCGGACAGCGGGGTGGAGGAGAGGGCGGAGAGCTTTGGCTGAGAGGAAACCCCGGGAAGCCTTTTCTTTCCTCTTCCTCCTCCTCGTCTTCGTCCTCCTCCAGCCTCTTCTTCGCCTGCCGCATGTGCCAGGACAGGGGGGGGACCTTGTGACTGGGTTTGATCTACAATACAGATAAAACTAAATCAATAATAAAATAAAACCATTTTTACATCCAAGACTTTTTACACACCTGAAAACTTTAGAGCATTTAAATCACAAACTGCTCCTACAAACAGATCATGTGACAGTAAAACTATCAATGTTGTCGGATTTAATGTTTTAAAAAAGATCTTGGATTTGCATTACTCTAATTTGTAGATAAATGCAAAAACAAAAGGTTTAGATTATCCAAATCTAAATGTAGATAATGGACGCCCATGGACTCAGGTCTTCAGCGTCTATTACATATATATTATTACAGTTTACAGCAAAAACAAATCCCACACATTTACCTCTTTGCGTTTGTCCTCCTCTGGCTCTTCCTCCTCCTCCTCCTCCTCGTCCTCATCGTCGTCGTCTCCGTCAGACACCACCGTGTTGGTGACGATGACGGGGGTCCAGCGTAGACTGTCGGGGTCGACGTCCATCTGCCGCGGCCGGGCCTTCAGGCGGTTCATGTGGTTCGAGACCAGCTTCTCCCGCCGCACCAGGACCAGCCTGACGACACAGGAAGACACACGAGGGTTAGAACGGGAGGTATCATTTTTGGTAAAGAATAAATGAAAAGAATACGGCTGTGTGTGTAAGGTTATCCATCCACACCTGTGTGTTAGCTTTAATAGAGCGGTGCAGGGATGAGGTATTTTTGTAGGCCGACCCGGAAGTAAGCTGCACATGGGTTCCCTCGAAAAAAAACAATGCTATTTCTCCAGAGGATTTTAGAAATTGTAAAAAATAAGATCTGTGGAAAACAAACCTGTTTGATAAATGCAGGTTTTGTTCAGCCGGATAATCTCCACATGTCTACCCTACTTCTATAATTTTCTAATTATAAATCGAATCGCCAGAAAATGCTAACGGTATGCTATAAAGGAACTACAGACGAGTACAGCAGGGTCGCACGACTTCATTGCTATTTACTGTCGTAGGACAAAACGTGATCCGTCTCTTAAATGTGTGGCAACCTCAGACCATATTTCAAGCTATTTTCCAAAATCCTACAGAGAACTCCCACTGACTCTGAGACGAGGGAACTGGAAGTGGTCAAGTGTTAACTCACTCGTTCCTGTACCGCTCTATGCCAATTCAGTTCTCTGGTGCATATTTTGTGTAAGTACAGTGAATAAACTCAGAGTGAACGCCAGTACCTGTCCCCCCGCTGCTCCAGCATGTTGAGGCTGTGCAAGGTGGTGGTGATGTCCTGCGGGCAGATCCCTGTGAGTTTGCTGAGCTGCCGTATGGTGATCTGCCGGTCGCGGACCTCGTGGAGACACTCCAGCACCACGCTGCGCCAGTACGCCATGTAGGACAGCCTGCCCAGATCCGACAGAGGCTTCTCTGGGGAGCCGGGTTGACCCTCACGCTTTGACAATAAGTAACCTGCGGGGGGTGGGGGGGAACAGACAAGGACATCATGAGCAACTTTTGTTTTTGTTTATTCAGTATATTAAAAGAGCAGAATAGGGAAAGGCTAAATATGTAAAAATATCATATAATGTGAATCATGTTTAAAAAACAGTCTAATTCACCTATCATTTTGAAAATCAGTCAACCTAATATCAATTTTCCCCCCCCCCCCCAAGTCGCGCAGCCCTATACTGATATACATCACAGTTATTGTCGCTGTCTGTTTTCAGTCCTTACTGAAGTCGATGAGGAAGCGCCCGTAGCCCTGGCGCTGGTACTGAGGAAGAATCATGATGCATGACACGTTGTATTTCTGTTGACAGTGCTTCTCCTGGAGGAAAGAGAAAAGGCACAGACACATTGCACCATTAGAAGAAAGAAATAGAATGGAAGCACATCACAGAGCAGGCCCGATGGTGCTGATGGTGCTGCGTCCGCTCACTAGCTGCAGTGTTTTGGCAGCGAGGGGACATGCTAATGCGAGCACCTGCGACTGTAAACTCCACAGAGGGGCAGCGGCGCTCACAGCACTATCTGTTTACTCTGAAGCAAAGCACCTGTGTGCGGGGAGGGAAGCCAACGCATTTTAATTTGAATCTATTTTCCCCTCAATTATGGCTAATGTTGTTTTGGTTAGTTTGTGCAAGGTGGTAATTATTCACAGATTCTAGAGAAGGAAGGAGGAATAATGGGGGCGGGGTTATGGACACAGGACAGTTGCAGAGACGCTGTGAGCTAAAGACTGAAGCAGAGCACAAGTTGGTCTCTTACTCTGGCAGAAACACTTGAAAAGTTTCACTAAACAGCTGTTTCCTCTTTCAACCCAAACCGCTCACAGACCCTGTGCATGTGAATCCTTTAATGAGCTCACAATTCAAAATGATTATATCCAGCTGAAGTGATCGAGGTGTGTGTCAATCTCAGCATGTTTTGAACAGTACTACCTCCCATTGTTTTCATTTATCTAAAGAAGCTGTAGTTGATATCAATGTTTACAAAAGTCCTTCTGCTGATCTGTTACGAGCCAATCATTATCTTTTTATAAGTCTGTAATATTCATCTTTCAATCTAATTATAAAGTGTTATACCCCCCAAAGTTCTGTACATATTCCTCCGTGCAAAAGATTGACTGGCTTTATCATCATATGCACAATAGCTACAGCATAGTGGTTTGCAGAAAGAAGTCCCAGACCCCCCAACAATGCAAATAAACTGAAGATGTCGAAGAAATAAGAACGGAAAGTATGACCTAAAAATACATTTATACGGGCAATTAAAATAGTGCAAGTGACATCATGGTGCAGGTAAAGTGTAACTTAAGAGCATTTCTGCCACATGTATATAAAATAACCTGGTCATACAATACCAGGGTCATGAGATGGTAAAACTATCATCAATGTTGTCGAATTTAAAGTTTTTTTAAATGTGTTGCATTTGTATTACTCTAATTTATAAATTCAGACACATTTACAATGTACAAAAAAAAATCTAACTAAATACAACAACAACAAAAGTGCTCAACTGAATAAATGTAAAGCAGGAAACAGAACGTGAATAACGTCTTAGGAACAAAATACTGTATATTGTAATATTTGAACACCTGGACTGTCAACAGATCAGTTTGCTGGTATTAAAAACGGTACAGAATAGAGATATTTTTCTTGGTATTGAATAGTATTTGGAGACTGGGAGCTTTATGGTCGTACCTTGGAGAAATATCCGACGAGGTGGCAGCCTTTGCTGTCGTTGTGGGTCAGGACGTAGAACAGGAAGGGCTCCACGTCGTAGTACAGGGTCTTGTGGTCCAGGAACAACTTGGCCAGCAGACACAGGTTCTGACAGTAGATTGTGCTCACGTTCCCATCGACCTGTAGTGGGAAAGGTGGAGAGGAAAACACGTCAACACAAAGCTTCCTGAATGTATGGGGGTTGATTTGTCTCAGTACTATTGCGTGAACAGAAGAAGTATCTGTGTGTAAACGTGTAATTTGTAAATGTTCTGTTCACACAAATAATACTGAGACAAAACTACCCCGATATAAATGACTAGAAGAAACAGGGCTGTCCAGAAGTCCATCTTTAAGCAGCTGTGGACCAAAGTGAGGGAGAATGAAGTAGAAGATAGTGTCAGGCAATGATCTCAGACGTGTCTCTGGAGACCCGGACAGATAGAGAGGCTGGAAACAAAGAGCCATAAAGAGGAAGGAGGGAGGTTGGCAGGAGGCCAGTTATCCCTGCTCTCCTCCTGCAGAGAGAAACAGGAGCTGCCGAGACAACTACAGTCTGGATTACGAGACCCGGAGGAAGAGCTTAACTGAAAATGTGTTATTAATAATTATGCTAATAATCGCAGCGACGTTCCCTGGTGACACTAAAGTTGGTAAGGATGTTCATTAACCACCATTAGGGAATTGGACATACTTTATTATCCTAAAGCTGGAGGAAAGTATTGTAAATTATTCATGTATGAATGTGCATATAATCCCACAGTCTTTGTTTGGAAATGAGACGTCTGTTAGATCTACCCATTTGGAAATAGAAACAGGAGCACGTTTAATGCATATGTAAGTGCAAACATATTCTGATACTCTATTATAATACCTTAGTTTAGGATTAAAAGGCGAGCATGTTTTGACAGACTAACGTGCTCTGTAAAATACGGCACACTTTTATATAATACTGAAAGTCACTCCATGGAAATCCTGCTGTAAAAAAGTAAGCAATGCCATCTTGATCAAAAAGTTCTGCACTTCAATATGTAAACGTTTATTGATGCATGTTGGAGCTATATAAGAGTTTATGTAATTCAATATTTATGTTCTAGCTGTATGATATAAATCATGATTTATCACAGTTACCTTAGTTTCAGTTATGCTTTTGTTTTGAAGGAGGTTTTGGGACTCAGTTGGTGGTGGGATTTGTACCGGATGAGCGTACGTTTGGGCACAGGGTGATTAGCGCACCTGGTGTGATTGTATATGGTGGAGACAGGTGGTGGTGGGCATAGGGCACCAGTAGGCACATGGTTTTTACCAGGGTTATTTGGCAAGAAAGGAGAAAGGGAATCAATAAGAAGTGTGTTCATTGATAATGGAAATAAATGGACTAAATGGAGATTCTGGTCTGGACTTGCATCCTTCCTCAGCGGCCGTTTTACTTTAAGTTCTTTATGTTTATTTTTATATGATGTTGGCCGCTACACTAATAATGAATCATTGATCTGATAAATAACTGGATAACTATGAGTGGACAATACTGTTTAGTCTGAGGTAACAAGCAGGGCTAGAGTTAGAAAACAAGCTGCACCTTTGAGGTGATTTTTGGTTAAAGATGTGACTCGTCCTTCATCTCTTGTTAGCACATTAGCAGCTAACGGCTCCTCACCTCGTAGACAGAGACGTCGTCCTTCCTGTAGATCTCGTTGGCGGGCGGGTGGAACCAGCTGCACTTCTTCATGTGCTGGTAGAGGATGCTGCGGCTCTTCATGTAGCGCAGGCAGAACTCGCACAGGTAGAGCTTCGGTAGTCTGGAGGGGGCAAAGGGAAGGGGACTAGGTGAATGACAGAAACGCTGGAGCTCAGCTAGATGCCGTCTTGACAATTATTTGATTTGAATTTATCTAAATCTGCAAACATTCCCTGGATCCAGCTTCTCAGATTGAGACATTTAAATGGTTTTCCTTAAAGTTATGTAATAAAAATATTTGCTACCTACTGCCAGTTTCATCCAAAATAAAAGTTGTTGTATTTCGCAACACTTATCAAAGCTCTTTTTCTGAAAGTAGCAAATACAATATTAGGGTTTGGTATAAATATTGTTCACTTAAGAGTGTTGGTAAGTTTATTTACTCCTCTTTCAAAAAACATGCATTACACTGGTGGTCATGGCAGTGCCTACGAGCAGGATGGTGGTACATTGTGCAGCTGTCACTCACCTGCTGTACTCCTGGGGGTAGGGGGATGAGTACCACGTCTGGATTTCAAACTTTCCAAATTCGATGACTGACGGACATCGCATCTGAGGGTCTGGTGGCCCCGTCACTCCCACTTTCTGTTCGGGTGAAGGGAGAAAGGGGAAGGTCAGGTCCAGGTTTTAACCGTGAGTGATTGGACAGATCATAATGAAAGGGCCTCCTGGTTAATTATCTCACACACACACACACACACCATCAGTGAAACTGTGTTAATAATCAGCGACAAGCAAGGTGTTTCTGTTGTGTTATAGGGTGCAGTACTCTCTGGAACACCAGAGGGCGCACCGCCTACTTATTTGGAGGGAAATCAAGAATGAACAGTATCAGTAACACACCAGGGAGCATCTGCACCTCTAATGGCATTACTTTCGTGGCTTTCACACCACCTAAACACGATGTATATATTAATCAGAATAACCTATTTGGAACAACAAATGTATTCTCACTAAAGGAAGGTTGAGAGGTGGAAAATCTTGAGTCAAATAGCAAGATCTCAAAGCATTTAAAACATCTTTCTAAAATCCAGAGACATAATTATAGGAAAGATCAAATCATTATTTTACTCATAATTGGAGCTATTTGCAGCCATCATGTCTGAAACCTTTGTCTCGTTAATTGGTTGCACGGCTAAAGTTGCATCCACTGCAGTGAGCATGAGAGCCCAAACAATTAATCCATTAATTGAGTAGACAGAAGCCACCCACTATTATGTTGATGCTCAGAGAGAGCCGGCTACCTGCTAGCGTAGCGACGGAGCTCTAAGTGGAGCTCAGAGATTTACGAGAGCAGTTTGGACATCCCTTCCTGTTTATGATGATCGTGTTCTTCACTCTACAGCAACCCAACCCAGATACTCACATCTGTCCTCTTCACACATCATTAGCGTTTACTACTCTGCCTACATGCAACACTTAAACACCGGTTTGAACATTTCAGTCGGATAGTGTTTTAATACGACTCCTGTGACGCTGGACAAACAGCCGGTCGATCTGCTGCTGGTAGAGGAGCGTTAATGTGATCTACACTTCCTCTCTGTGAAGGCGCTGGCTGTGTTACTCTGTCAGGGCACGACACTGTCTTTACTCTGCTCAATCTTCTCACCATCAAACAGAGGATGACTTCTGACATCGATATGAAGTGCATGTGCTAAGCTGAGACAGGCTAAGGCTGGTTATTAAATCACATTTGTGGCTGTTTCACAATCACTTGTTTTGTCTCATAAATCACCCTCTCTGCTCAGTTGGTTACTGTAATAAGTAAAAAGTATTTTCATTTAAAAAGTTGAGGATGTTTAGGAGTTTTCTGTAGGTTTCTTAGTGCTTTTTGTTATTTATTCTTATATATTTCAACATATTATTTTATTTAACCACAATATATTTTTTAAGTAAGTTGTGGAAGAAATCCTACTCCTTTAAGATTTAATTTATTTAATTGTTTTTACTTATTTTATATTCTATATTATCTATTTTTTCAAACATTTGATTACATTTTTTATTCAGTTTAATTATTTTTAAAGTTCAATAAGAAAATGCTGTATTAAAGAAATGCTTAGAAAGAATGTACAATAAATGTATAATATTTCCAAAATCTGAGTAAATATTAAATATAATCAAATTTCCAATAAAACTAAATCACTTTATTCCTCTTTTAGTAATGCTGCTGTCCGTCAATCACCTCTAATTATTTGCATTTATTGCTCATTTGAACCCAGACCTTTAGAGGTGGATCACAGCCTCTAAAGGTGATGAGAGGTTCAGATATAATGTTGAATCTGTCAGTCGCTCTGTGGCAAATTAATGCTTTAATAAAATACAATGGTCTCACAGCTCATTGACTTTTCCAGCCACAAACGTGCCTTCATCCCACAGAGCTCGTCTAACCCAGTGAGATCATCTTTTACCACCTGGGTGTTGTTGACTCCGACCAAGTTCCCACTGACATTCAGTTCCTCCTGCACACTGTGGGTCTACATAATAATAAAATCACGTCTAATGAATCCAAGCACCCTCAGTCACAGACTCACAAGGGTGTCCCAGGTCACATCTGAAGGGTATTTAATATGCTGTGTCTGTACCTGCAGAGCGAGCTCCTGGATGTGTCTGAACAGTTCGATGTCTTTTTCCGTCAGGTTCTCGTGGCCGGGGAGTTTCTCATCCTCGTCACGCCAGTCGCTGCCTTCCTGATTGTCTACAGGATTCAAACACAGAGTCAATTTTACAGAGCTATGTATTTTGATGCATAGGCAACAGTTTTCAGACGCAGAAAATGACAAAGCAATTTTGTACCATTAGCACCCTCGACCTACAATTTACAGATAAGTCACATCAGGGACGCCCGTCTGTTTGTCAGGGAACACGCTCGCTGACAACCGCTTACAGAGTCTGGAGAATATTTGTGCTTCCTGATTCAGATAGCTCAAACTATTAACAATTTATGCCGTGGAAGGTTTAAAGATTTGTTCCATATTTTTATGATTTATGAATGCCATGTCGAGCACAAAGCGTTTAATTGATGCCATTTTTGGGTCAGGTAACAATATTATAAGATGAATATAAAGTTACTTTTTAAAATAACTAAATACCAACATATATGGAAAACTGTTTCTCCTTATTGTCCAAACAAATGTAACAACATCTTGCATAAAACACAGATTTTTATTGGCAGACAAAGTAAAATGTGTTTTAGCAGAAACGCGTCCTCCACTCTCACCTCCTCGGTCGTCTCCTTCTCCTTTGCGACACGCTTTCTTCCGGATGCGGCACTGCTGTGAATAGTCCACCACTTCCTGCCGTGCCTTGCGGCCCTCGGGCGACGGGGTGAAGAACTTTGTGAGGGCGTCGATGAGGCCCTTGGTCTTGTTGTTGAAGCGCAGGCTGCCCTGCGACATGTCGTCGTCGTCCCGCATCGAAAACAGCAGCCGGTCGTCTCCAGGGTAACCCTCACAGGAGGAGCTGGAGGACGAGTTTGCCGAGGCCGAGCGCTTCCTCCGACCGCGCCCGCCGAGCTTCTTAAAGGGCCGGCCCGGCCTGTGGGGGGAGAGAGGAGGGAGGTTGAGACTGTGCCAGGAAGGGAAACTGCTCCATCTTTTTTACAAATTGCCCCTCAATAATTTTACGTCCATTCAAAAATAAAAAGGTTTTGTCTTTTTTTAAATTTTATTTAATGTCGCTTCTATTTGTATATTTTTTATGTGTATTTATTTACTTTGTGTACTTAATCATTTTGATTCTTTATTTGAATTAGTGTTTTTCTTTTTAGAGGGGGGTATACACTTGTATATGTCTGATGCTGCAAAAAACTCAAACAGTATATATGGTGTGAAAAAAGTCATAAATGCCCCTCAATGACATTTCGAGGGGGATGAGAGATTGAAGAAGACGTCGGTGTCTGAAGGCGTTTCTCTACCTGTTCTTGGGCCGGCCCAGCGGTGCGTTGTAGCGCCGTTTGATTTGTGCTGCCTTTTCATGTAACAGCTTCTTTCCCTTTTTCCTGGGCTGGCAGATTTGACAAATCCACATGCCTGAGAGAGAAAACGTGAGAGCACAGGTTCATAAACCCCGAAGGAAGATTTAGCACAGGACACCAACATGCTTAGGGACGTATCGGATACATCAGCACTTAATGGTGAAGCGTCAGGGGCTTCATGAGATCTCAAGACACTAGGGTCAGATTCAGGAGGCTGCATGTAGGCGATGACTTGTTTTTCTTACCTTTGGGCATCCGCGTGAGGGGAGGATCGCAGCACTCCATGTGGAAGCCCCGGTCACAGGAGTCGCAAAACAACATGTTGTCCTGCACCGCAAACACAAAGCACTGATTATTAGCGAGTTGAGACTAAAGAGTCCAATTCAATCAGCAATTCAATCAGCTAAAACGATGTAGAGCACTGTAATGTATCGTTCAGAGGAGATGTCTAGCTCGATACCTAGCTTACATTTCCTCTAACTCTAATTTCAGCACTTTATTTAAGTTATTGTCAAAAGAATAGTGGTACAGCACAGTCATAGTTTTCTTTCATGTGTTTGTTAATTCATATAGAAATAGAACGGTCTGTTTATTAGAAATACAACACTCGTTTTACTGTGGAGCCTCAGCAGGAATAAACAAACACGCCCTCAGTCAAGAAGTCGCTCCTGTCCAATTAGATGTTTTTCATTTAGTTTGAGAGAACATTAAGCTCCCGTGCTCATTTTAATGACCAGTTTTGACTAGAATTCCACATATTTATGCACATGCATTAAAACACTTGTTATGTAATCACTGTGAATGTTCCCTTTGAAGATCTTGAAACACATCCATCAGGATTGGTTCAAGCATCTTCCTCTTTAAAGATCCTGACAGTATGTTGAACATTTTGTCTCCCCGTCAAACCTCCCTGCAAGTATTTGAATAACAATGACTCGCCGCTCGACAGGTAAAGAGAAGAGAGTGAAACACTGACTAAAATAGCTCAATCCCGACGACCACAGACATGTCTATCAGCATCTCAGTGTGGCACTTAAGCGGAGGAGAGATGCTCTCAGCTGCTGTGAGGCTGCCAGTCGGCCGTACTCGCTCTTCCACTCACCGCATTCTTGCCTTGATCCTGACAGCTGCTGCAAGTCTTGCATTCGATGCACTGCCACCACAGAGCCTTGACTCGTGCTGTGAGCTCTGGGGAGAACTTGAGACAGGACGGGTGGCCTGCAGGTAGAAACACACACACACACACACACACAAGTTTTATTCTGTGCTGCTGACTGACAGCCGTGACCCACTTGCATCATTGTAGCAGAGAGAAAAAAAAGAGCTCCTTTTGGAATTGAAAGCCCTCCCTGCATCAAGGCCAGCTGCAAAGACAGTGTTCAAACATAAATGACAATCTGTCAGAGATGTGCTCTCGCTCTTTTGAAGAGCAGCAAACAAGATGGTCTTGTGCTGGGACAGAAATCCGCTGAGGGAAGAAGAGAAACACAATCTCTGCTCTGCGTTCACTCGGCAGCAAGAACACCATAATTATATCCAAATCTGTGAAAACACAGACCGCTACTCAGTCAACCTTTTTCTGTTTTGGGCTTTAGTTGACTTAGAAATCTGGGATTTGAAAACAGTTTTAACCCTCAGATATCTTTCTTAGACACTAAATGTAAATAACATCCCACTTTTATATTGTGTGAGCTGTAATATATCCTCTCTAAAGTCTGTTACTCATCAGATAGTTTCCATATTTCTCCTCACGGTCAACTTTAATATTTTCACTCTTTTTAGTTCTGTTTGATTTTCTATTTCGAGACCTTTGTATTGAATTTTCTACTCTTTTTTATAACTAAATATGACTTGGCTCACATGCTGCTGCAACAAAAACATTTCCCAATTTGGGATCAATAAAGTATATCTCATCCTATTTCGCACTTAACGCAAAACGGTTTAAAAAATGTATTAAAAAACACCTTCTTCCCGGGCCTTGCTGTACGGGAAAAGATGTATAATAGTGTGTTTCCTCTTATAAATACAGAGAGGCTTTGGTGAAGGATGAACTACATTTAGTCTTTTCATCAACACATCTGCATGAGGATCTCCTCACTAGAAGAGATCAATGAATCCAGTCGTGTCTTGTTGTTAATAAAAGGCTTAACAACTAATATTCTAGTCATAGTTTGTGAACCAAATCATCACTGATGGCATGCAGGTAGGGCTGGGTATCGATTAAAACTGTATTGATGTTGTGAAAAGACCCAGGATTTTGTAACATGACATAAGTGAAGTCTTTCCTTGGCTTCAAAGGCTGCATTAAAGTAAAGTGGTGATTCTTTGTATTACTCTTCTGTCATTTTCCTTCACCCACTAAGTCAGTAAATCCACATTTAGCCGGGGGTGACAGCTGACATTATTTTTAAAGCACGTATTTGACCAAATATCTACATTTCTGGCGATATCAACATTGAGATAACTGGTTAAAAATATCATGATATTTGATTTTACCCATTTTGATTAAGCCTTACATGCAAGGAACAACATTTCTGGCCAAATGTGGGTAAAATAAGTGGGTGGTAAGGTTGCATCACCACAAGCCAAAATGTAAACTCTTCAAATGTAATCATTCATAAACCACTTGACTGGTGGAACTTTGGATCAGAATATTGCATCCTCCTCTTCTGTGGTTGTTTCAATCTCTAAACTAGTTAAATGTAACCCACAGACGGAGCTGGTGCAGTGCTCTGGTGTCTCCCCGTCCACAGAGCAGCACTCACCACTGTTGCCACAGTCGGCGCAGGAGATGAGCTCCTCCGGCCTCTTGTCGCGGTTCTGCTCCTTGGTCCCTAAGCAGAAGCTGCAGATAGGGATGGGCTCGGCCACCGGCTGGCAGGGAGAGAGAAAGGGGAGGAGAGAGGAGAGACTGTCAGTCAACTTAACAGCTTAATGTGTACAAATGAGACACAACAGAGCGGCCGTGTGTGTCCTGCCACAGTGAATGACTGCTGCTGTGTGTACTAACACTGCACTGGAAACTGCAACGCCACCACAGAGCGTGTGTGAACAGAGACAGTAGGATAATGAAGAGTGTGAGAGTCGCACTGTTCGGAGAGAGCTGGTAGAATTGATGTCGTGTTAGCGGCTGCCATTTGTGTGTCAAAAGTCTCTGCTGACTCCTGCGCTGCGTCTCACTTCCTCTGCCTGAGCAGTTTAATTCCACGTCCTATTTCGGCCTTTATTCCGAACCGTGTCCTCAGACGTTCACTTCTGGAGCGCCTTAAATCTTTTAGTGTGTCCCGGAAACCGTGTCAGCAGGCGTGTACTCAAACGCAGTACAAACACAGCATCTGATCTGCACTCGAGCACAAAACCTAAGCCGGGGTTTTGTCCGGGAAAACAAAAAAGGCAGGATAGCGCTTTACATGTTGTCCGACATCAAATGGGATTTGTGTGTCCAATAAAGCTGAGAAATCACGTCCCTGAAGCACTGCAGGTGCACTTCATAGGCAAGAGGGGAGGGGGTAGTGGGGTGAAGGTTTCTGAAGCGTGGAAGCCCCGAGGGGAGGAGGTAGCTTACTGTCTTATAATTTTTCACTTCTCCACCTTCATAGAGAGCTTTTCAAGTCACTCGTGAGAATGCTCATGATTACCCTGATAATTCATATTCACTAGGGTTCATTTATTTATTGTGAGTGTTTAATGGTTTTCCACATTCAATTCCCTTATCAACAGCTGGGTAAACTTCTTCTGTGCTTTTAAAATGTTGTCACAGTGTGATTTAAGAGCGAGTCGTCCTCCAGAGACGTCTAAGAGGAAGAGGAGAGTGATGGACACTCTGGAGAAGCGACATGTCGTCATGGCTGACGTGGGAGACACTTTGCATCTGACATCTGTCGCCCAACTGCTTCCACATCCTCCGCTCTCTGTTAGAGAGGATGTCGCTACGGAAAAAACAACTCGCCTGACATCTGGGCTGGTGTTTGCCAGCAGGCACGTGGGAGCCACTGAGACAAAGTGGAGCAGCTCTGATCTGATGACACCAGAGCGGGGTGTTTGGCTCCTATTAAACTCTCATGTTTCAGCACGAACACTGAGGGCAGCGGGAAACATGACTGCAGCAAAAACGGGAAGAGGACTACCGAAGACTCCAACATGAAAGCCTTAAAAACAACAGTGTACTAGATTGGACGAGTCAAACCAAACAAACAAATCCAGGAGAAATGGTTATTTATTCACAGTCCTCAGGAAACATATAAAACTTAAGCACTTGACGTGTTTTACACCTATGTTTAGGTCACTAAAGTATTCCCATTTTACAGCCAAGAGCTTCTGAAATATTGCAAGTGGGAAATAGATTTCACAAGAAAAACCAATGGTTATCTAACGGCTGGTTTTGGGCAGCCAGTGCCTTTGGTTTATTGAAAAGTATTGATACAGGGGGGTAAATGGTCCCAGGGCAGATCTTCGGTGTGAGGGCCAATCCCCAGTTCATGGGCAACCAGCTCTACCAAGGGAGCTATGTGGCGGGCCATGGTTTGGGAAATTGACACACTCACTAGCTAAATGGCCGGTGGACAAAAAGCTGTTTTTGTGTTTAAAAAAAGCCTTATTATTTTATATTGGACCAACTTTATGTGTGTTGTTTCAAATTTTCAAAAATGGTTTTTAATAATTGAATTTGAAGTTTTTATATTAAACCAAAAAATATCTCTCTCAGTTATAACAGAGATAGAAGTACTTTCCATCCCTTTTCATCACCATTTACTCAGCAGAAAGTTAGCCTGTTATTTTAAGTGATATCTTACGAGACAGATACTGTAATCACATCGTTTTAGGAAAGTTACAAATTCCATATTTTACTGTGTTGCACAACTTCTATCACTTATTATGGATTTACAGAATAGGCGCAGAAATGATGTATCAAGTAGAAAAAGGTGCATTATTCTCAAACAAACCATGAAAACCTTGTATAAAAGGCACAGTGAGGTCATAACATGCACTTGAGCTCACAGAGGAGCAATCCAATAATTATTTAAATGTGTTAAAAACACAACTTGACATTTAGCGAGGATGCTGCTGCTGCTGCAAGGTTTCAGCAGGACATCAGAGAGAGGCTCTGAGCTGCAGAGAGCCGGCCAGGCAGCGGGGAGGAGACAGGGACCACAGCGTGATTTATTGGGTTCATTTCCTTCTGACTCAGGCTCCCCGCTACACCCCCCACCCACCCAGCTAACAGCACAGGGACAGAGAGAGCATGAGAAACAAAAGGTATGAAGAGAGATGAAGAGAGGCTGTGGAGGATGAGGAAGATAAGCACCGAGAGGAAGATAGAGTCTTACCTGGAGATAAATGTATCTTCTCGCTCTATTTCTGAAACCATTTTGCACTCTTACCGTCAGAATGGTGATCTTACACTGGATTATACTGTAGGCTGCCATTCAAGATCGTTTTTATATAGTCTAATCTTTCGCTCATTGTCTTAATTACACTTTAGCTCTTCAATGTCAGAAAATAATGAAAATTGGCCATTCCAGTTTCTCCATTTCCAAGCAGGTGTCTTAAATAACCAATTAACCAAGAATAATAACCAAGTCAGTTCAAAACCCAAACACATTCAGTTTAATAGGATATAAAACCAAGATAAGCAAGAAATCGCAATATTTGAGAGGCTGAATACAGCATTTTCTGCATCAAGGATCACCTCAAAATAGTTGCCAATCCTTTCTTCTTTCGATGTCCTAATCTAGTCGCTGCAGCTGTATTAAAAGGGACCTGAAAGCATGATGAAAAGAGATACACCGGGCTGCAAAACAAACCAAACAAAGTCACTGAAGACAAATGTAAGTCGGCGGCGAGAAAAAAACAAAAAGAGGGAGTGTGAAAAAAGACAGAGTGAGGACAAAAATAAGAACCCAGAGGGCAAGAGAGTGAAGGAGATGGAAAGTGTAAGGAAAGAGAGAGAATGTGCAGCAGCAGCCTGCGTGAGACCAACACCTCCATCATTCCTGACGCTTAACCCCTTCCCAGCTGGAGGAGGTCAACTGCTCCTCTCGCCCTGTGAGCGCTCGAGTAAACACGAGCAGAAAGAGAGCGTCGCCTCTCACACACACACACACACACACACACACACACAAACGTTACAGCGGGGCTTCAGTTACTGGCTGCCACTGTAAATTAATCCCCAGTAGATACTAAAAAATGAAAAGCTAATCCTCCCTTCATGACAGGGATATTGGAACAGTGAAACACAATCCTTAAAGTCCTCCTGAGAGATGTTTTTCCTCAGCCTTTTTTTATTCCTACCTCGTCCAGCAGCGGCTGCCAGGACAACACAACATCGCCCAAATTGACTGACTGCTAAGTGTCATGGATTTCGACTGGAGATTTGTGTGTGTGTATGCATGCGTGTGTGTCTATTTTGAGGCTGTGTGTGTTCATGCTTTGGCATGCGCCTGTCTTTTTCCAACGTTAAAGACCGCTCAGGAACCAAATCGTGTTCAGAGCCAGAGAGACACGCCTTGTGGCAACTGCAAGCAACTCTCTGCAGCAGCTGGCAGGATGAGAAGCGCCTAACAAACATGTCTGACAAGGTGGTATAGAAATACACACCTACTGCACACACACAGGCAGGTGAAAGAACCCTAGGCTCAGTGTACTCACACACCCACTCATGTTTTATGGATCACTGAAAATTGAGCTCTAATTAAGCCTGTCTAATAACTACTTTGTGAGACGATAATTGTCCATTTAGTGGCACTGATGTAACGAGAGTACAGGCGCATTAGGATGTAAACACACCCTTTTAAACAAGCAATGAACTTCTAAGTATTAATAGTATGCAGACATTAGAATATAATCCACAATATCCTCACTAAATAAAACAAATACAATAAAAAGATAAATGATTTCTGGATTTCTCAGCATAAATTGCACTTAAATAATATTGAAGGAGCCAGATTTACGGTCTCTGTGTTTTTATTATGTGCTATTTCTCATGCATTATTGGTGGAGGGCGTGCACTGGAGCTTGGGGAGGAGATAGTGGTGGTTTAACCTGCCTGCAGTCACTCACTCACTCGTGGTTTTGTATGGACAGAAAAAATGAGGCGTAAGACAGGAGGAGAGGTTTTCTGTTGACCACAATTTCTTCACAATATTCCACCTCAATCAAATAAATGGTCCAACGTACCGAAGGAGTAGAGCGCTTTTGTTTGAGCTAGTCCAAGGGGTTTTCTTTACCCGTATATAGCCCCTCCTGGCTTTTCTTTTGGACTTCCTATAGCCGCGATAAAAAGTTCAACATTTGGCTCAGGGGGTTTGGATAGGCATTCATTCCTCAAGGAGGAAATATACTCCAGTCTCAGTATCATTCCCTAAAATGTAGGGACTTTTATGCACAAAAAGTGGAAATAAACCATAACTAAGTTTGATGCGAGTAGAAACAACATCGCTTCTCTCTCATTTGGCTTGGACCCAACATGTTCCCACACTTGAGCCGTGGTAGAGTTGCTAACGTAAAGATGATTAGATTTCTTGGGACGTGAGACAAGATGTGCATCATCATAGAGAGCAAGCGAGGAGACATTGCCGTTTTTAAAATCGAATTTCAGTGAAATCGTTACTTTGGAAAGAAATGCATTAAATCCGAATAAAAAAGGTAAACACTTAAGTTCAAATATATTGTTTTTTAGGAGCAGTACAGTATTAGAAAACACATTATCATGATCAAGTGCATCGGTATTTCCTCTACACCTACACATGGAGGTAATGGGTCTTATATTGAAGTAAGAATTGGCCAAGATCTTTGTTTGTTTCCAGAATTGTGGAAATTAACACTTGGGGCTGCATGCTGCATTGTCTGAGACCGAGTGCAGAGGGATAATAGGATTTAGAAAACAACTAGTGGTGGCCTGGTTTCCCCTTTATACACTGGCTTCTGTTATCCAAAGACAGAGGACAGGAGAGCGAGACAGGAATGAGAGAACAATGGAGGAAGGACGAAAGGGAGAGGGAGAAAAAGGGGGGAGGAGGAAGGATGAAAGGCAATGGGAGAAAAAGAGAAAGAGGGAAAAGCGGTGCTGTTGTCCTTGTCTCGTTTCAAGTCAAGGATCTCATTAACATGGGAGCCCAATCTCAGCATCCCCCCCCCCCCCACCAACACCTCACTTTCCTTATGGCCGCCCCCACCTCCAACACAAACTCATTGATCAGTGTTTCAGGACACAGCGAGCAGCCGAGGCAACACACAAACAAACACATTCGTACTTATCGACATTAGATGCACGAGCAGTAAAAACACACCTCAACACACCGGTCACACTTCACACTGAGTATTTCATCCATATCCTTATTCTCTTACATTCAAAAAGTATCCTAAGTGTTGTTTTTGCTTATTTAAAAGGCTGCATTGCAGTGAATTATGTAATTTTCTGAAAATACCAGACTGTTTCAGCTTTACAATCCCTTGCCTTTACCTGCTTAGTCCTCATATTGACATTCCTGTTGATCATATCGAATTCTAATGGTGTAAATATTGTGTGAAAGCAAAGGTGAACCCGACAATATGTTCACAATATCCATAAATCTGTTCAGAAGACATTTAGATATTGGAGTTCCCTTCCTATCAGTCCAGAAATACAAAGAGATATAGATATCAGTAGTGGAAGCACTCATTTTAGTACACACTGGATATTATTTTTAAGCAAGTTCTTTATGTAAAGAAGTTGTGTTAGAAGTATAGGGCCTGCATTTAAAAGTGAACACGTATTGGCATTAAAGGGAACTTAAAGTCAAAGTACTCCTGCGTATCAGGCCATTTGAGATTCATCTACAGCTCCGGAAAAAATTGAGAGCACTCCAAATGTTTCTTAAATCTTTATCTCTACATGTACGGCAGCCAGTCTGGTGTCTGTTTTACTGATTAACCTATTTAAGCTGGGAAAGTGTTGTCGCATTTCTACCATTGAAACCGGGGGCGCTGTTGCGTCATTCTACCATTGAAGCCGGGAAAGCGGATATGTAATTTTCTGGTAATTATCAGCCTCTTAGCCCAATGAAATGCATCAGAATATACACGTGGCATTGTTCTGATTTTTTTTCGAGCAATCATGGCCGACAGACTACCTGCGGAGGGAACTCTGAAATTAGTGACGGTACTGATATTGACGATCTGCACAGCGCTGATGACATTATTGCTGACGACTTTGAACCCGTCGAACCAATCGACCAGGATTTATGGTTAAGACATACGTTTGAAGACGATGATGACCATGAGTTCGAAGGTTTTGAAACCGAGTGGAGGACGGAGAATTACCACTCTAATCCACACCGTTTTTTCAACCGCACCCCAAGGGGTGAAAGTCGATTTACCTGCAGAGGTCACTCATGAAAGCCACAGCTGTAAGCTCTCAAACACTTTTTGAATTGTGTTTCTATCTGCGACAGAGGCTGAGAAATCAATTATTTAGTAGGCGTTGACACAATTGCTGAATTTCCAGAAAAACTTCAGGGTTTAGGGGGCTCTTCTAAAATCGCCCATAGGTTTTACAGGCATTTTTTCCAGGCGTTTTAGGCCTAAATGGGTTAATGTGTCACGGCCGGTGAGGGTGGAGCTAGTTGATTTATATTGGCTAATAACCTGACTCTGTAAAGTAGCTAGAGCTGTCACATAAAAGTAGTGGAGTAAAAGTACAATATTACAGTGCATATAGTGTAGTGGAAGTATGAAGTATCATAAAATAAAAACACTCCGGTAAAGTACCTCAAATCTTACTGAAATACAGTTCCTTCATTACACCCCACCAGTCATGGATATACAAGTCGACCAGTAGCACAGCGACCCTAAGTCCCACTAAAGACGTTAAATGGACTGGCCTACATTGTAAAGTGACATCTACAACAACCCAGGGAAGACCGTGTGTTGTGCCAACGTGCCCCCCCCCTTCAGCAAAGCGTCCCCCTCCATTACAGTGGAGGTTAGCCAGGGAGCACAGAGCTAAATCACTGCATCAAACAGAGTGGGAGTGGTGGTGGTGGTGGTGGGGTGGGGGGGGGCAGACTGGCTGAGCTCCAGCCATCACTTCCACAGCTGCTCAACACATTGGCTCCATTTGTGGGGTGGTGAGGTTAGCCATACGCTAGGCATCACACAGCTACACTTCCCGTGCCAAGTGCCATTCACATCACAGTCACACCGGTGAGCTGGAGGTAAGTGCCCCCCCCCAGCACTGACACTACTACTACTACTAATGCTGTTTCTATACACTGGAAGCCTGGTTGTAATCCTAATTACTTCTGAAAGACACGGTCCAGATGTTGAGTAGTAACAGCACGTTCTGTGGATTGTCTTCGTCTAACTTAGGGACAGCCTTTCCGGAACAGATTTCAAATGTCATTTTTCACTTTTTGACCGGACAAATTACACTCAATTCCCCACGATTTTATTTAATTGGCAGCAGAACTTTAAAAGAAAGAAATGTTTTACGAGTCCCACAGGGGGGACATTTACAGTGTTACAGCAAACGAACAGCAGGTAAAAAAAAAAGGGCATTAAATAATACAAATAATGACAATTGAGCACACAACCACGGCTAAAATCAGTAGCAGCAATTTAGAGTGACATAGATAGCATTACAGTATTGTGAACTTAAACATTTATAAAAAGATGTACAAAAAGGTATTATAGCGCCGTGCAACTGCAGTGTTTATATTGCAGGTTTATTGTTTTATCAATCCTTTGATTCCTTAAATTATTTAGCCAAACCGGGTACATGCACACTGCTGCTGCGGGCTGGGTGGTATCACTTTTTTTTTGGCCCCCCAACAAAAACACACCTGACCAATGGTGGCCCTCATGAGTCTTATGTGGTGAACGAATCAGGATGCATTAAACAACTGCAAAATGTAAACCATTTTCTTGAGCGTACCACAAAACAACTAACAACAAAAGCACCGTTTGAAAAGGTAAACAAATCCCCCCCTTTCCCTGAAACTGCAGAGTGCACATTTAAATGCTCCCCCCAGGGGACTCCTTTCACTGCCGCACCGCTCGAGCTCCCTTCTTCAATGGTATTGTGGTATACGAAAGATTGATATCGTACGGTATGAAGTTCACGGGAATTCGTTGTGAAACGGTATAGCACCCAGCACTCAATGCTAGAACAACGCATGGGTATAGAGTTGTGCCTTTCAGATGTGTCGGAAAGCATTGATTTCAGGTGTGCAATTGCAGCAACCAATCCCATCAATGCATATATGATAACACCCCACAAAAGCACAACAGGCAAGAAACCACCAAATGGTAAAGAAGATAAAGTGTTCGTCACGATGTGTGTGAACTGACCCTTTAAAGAAACCACTGCTCTACAGTTTTTCCATTTCCTTGCCTACGTGTACCACTGAATGTCATTTAAGAACTGGGTCTGTGGAAGCATTGCGGCATTAGTCTGGAGCTGGTGCCGTCGGAGAGTGGAACAACCTTATAATAAAAATAATATTGGGTCAACTGAGGCCAGGGCTCTGCAGTAAATGGAGGCAGACACCAAGAACAGCTACCTCCTTGAAAAACGGAGCTGTCCAAAATCTGAAAGTCAAGCTGACTATAGAGTCCAGGGAGACCGTTTCATTGCACCCAGCTTAGTCACTTTCCCAGCATTCCTGTGGTGTGGTTGCTGCTAACCCTGAGAATGTTTCCATCCATTCGGGACACACATGAAATCCTCTCCTGTGACTACACAACAAATGAAGCAAACGAGGGGGCAAATGGACGAGGAACAGACGCAGGTTGAATCTGAGACATATAATCGATGTACTCCCGGCCCTCCGAGTGACTCTACATGATGTCCTCACCTTGAGCCACACACAAGCAGAGGTGGTGTGTGTGTGACGTTAGAGACACATGAAGGGGTTGATCCAATACTGGGAAAGTGGAATGAGTTACAGCTGATAAATATATCCATTATGGATCATAATAAGCTAATGTTGCAGCTCTTCAGGCCTCATGATAATAACCGTATCGACTTGTGGGCGATAAATGGACATGAACTCCACCATTTCTGCTGACCTTGATAATGATCGCTGTGTTTACCTGCGTGTTTGTTTACCCTACAATGTCACATGTTAGCCAACAGAATAACCTGTCAGAGAGTCAAGACAACAGAAAGTTATTGTCCTTTAAAGAATTACTCAAATAGATCACAACAAATTGCTTATTTTTGCAGCTCTAATCAATAAGTTACCAATGAATGATCTCACCTAGGTACATATTGCGTGTTGTCTTTACACAAGATGATATTAAGTCAACATAAAGTCGAGACGTGGCACTTTTTGTTGACGGGGCCAAAGATTCCATTTTATTTATCGTTCTAGTTTTATGTAATTAATGTTTGAGCCTATTTACTGAGGGTGTTTTGAGTTCATTGCTGTTTGAAAGGTTGACTTGCATTATGTTGGTACTATATAATCATGATATAATTTGTATTAAATGTCAGAAAGTGACAATAACATTGCTTTAAATATTACATTTGATGCGCATAATATCCAATTCAAACAAAAGTAGTTACTGTGTCAGCTCCCACTACCACAAAGGAACCAGTAGCTGTAGGATGTCGGCCTGTTACGGTGTCAGTGGGATGTTTTGGAGGGAAATCTCCACAGCCACAGCACTGTGTACAAGCAGAAAATGACACTGAGGGTGTTTTTCACACGTCCTCGCCGTGACACCGCTCGTCGACATCGAGAACTCTGGTTCACCCCGCTCCAGCTGTTGAGGAGAGGGCAACCGCAGGGCAGGGAGATTTCTCTTGCCTATTATGACGGGACAAACATCACACACACACACACACACACACACACACACACACAACTATATACTCACATGGATATACACACAAAGGCTCAGCATCGAGGCCATCCCACCTAATGGCCGTAGCCTCATACTGCTAACGGGCGCTCAGGGAGGCAATGAGGTTAGCCATCTATATATCCATGACCCCTGGTTGACTTCGCTCCCCCCATTCAACTCCCCCTTCATGACCTGACATTGGCACGCTATTAGGGTGAGAAGGGGGGAGACAAAAATAGGGTCTGGGACCCCGTTTGAATGGAGCGCTCAGACACAAATATCAGCGTGTTGAGTACACAAATCTCCCCGCAAATGGGGTCAAAGCCAGTGCTTAGCTATTTGTTTTCATTCCCCCACTCCTCACTGCCTTCACTCACACACACACACACACACACACACACACACACACACAATCCCCCTTTCCTTGGGAAATCATAACTGTTAGCAATCATGCGGGGCAATATGGCAATGATGCAGCGTTGGAAGAGGGAGAGCGGAGGAGAGTGATCATGCAACATCGACTCTGTCTTCCACGCACAGTTTGTATCTCCTAGACGCGTATGTCACTCGCAGAGACAAACAGATACATCAAGAAACAACACACCAACAGACACACGTGACTGAGTGGCAATAAGGTTGCATCCTCTGGAGAGAGATATGAAGGCGACATCACAAGGAGAGGCAGCGAGGGGGGATAAACAGGCTCGAGTGAATGCCAGACGCAAATGTCAGTCCTGCATGCCCCATCTAGCCCAGAGATGACGAGACTCACAAACAAAAGGAAAGCCTCCCTGTTCATGTCCACACATTCATTTCAAATCTTAGACTGGTGCACAATTTTCACTCATGCAACAGGGTGGGATTTTGTTGTGCTCAAGCTCCTTCTCTTGACGGTAAAGGTTGATTAAACCGGATTTCAGATGTCTTGTTTAGTCTGCAATTAAATCTTTAATGCATTCCCTTGTTTGTGTTTTGATTTGGTTCGAGAGGCAGAGGATCGGGCCGATCAGTGGCTGAGTCAGAAGAAAGAGGAGTTTGATCTCAGTTCCTCTTAAGAGTCGGCCATCTGCAGCCAAGCAGGTCACTGTGTTAGGCCGACCCCATGTGACTGCAGGCTGCTCTCTGGGCTAATCCTACTTCATGTGTGTGTATGTGCTGAACACACACACAAACACACACAGGGGCCAGATAAAGCCAGGATGTAGTCAAAACAGTGTTTAAGGCTGCTTTAGTGTACTTAAAATCTGCTGGCTGTCTGATAACCCGAGTGACACACGAGCCAATGAAGGGCCACTAGGCCGGCACACAGCAGCTCCGGCGGGTTTATTTACATGCTGGTTGTTAGAACGCCCGTACGCACATCTGCAGGCATCTAAAGTACAGGATTTATGACATGCGATGTGTGGTCTCGTGTCAGAACACACTTAATTCGTGTTTATGTCCGTGCCATTCTGCGTCCCCCCCCCACTTTGAGTGCAGTTGAATGGTTTAATGTGTGTGTACATATGTCCCTGGCCCTCTAGAAGCAGAGGTTAGCAGCCGGCTGCTCTCTGATCAGGTTACAGAAGTGGGTGTGTCTCCTCTCTCCTCTGTCGCCTGCATGTCTGCCTCTCCCTCTTTCTGTCTCTCTTGCTTTCTTCTCCCTCTCACCCCCCCCTTACTGGTTGCAGAGGCCTGTAGTTTGCGTCATCCAAGCCTCTTCCTCTGGTAGCACTACCCACCACCGCTCTCACTTGTCTTATGTTGCTCTCCTTTCCTTTCTCCCATCCTCTCAGCCATCTCCAGACAGGGAGCAGCCCTACAGCTGGTCCACACTCCCTGCAGGAGGCTGGGAGGCATGTGACTCTCCCCCTTGACCTCCATGTCTGCTGGCCCACCAGTCGCCCACCCATCACCACTCTGATGTTCCTCGTCTGGACGACGTGCACTCCTGAGAGTCTGCCACTCATAATTACCCGAAGAATATAACCTGGTTCAGTGAGGTCTTTCTCACACGGATTCTGACCTGATACCCCGGTTACATGCTTTAATCCAAATCGACTTATTCAATACTGTGGGCAATCCCCACAGGATCAATTTGGGGTGAAGTGTCTTGCCCAGAGACACAGCGACATGCTTACTGCAGTTCACTGTTCAACCCAAACTGATGAATATGGCTACTAGTAGAAGTACTTTTACACACACTACTGCGGATGTGCTGAAAAATCACACATAATAAAATGTATACGTTTTTTTGTGTACAATTAATGTTTGAAATTGGCAATTTGAGACATCAAAATACATTTTACTTGTTGAACAGGTGGTTTTTGTTGTATAACTGAAGTGACTGAGAATTGAGAAACACAAATTATATTTTCTGTAAAACTTCTGCAAGTTTAGCATCAATAAAAAGGTTCATTTTTGTCTGACGTTTGCCTTTCTGAGTTTAGATTACTGCAATAAGTTGATATAGTTTATCCACTCCATCATCTTATCCACACTTTACATGCCATCATTTGCCACACTGCCTCTATGAGCACACAGTGGATTAGACAAGACCCTGAAATAAGCACACACGTACTAATTTAGGAACAATTTTGGTAAAAAAAATGTATTCTGACTTGAAATGTGTCCCAAAACGATAAGGAAAGCTGGGCATCCCCACGGATAACGTTGGAACACAGAGCTTCAGACCCCAGTTTGTAGAGAGACCCTCACTCTGGCGTATTTCTGATCCTACAGATGTTGCTCCGCCCATCTCAGCCACTACGAAAATAACTTTGCAATGTGCTTTCTGCTGGAAACCACAACACCATATGGCGGCATGAAAACTCACAACTAACAATCACACAGTCGGTGCCCATACTGTGCTGTAATACATCCCAGTGCTCTGGGCCACAACCTATTTGAATGAAAGAGAGAAAATACACTGCCAATGTCTCGGGTGTTGCCAGCTGTTGGATCTGGACAAATCTGGGTGTGCAGCAGCTATTATGTAAGTAGAGAGTGCTGATTGGATTGCAAAAAGAAAGAGAGTGTTTTCTGTTTCATTCACAGATCCCACTCGCTTTCTGTCTGTTACTCCACAGCTTTAAAAGAGGAGAGAGCAGATTTGGTGTCACTATTTTCTCAACTGGAGTTGTTGTTGAACAGGATATCCATTATCTTATCAGATAAATGTGATGCCAACAGATCAAAGTGCTTTACACCCACTTGTCTTTTTCAAGAGTAATGTGTACAATAAAACGTTGCTACCACAGCTGATCAGCAACATCTAATGATAGTTGTGCCATAGGGAAGTGAAGAGTTGGTTATTATTAAATGTGTGTAAGGGTGAGGTGCATGTACACAGCTTCACATGTGAGTTTAAGGCATATGTGTGCATTACCTTGTCTTTCTCATGAGGTAACAACCGGACAGGAGCCAGTGACTCCAGAGACACCGTCCCGGTCCCGTCATCTAGGGAGCTGCTGCGGCTGATGAGCTGGAACATAGGACCCTGCTTGGCCACGCGTCCATGGGCCACTGCCCTCTTCAGGGCCACCCTCAGCTGCTGGTGGAAGATGCCGGGCCCCATGGAGCCACTGCCTGAAAGGTAGGCCGCCACATCAGCCTGGCACTTGAGAAAGCGCTCAATGTTCTTTAAGCAGGAGCCGCCTGGCTCATGGAGCCCCTCCAGTGCTCGCTTGATCAACTTGTTCCAGTCGAGTCCTGGTTTCTTCCCCGAATAGGAGTGAGAACTACTACTACCACCACCACCACCAGCACCAACACCACCACCACAACCACCACCACCACCACCACCGCCGCCGCTGCTGCTGCTTCCACTTCCACCTCCTCCTCCTCCTCCTCCAGAGCTGCCACCACCTTTG
Source organism: Eleginops maclovinus (assembly GCF_036324505.1). Lineage (NCBI taxonomy): Eukaryota > Metazoa > Chordata > Actinopteri > Perciformes > Eleginopidae > Eleginops > Eleginops maclovinus. Next base: position 25,771,682 of record NC_086360.1, read on the forward strand.
GGCTTGGGCAGGGCCAATCGCCCAGGGTTGTCAGGGTCCTTGTAGGAGTTGAGACCTTTGTTTGTGACCTTAAGGATGGTACCATCCTTGACGCTAAGCTCCAACTGCTCCAAAACAGTTTTGCGGTCCAAACCATGGGACATGTTGACTGCATTGCAAATGCGCTCCTCGGATGGTCGCTGCTTCTGCTTTTTCACTTTCTTTATGGCCTCTAGGATCCATTGGGTGTACATTGGATTGGCCAGTTTCACCATGGTTGCAGTCAGGGTGTGTGCAGGGGCCCTGAAGCCTCACCGCAATGACCCAAACACAAAAAAGGAACTGTAAGCGAAGGAAACTCCTGGCCTGCGCCGTAGCGCCGCCTCCTCCTTCTCTTTGCCCTCTGTCTGCGTACTATCCCTTGTCCTGGGGTCGCACAGAGAGTCCCTCAGAGGCTGAGTATGAGCAACACGGTGATGAGCAGCTGACCATAGCACAAACCCCCCGAGCCAACCCTCCACCCGGTAAAATGCTGTCCACTCACCACCCACTCCCAGCCAGGTGAAGGTCCCTGGCGAGAGGCAGGGGGAGTGGAGGAAGTTGCAGGTCTATTAGCCACGTAAACTCCCACAGCACACAATGAAGGGTAGAGTAGATCTTGGTGATAAGTGCTCTGAAATGTTGGTGTTCTCTCTTTTTGCAAAACACCTTTACAAAGACAATAAAACCTGACTGGTTAGTTTCCTGCCACCGATTCTCAATGCAAGTTGGAAAAGTAGATCATGGTATCCAGGACATGAAATTAGTGTTTCAATGATTACGATGAGGGCAATGCACTCTGTAGATTATAACAGTCCACACGATTGCATCCACGTTTCCTCGTTGTCGTTTCTCGCTGACTTTTACTCTTCGAGCAGTCTGGGCTTCTCAGCTCTGGGACGGAACAGATATCTCACCCCAGGGAGCAGCCACGACTGATCACCTTCACGCCTATTGCACTTCAGTAGCTGACAAACCCTGCACAGAAAACACACACAGACAGAGGTTAGCAAAATCTTGAAAAAAAAACAATACATTTAGATGAAGCAGTAAGCACACAGCAACAAAGTTAGGTCTTAAAGGGATGATGAGTTTGAGATAACGTATGAGAGGGTTCACTTTTATAAACACATACAGCCCCCCACATGTATAAACAAAGCCATGCATGTCCTCAAATAGCACTAGGAAGTTTACTTAAGCACTGCCAAATAAACGGGGAATCTAGAAGAGGAAGACTACTGTTACACATCTTGATAATGTGTTTTATAAACCATATAAAACGTATAACACATATATATAAAAGCAAGAGCAGCAGAATTGACAACACATAGGTAACGTTATGACCATAAACAACCACTAAAATGGCACAGGTGTCTCACAACATGATGGAAATGATCATGTATAAAAAAAAGGTAAACAGCACAATCCTAAAAAGTTAACTTGCAAGTTGAACATATAGCTAGTTGGTTTGGTAAGGTAAACATCATGAATGTCCATAAAAAGCACTAGGAAGTTTGGTTAAGCTCTACCAAAAAACTGTACATTAAGAAGAGGAAGAATCTGACTACTGTTACACAGCTTGATAATGTTATTTATGCACCATATGACTCTTATATATGTAACAGCAAGTGTAGACGAACAGGTGGATGGCCGTAACCCTAAACAACCTCTAGCATGGCACAGGTGTGTCACAAAATGACAGAAAGGACCATGTATACAAATGTAAACAACCTCTTCCAAAACCTTCACTTGCAAGTTGACCATAGGGCCAGTTGGGTTGCTAAGGTAAACATGATGCAGTCAAAACATAGACTGTTAGCAAACATTAGCTGAGATGCTAGCTAAAAATACAGAGCTAATTCAATTGCCGCATTGCCAAACTGTCTCCTGGCTTGCTATGTACTCTCTCTGACATGATATGATGTTGCTAAGTGTCTGACAACAAGCCTTCCCGCTTACTGCTGTTGTTTAGCGAGCTAACGGGAGAAGCTAGCCGCCGAGCTAACGTTACCGTAATGTTACTGAAATGTAAACAGCCCGAAACGAGGGGTTAGCCAGCGCTCGGGCTTCAAATGCAAACGTTTTCCTCCTTTGGGTGATATTTCAGACCACACTGAGCATCAAACCGAGGAAAACAATATCCTTTTGAATGTCATTCAGATATAAACGGTAAACCGCGGCCTGGAAAAAAGGCACAATGCAACTTACAGACGGCCATCACGGCTAGCGGGCAAGTGCAGAAAAAAATAGAGTCTGCAGCACTACATGCTAAACGGCCTCCTTGTTAGCCCTTTTCTCTGGGCGAGGAGCCCGCTTAGACTCGCTGACTTCCTCCCTCCCACGTAACCACACAGCCTGCGGTGCAGTGAACACAAGGCCGCTGGAGCCGAGGATCTAGGCCTCCTTTTCCTCCTCCATATCCCCCCACACCCACCTCCGCGATCATCATCCCCTCCGTACCCCTCTCTCCCTCTCGCGGTTCCCCCCAGAAAATCCCGAGCTGGTGGTCCCGGTTCTGGTTTCCAAAAGGGAAGTAAGGCACACCGTGTTAAAAAAAACGCTTAGATATCCCATCCGGCGTCCGCTGCTACTCACCGGGAATTCAGAGTCCAACCGCCGTGGAGAAGGTGCCAAAAACCGTGCGTAATGGAGACAACAACAAGGCTAAAAAATGCAGCCACAGAGCAGGGGTTCTAGAGCCGACGCCATCTTTGAGTGAAACAGGAGCACGGAGGTGGGGGAGGGGGGAACAGAGAACCGTCAGGCAGGGCCAAGGGACCGTCTGCATGGTGCGAGAAGAAGATCCAGGGGAGGGAAAATTCACTGCAAGACGCATGGGGGAGGCGGGGGGGTGCTGTTGCTATGAGAGGGGTGTGGATATTGCTGGAGCACATGAAATGGAAGAAAGGGACAGATGGTGGTGCTGCTGGAGGAAGGAAAAAAATAAAAAAGAGCGGATAGGTGTTCTCGCATTCTGAGATTCAAGGGAGAGTCTGCATTTTGCACAGCAGTTGTAGAAGAAAAAAGAAATCAAAGCCAATGAGCGTGCCTTAACGTTAGAGGGTATTTAAAGATCAAAGTGAGACACCCCTCCACACTGCAGTGTATTGTAGCAGCTGTGTGTTTTTTATAAAGATGGGAGGGGAGACACACAGATTCTGTCCCCCGGAGATGATTCAAGATTCAAAGGCTTTATTGTCATATGGCAATGAACATCTTAAGTCCCGGTCTCTTCCAACAATGCAACATAAATATATACAAGACATATAAAATAAATGAAATAGTGCAAGATTAAGTTGCAAGTCCTGCAGGAGAAGTAAACTATATACATGTCAAATAAAATACAATGAGCTGAATATTGCAGAGACCAAGTAAATGCAGGCATGTGAAATAGATGATCATATTTAACAGTGTGTGTAGCTATTCAAATACATGATAAAGCATGGTAGTATACGTCTATGTGGATTAGTCTGCTAATGCATTGCTCCTCAGACAGTGAAACTGACTGTTATCTTTACACCTAAGAACATTATTATGTAAGCTGTCTGCCGCTGATCCACTTTTCTTTTTTTACATTTCATAAAATGACAACTGAGTCTATTTTCTTATAATTTATGAGTTTTTTTTAACGGCGCTCTGTGCGACATTAATCACAGCATCTGGTAACAGATGGAAGCAACGTAATGTAAAGGTATCACATTTAATCACCAGTGTGCTCAATTTAAAGTAATTTACACTTGGTATAAACAATTCTGGGATACTTATAGGCCTAATAAAGTTAAGCTTAAAATTAAATATGCAGTTTAATCCAAGATCAAATGTACATTAAAGAGCCTTGAAAATGTACTTCATTGATCGGATTGTTTTTTGAAAGGTCTTTCATCTTTGTTGATGTGCAAATGGAGCTAACGTGATGCAAGAAAAATGATCTTATCGTTTTAAAGAAAATGTAAATTTAGCATTAAAAGCGAGACTATGAATCATGCCTCAAAACACCAAGAGATGTGCAAAATATCAAATGATGCGTTGTAATTTATAATTTTGCCTTGGGGACATTCAAACAACTTAAGTACACCCTCCTAATTCATGAGAGAAACAATCAATAAAGGAAAACTGATTTTGCTGATTAAATTTCATGTTCATGGTGATACAGAGGCACTTGCATTGGGAATCTGGCAGCAATCTTCCTTTTCTATTACAGCCGTACACTGAAAGCTCCCTGGATGGAAATTAAATTATCTGCAGCTTTGTGTAAAATGATGTGTACAGCAGTCCTCAGAGACGGATTATAGAGTGTCTTATAGGGAGCAATTAGACCTGAGCTGTTCCCATGTTAGAGGTGTCTTGTGAGAGGGTGAACTGCTGTGGTGATCACATAAAAAGCAGTAAGGTCACACTTGTTTGTCTTGCACTTCTTCAGGGACGGATAAATCACACACCAATGACAGGGCAGTAATTATAATTAACGGTAGTGTTATTGCACAGATAAACAGTGTGGAGCGTTACCTCACGAACCGCTATTAGTGCGCCTCCTGAGGACTCACATATTACATCAGTGTGTACAGTACGGGCTAACAGATGGACAATACTCGGGAGGAGCGTGCACGGCATCTATCGTTCCACCGCCATGAATAAATAATGTTGTGTGCCATGATCTACAGCAGAGGCCATGTTCACCGATACACAACAACAGAAACAAACTGCCCCGGGTGGGGAGTGCTGGTGGAGGAGAATATGGAGTCTTTTGACTGTAATTTTGGTAAGATCACATTGATTTTCAGTCAGAAAGATGGAGGCAGAAGAACAACTTTGTGCAAATGAGTTCCGTCAACTTCTGCAATTGGAGAAATAAGAGCAGGAAACTTAATCATGAAGACGCCCTATAAGATTCCTGGGGTTTCCCTTTCCTGTAGTGTGTATTACAGGTTTGTGTGGATGTAAATGGTCTGCAAAGGTTCAAATACCAACGTTCCCACCAGAGGGAGTTTCTCTCCCCCTCACTCCCCCTCTGCCTGAAAGAAGTGACATCACTATGTAACACTTGTGCTTCTATGGGCTAGCGCTCCAACACATTGTACGTGATAGACTAAGGGGCGGGACACCTCTGCGTGGTTGACCAATCACAACAGAGCCGGCCAGCTAACCAATCAGAGCAGACTGGGCTCTGGTTTCAGACAGAGGGTGAAAAGAGGTGCTGCAGCACAGGCAGTATGTGGAAAATAAAGAGCTTTCTGAACATTACAGCATGGAGACATGTCCCAGGAGAGACACTAAATATTAATATGAACCTGAAAATGTCCTCTTTGATTAACAGAATAACTTTTACAGCAACTGTCACTGTTTCAAATGTAAAAGTCACAGAAAAAGTCATTTCAAATCATTTCAAATATACTTTTATTTAAACTTATAGTTCACCTGAGGATATATGAGCTTCATCATCATTCATCGTTTAATTCCCTTTAAAACACACTTATCATTATCATTACACGCTTATCAATACGCCTGGTGCTTCTTCACCCCTTGTGTAACTTTTGTTGTTTTTATTTAACTGCATTTTGTGCGATCTTGTTTGTGCCACAAAAAAAGCATGCATTTTAGTTTGAACTGTTAGTTTTTTGGGTTGTATAGACCAGGACCTTTTCCTTTCATGAAAAAATGTTAAGACTATTACTACATATGCAAGGCCAGTTTATTTATATAGCATATTTCCATATAAAACTCAAAGTGCTTTACAAAAAACAACAAAATGAACTCCTGTTTAAAACACCAGTTTCCCTATTAGTTTCTATCATCTACACAGCTAGGAAATTAGCATTGGGTAATAGCTTTAGCCCCCAACCCCAAATTGGTGTTTTGGTATGAGACCCTCAGCTTGTATTCTGTGTTTGGTGGAGAAAAGGAGACAGAAAGTAATCCTAAACCTCCTTTCATCCCCGCTAATCCCTCCTCTTTTAATTTCTATTCTCTGAGCATCCACCTGCTAGGGGCCCAGCACCAGTGTCCACCTGCCCCCTGTTACCACACACACGCACGCACGCACGCACGCACGCACGCGCACACACACGCACACACACACGCACACACACACACACACACACACACACACACACACACACACACACACACACACACACACACACACACACACACACACACACACACTTCCCGTCCACCTTATGCTGCTGGCTCCTGCTCCGCTCCTCTTTCTTCCTGCCTTCACTTTAAAATCTGGACCTTTGCCAAGCCAAATAAATTCACGGCATCCCTTTTCGGATCTTGAAAAAAAAAAAGCCACCTCATGCTACAATTACCACGCTGTTAGTGGTTGTTGCTGTCGTTACTACACTTTTAATTGTGAGTAGGCCAGTTTCCACGCAGCCTATTAAAAGGCTCTGCTGCTGCTGTTGTTTATTTAAATCCTTTTGTTGGATCCACTAATTGTGAGATGGGTTCTTAAAATAGGATCTGACTGACTGCTTTTTTAGGAATTGTAAATGAGGATGTTTACATATTAAGTCCAGCTAAGGGGATATCATCCAAATAAATAAGGTTTATTGACACACAACCTCTAATATTAACCCCCAAGTCATGTAAAAGTATTTCTCAAATAAGAAAAATGTACTTTAGCTGAAATGGTGAATCCATTAATTGATTAATTGATCCACGCAAAATGAATGGGCAACAATTATTTAATTGTTTTGAATATTTTATCTTTTTTGAGACTCATTTTTTGGATGTTTTGATGAATGAATGTACCGCACCCCCCCTCATGTACTGATTACCAGGCTTTTAGTTGTTGCTGCTGCTGTTGTGTAACTCCATTTCTAATTGTGAGCTGGCCAGAGTCCACTTTCCATAGCTTTATTAATAGAAACCCTTTTTTTAGATCCCCTATTGGGAAGTGTGTACTTAAAATAGGATATGATTGATTTCCTGTTTAGGAGTAGTGAATGAGGGTGTTTACATATTGAGTTCAGCAGAGGGGAAGTCTCTGAGTAAACAGGGTCCTTGTACACATGAGGTTTTCAATATGAACGCCAAAGTCATGTACTATAGCTGAAACGGTGAATCCAGTAATTGATTGATTGATTGACAGAACACAAAGGGACCAAAAATATGTTGTGAAATGTCTACCTAAAACAAGTGTATCTTAACTTGAAGTTGATTCACTTGTATATGTGTATATGTTCATACCATATACATCTATTTATGGTCCACATATTTATCATTACAATAAACATGACACTGTTCTATTATACAGTATTTAAATCCACATTATGTTTGGTATTAAGTTGTATGTATGTTGTAATGTTGAGGAGCCTGGGACCTAATTAATTAAGAATCTGAATCAAAGTGCAAAGTTACTTGTAACAAAACCTGTCAAAGAAAAAAATTCAACATGAGCGTCTGAATTATATTTGACTAGAAGTAAAAGTTACATAAAACTAAAAAGTAAGTGTTATGATAAACTCTTTTAAATAGCACACGTTAAACAGAGGGCTCTCACATAAAACACAACACATTTAATGCACAAAGAGGAAAGAACTAAAACCCAGCAGCAAGTAAAGTGTAATAATACACAGAAAACACAAAACATCAATTAAATCCAGAGAAAGCAGTTTTTTAAATACTGATTTAAAAGACCAAAAACACTAAGGTACCCAAACATTGTACTAGCATAATCATTGGGTTAATTGACACAGAGGTGAAAAACAAACCTTTCACTTTGTATTAATTATTATCATCAAAATGTACAAACGTAAAACACCCTTATCATTTAAATATTGATGCATTGTTGTTTCTGATGCAGCTGGTAAAGATGGAGCTAATTTAGTTATGTATATACCGGTCATTTATGAATGTAATCCAGATCAATTAATATGTTGATTAACAAGTAAGGTATTAAATAAATGTAGCAAAGTAAAAAGTACAAAATACGGTTATGAAAGGAGTAAAATACAAGTATCTGACATTAGTACTCAGGTAGAGTATTTATTGGATGTACTCGTTACTCTCCGGCCCTGCCAGCGGTGCGGATCACATTTGTGAGTTCCTGTTTGCTCGGTGATATCCAGGCAGCGTCCAGGATTGCTTTTTTTGTCGGTGTGAAACCAGCGAGCTTCCTGCTGGGGCTGGCTGCCTGCCAAGTCCCAAACCCCCCCCCCCTCTCCTCACCCAACCAAACCCCAACCCAAACTCCAACTCCAAACCCCTCCCATGCTGGAAAGCGCTGAAACATACAACGGAAATTTCCAGGGCCTTGTCCGCCCAAGAGCATGCCCCCACCCGTCCAGTGACCCCCCACCTCCACCACCACAGCCACCACCATCCAAACCCCTCCTCCCTCCCTGTGGCCCCTGCTCCCTCCCCTGCCTTGGAGCCAGAGGGACGGAGAGCAGCTGGAAGGTGAAGTGCAGCTTGAAAAAGTCCAGCCAGACGCCTCTCGTGCTCCCTCAAATCTCCCCCCCCCGCCTCCTTCACTCACCCAGGAGTGTTTCAGAGTGCTGCCGAGTACACTTGTATGCCAGACAGAGAAACACTGAGGGAGTCGTGGAGAACTCCCCGTTTGACATATCTATTGTCGTTTTAAGTGAACGTGCATTTCAAGCGTCTGACAGGGCCATTAAGATGCACCAATAGCTCTGACTCTAACGCCCGGAGTACAGCGGAGGAGGAACAAGTCCCGGTAATCAATAGTGCTGAAGCGGGAAAAGGCCTGACATCTAAATCCTGGTTTTCTCAGTTTTTAGGGCAGGATTAACACCGTCCCTGTAATTAATTAGGAGGGTGAATTATGTCAAGAGACCCAGAAACATTTAAAGGTGGTCAACTCTGAATCAAGCGAACGAGAACAACTGTCTAAAGCAGATCAATGAAGCAGCAAAATGTAATAATGAAGGCAGTTTAAGTCGACGTCTTTCAAGTCTCTGCTTCTTCCATTTAAGGTGCATAAAGTTCTGCAAAACCAAGGGAGTGCATGGAGCATTTCAGGGTCCAGTAGTAATTGGATCATGAACTGTAAGATTTAAATGAGGGAGGGATCAAGTGGAAGATGATAGATGAATATCCCAAGATATTTATTTGCTAGAAAGGAAATCAATCCACTTTTCTTGTACAGAAAGCTTTTTTTGTCATTTGCGTTAAAGCGCAACACACACTTATTGATATATATGATGGAGCAGCAGGATGAGATGTAAACAAGATCACCTAAACGTTGACTGAACAATCAGTTAAATGGATTAAAACGACAGAATCTTGCTGAGACTAACATGAGTAGGTTGATATCGTTGCCAGCATGTGACCGGAGTCTGAGCATAAAGATTTAAAAAAGGGGAAATCTGCATCTGATCAACGGTAAAAGGGTAATCTACCACTTCTTCTAAAGCTTGATCAACATGTTATATCTCATTTGTTTAGTCCATACAAACGTATAAATAATCTAGAATCCAAAAATGTGTTGTGGTGGCACTGGTTGGCAAATGTTCATCACATTTGGACAGAGCAAGGCTAGCTGTTATATGTTGTATTTATGCTAAGCTAGGCTAACCAACGTTGGGCTCCAGAAACGTATTCATTGCTTATCTCATCTACCCCTTGGCAGAAAAGTTCAAGTCTGTGAAATAGTCACGCTATATAACTTCTCACAAAACCACAAGTTGTTCTCGAGCATATTTCCATAAAAGATTTGTGATGTTAAGATAACTACATCCTGTTATTATCTACAACAGAAACAAAGAGGGATATCATTCTTCTTATTTAACTGCATCTTGGAAGACAAGAGAAGAAGCATACTCCCAAAATACCAAACGTTGTCTTTGAGTCGAGTAAAGCTGAATACGGGATGTTTCTCAGATTGGAGAATTTCCAGGTTCACTCCCTTTCTTTTTTTCTGCCCCCGATAGGTTCCCATTCTTCCTGATCACATCTCTGGTTTCACTCTGGTAACACAACTTCAACTTTATGTGCCCCTGAAGGGTAATTGGTTTTTGCAGCAAGACGTATGTAAGACAATAAAAAAACAAAAAGCTATGCAGGGTACATGGGGGGGGGGGGGGGGGGGGGGGGACTGTTTCAGAGGCTGAGTATGACAAGCATGGTCCAAGGTTGACCTTCTTATCATAGAAAGAGGAAGCAGTGAATATATTTTTGCTTTATTCACAAAAGCAGTATTGTACTCTAGTAGTATTTTGACACAATGCACTATTGTATTTCCATGCTTGCTACATATGCTTCACTGTTATATACTGAAGGTAAATGCTGTAATTTTTACTCCACAAGGCTCATACTTTGTGCATATAAACACATGATGTGCTTATATGATACGACGCAGTACTGTATTACTAATCTAGCGTGTATCTTAAGTAGTTTTAGTAACAAAATTGGCAAAAATGGAATTTTATTATTCTATAATTCTGTGAAAAGAGCCATTGTGCATACTTTTACTTTGGACAAGAAGTACATTATGCTCTGAATACTTCTGTGTTTTCCGATCAGGACTTGATCTTGTAATGGATGATGAACACTTATAATACTACCAGCAGCATCTTTAGGAGTTCCAAAATGAAAGAGTAAAATTAAGTCAGGAGAAAAGCAAACAAAGTCAAAACACTGTGCTGGACGCAATAACAGTGTAAACAATGAGATAAAATAAACCGTTCTTAATCCCCGTAGGAAATACAGGTGTCAAAGCAGCAACTGGAATAAGATTCAAACTCAGAATAAGACAGAAAAGAGTTCATAAAAGGATAAGAATATTAAAAATGCCAAGAAAAAGAACAACAATAGGATCAAAAATAAAGACATGAAGGAGGATCATTAAAAAACACGTGTGGCCATGGCCTTGCCTTTTTAGCTTCTTGAAGTTTGTTATGTTCTTAAAAAGCATCAAAGCAAATGTTACTGAGAGAAAAAAGTTAATCTACGACCAGAGCAACCGTATCACATGACTCCATGTTTGCCAAGTCTCATATCCAGACCTCCCACATTTCAGGCCGCTTCCCAAGTGCAAGCCTCCGCTCTCAGTGTTTGCAGAGCAGGATGCACCACAGACAACAATGCAGCCTCCAGGACTCACACACACACACACACATTCCTGTGGGCCTGATGGTGTGTGTGTGGGTGTGTGTGTGTGTGTGTGTGGGGGGGGCTTAACCTCTGGAGCTCGGCAGGCTTTGTCTACAACTTCTCCCTCCCTCCACCTCACCCTTCCCAACCGCATGCTCCCCCCACCTTTCTTTAACCAAAGTGCTCAGTGCTTTCCTCACTCCAGAAGCAGACCCTCTTAATCAATGCCATTAGGACTCAGGGGGGGGGGGTCTGAGTCAAAAAAGATGTAACGCCTAATGGACGCAAACGATGTGATTCCTTGATCAATGTGTGCCGTGCAATCTGTATTAAAAGCCGTTCACTTCGCAGTTATTTATATTAATGATGCCTCTTCCACATTACTGCAGGGTAATGGGGGTAAAAAAGTACACACTCCCCTGAATGATGGGCCCTCCACGGTCGGCGTAAATTGCATTACAGAGGCAGTAATGATCCGTGTTTGTATTATGTAAACTGTGGTGAATCGGTTATTCACTCAATACGGATCCTAATTGAATAATTAGATTCTTGTCTGTGCATGTCCCCCCCACGCGTTTACCAAGAGGCAACAGATGGAGCATGTTATGTAATCATATCGATGTAAATTAAAATCACAGATTATCCTGAGAGACGTGCAGCAAAGTGACATGATTATACGTATCACATGAAGGTGATAAATACCTCCAGCCCGTTGGGATTACAGTATCCAGCCCAGGTGACAGAGACAGAGGGTTTTGGGATTCTGTTTATACGGAGAAAGACTGAGAGCGATGATTATATCATGTCTCATCCATTAAAGTTCAACACACACTTCCTGCCTGGAAACACACATCTGCAGGGATGGAGAGGACGGTTAGCTCTAACTAAAAACACGTTTCAAAGCCTTTTTAGAACTTGGATAAACTTCAATCCCTGTAGCGGCTGATGTAAATCTGGATGAGGATATTTAATTGGATTTCTATTACTATTAATGGTTGTTTGGGATACATTTAAATCAATATATTGGCTAATTTATGTTAATATTATTGATTGTTGAGGATATATTTCCATCTCTATCTTGGCTAATATACATTTCGAAGGGGATCCATAATAAAATTACAACTGACACGTGCATATTTTACAATTTGCAGTTTTTCGATACTGAAACTGCAAAACCAATCTGAATATATTTCATGTTTTTATGATTTTATATGTGAGAATATTAGCCATGCAAAAGCTGTGGCTCTTAGTATTTCAATGGCTGCAATAATAAAATGTGAAATCTGAAAATTAGAAAACAAATAATGCTATCTGTTTGTTCTACTTAGTTTTTTTGTGTCATTTAATTTTGGGAATGGAAGGAAACTGAATCTATGTTAGAGTTGCTGGACTATTCCCACAATATTATCATCAACATTAATACATCTCAACCCTGAGGCCAACCACAGGATGGATAGCCATAACAATGTTTGCAGTTTCTCCTGGTTCTCAGAGGAAGCACCCGACTGTTTTGGGGTATTTTCTGACTATTCGTCTAGCGCTACCATGAGTTGACTTATGGGGTTTTAAGCTAAATGTCTCAACAACCAAAGTTATCAAACGCCACAGGGTGTATTGCTATAAAATGGGGTACAAACAATCACATCATCCTCAGAATGATTCTAATGTCTTTGATAATCTCTTAAAGGTCCTCTATTATGCAAAATGCACTTTTTGCTGTCTTTTATACATAAATGTGTGTCCGCGGTGTGTAAGGAGACTCAAAAAGTGTCCTCCTTACCCACATCTCTAAAAATGGGGGTTCAAACGAGCTGATCCAGATTCGCTGCCGATATGACATCATATCGGAAATGTGGGCTGGCTTTACGTTGAACTCCTGGCAACATCCCGCCCACGTGACACGTCTCAACCTATCGTCCCCAATATACATTCGCGAGCTGAATCCCCTCCAGAGCACCTCTGTGTGTCTGTGTATTCAGCAGGATGTCTGCAGGAGGGACGGAGAGTTGTTGTTTATATAATACATATAATGTCTCTGTGGTAAACACTGAGAAGTGTTTCAGAAACAATGCTGGATGTGGTTTAGAACATAATATGGGGTTTAATCACGGCAGCGTTTAGCTGAGTTTCTCCGTTAGAAACGTCTCTCTTCAGACAGAGAGATCATGACGCTCCAAAGGGGCGTGGCCAGCTTCAGCTCCAAAGGGGCGTGGCCAGCTTCAGCTCCAAAGGGGCGTGGTCAGCTTCAGCTACAAAGGGGCGTGGTCAGCTTCAGCTACAAAGGGGCGTGGCCAGCTTCAGCTCAGCTCAGATTTAAAGCAACAGTCACAGAATCAGCACTTCAAGAACAGGGCTGAAATAGAGGGGGATGAGGCATGCTACAATGGGGGATCTGTTTGGTATTTTGAGCAAAACACCTCACAGACATGTTTTGTAGAGATACTGCCGTACAACATATTGTTCAGATATAGCAGAATACGAGACCTTTAACTTTCAACTAGCTTAGAGGTGTTCAAAATTGTAATCTGTCAAATACTTTTAAACCTTCACCATGCATGTTTCCCTTATGAGGATGTTATCATGCTGATGTAACATTTACCTTTGAATTGAAAACCATTGAAGAAGTTGAAGTTCCCCCCCGCCCCTCATTCATCCCCAGAGGCTGAATGTTCAAATGGTGTTCATGGGCAATGACACACAATGTACGTGACAGAATTGTGTAAGTCTTTTGGAGAATCAAACCTAATCGGGTTGATATTTGTTACGCTTAAAAGTGCATCTGGTCCCAGCTTTGTTCTCTCACTTGATATGGTATGGAACCCAGAGCCACGTATCACAAAGTCAGCGAGGATTTAAACATTACATCAAAGGAAAGTGCATCTGTTCCACCAGACAGACAAGCAACCTTTGTTATGTTGTGCTTTAAATACGCTTTGAGTGTAGATTGGTCATTATGTTTCCCCCACCTGCCAGATCTTTAACCTTCGCTTGCACTTCGCATCAATTCAGTTTAATGTCTTTTCCTTCTTTTTATTTTTTCTCTTATTTGTATTCCTAACACCATTCTGTATGGCCAAGACCTACGATTTCCTCCCTGTATTTCTGAGCACATATTGATTTTTTCCTCACACTACATCACTGTTTATTTCTCTGTGCACACAAATTAAGTTAAAATACAAAAGAGGAGAGTAACAGGCAGTCCACACAAAGGCTGCCACAGAGCTTAAGTGCCAATGAACTTCCCTGTTTGAGGTCATCAGTCCAAGTGACTCCACTTCACCCCTCCATGGCAGACGCTGCCTCCCACACCCCGAGGCTGTGAGTCCTTCCCTGGCCCGCAGAATCACAACATCCCCTTCTACTGCAGCGGGGGCCTGGAAGTCATCACTAGTACTGGCAACACACAGGGCGCTCTGAGGTCATCAATAATGAGTCCATTTACTTAACACCGACCCAAACACCTGCTCATTTATCACGGCAGACACATGTCAGCCTGGCCCATTGCTCACAGAGGAGCCAGCCAGCCGCTGCAGATCTTCATCAGGTCACCTCCGGCTCTGAGAGGCTTTACGGAGTCCATGATACACACACAACACGCTCAGTGCAAATAGTTACACACCCGTGCACCACCATGACTGGCTTTTTATTGCAAAATCCCCGAAACGCTGCCAGAGTGTGTGCACGGATCGTAGAAATTTAAAATACTTTGATTGTGCTCCTGAGTATTACTGCTTGGGGTTCCATTTGGCGGGCAATTTGTGCGCGGATTGACTAATTAACTCAACATTTCAAGGGTTCTGTCCAATAAAAACATCAGCCTGGGACACAGTGTGTGTGCAAGTCTTAATGGAAGCTTCATACTGCACGGGAGTTTCTGTTTTTCACTGCAACAATACTGGGATGAAGCCACTGAACTGGCACTACACTATATTTATGCATGCGTGACAAAACAAAATGAATACAGAATGGTTTGATGTTCAAGATTATAATATGAATCATATGACACGACAGATACTTTAACCATCTGAGAAGCCAACGTTAACAAATACTTAGAAAAAGGCAGACACTTTCATCATTTTTGGCAGGTGATTGGCTCAACCATCTGTCAATCTAACACTTGCCAAAGCCAGTCGGAAGAAGAACAAAAACAGTACAGACCTGATAAGCCTTCAGTTATCAGGTCTTTACTGTAGTGGATAAGAACAGTTAGGGGAAAGGAAATAAATTGGTAATGCTCCAGATCAAAATACAATCAAATTCTTCTATGGAAGTCCGTGTTTGTGCCACACGAAATGTTAAAGTGTGCCCGTAATGGATCAGGACAGGCTTGTTTTGAGCCGAGCCGTTTGCAGAAGCGTCTCATGCCACAGAAGCAGTCTCTAAAAGAGGAGTCAGCAGTAAATGATGGTCAATAAAATACATCTTTTAAAGATTTCATCACAACCACAAGAGGTCCTCGACTATAGAGTCATAACTGAGTGCAAAAAAACATTAGGCACATGGGTCCAGTAGTTTGAGAGGTTAGCAGCAGACAGAGACACTCAAGGCTTGAGTTATACTTTGTAATGACTCAATGGAAGAAATACATGCAGCTTCTAAACTTTAAACTACAAAACAACTCATTTATACAGATCCTTGTTTTTATGCCACTACTCAATGGTCATGACAGGTCTGTATACAGGTCTCTCTGCGTGTGTGTGTGTGTGTGTGTGTGTGGTGTGTGTGTGTGTGTGTGTGTGTGTGTGTGTGTGTGTGTGTGTGTGTGTGTGTGTGTGTGTGTGTGTGTGTGTGTGTGTGTGTCAGGATTAACAACAAGGCCTCACAAACTGTGGAATTAAGAGTGTCATGCTAAAACGAAAAGGCCACCTTTAGTAGGTTAACTATTCTTCACATTCCCTGAAGTTAATGGGGTAGGAAGTTACGATAGGGAAGTGGACAAAAGAAAAACTCCCCTCTCAGGTGCTAGAAAACTGACAAGGTCAAGTGTCGGTCAAACTAGTGCAGGGAACGCAGCCATGGACACGTGTACGGCAGCGTCATCGACCTTTGTTTTCTGTCTTTGCCGAAATACAGTTATTTTGTGTTGAGGAAGTCCGGACTCTTCAACGGACCCAGACCGAGATTTCCTCCAGAAACTATTTTCTCATTATTCTAACTCTAACACATTTCTGGATTTTTTCTGAATGTCAACTTTTAAAAATGTCCGATGACTGTTTCCTAAAAATTCAGCAATTTTTTGAAATTTCTGACTTTTTTTCTAGATTTCGACTTCCGAAAATATCCTATTTTCTCATTATTCTAAATCCTTCTTCACGTGGCCCTAATCATCTTTTAAAAATTCACACTTTTTGTCTCCCAATTTTTATCACTTTCTATTTTCTTTTCAAACTTCAGATGTTTTTTTTCCTTTTTTCTTCAGAATTATCACTTTTTTCTTAAAAGAACAGATTTTTTTTTCAAATTTCTGGAATTTTTTCTCAATATCGACTTTTCTGATTATTTTTTCAAACTTAGGACTTTTTTCCCCCAAAAAATCAGCTTTTAATAATTTACGATAAAAAAAATCAATGATCACTTTAAAAAAAAAATCTGATTTGCCTTTTTTTTTTCTAGATTTGAATTCTGACTTTTGTCCTGCAGAGAACGCTTCCCTGTTTTCTCCGGAGACTCCGTGGTGATGATGTGGCTTGGTAAGCTCCTCCACCCCGGACCGCAGTGTCTCAGAAGTGCAACATGTTGATATGATTGAGCATTTATGATTTAAGCCTGCAGTGTTGTGGTTTGTTCTTTTTTTGAACCACCATTCCTGCCTCTGCTAAATACATGAGAGCCTGGAACTTTTCCCAGCATGCAACAGGCAGAGTTGAAGGAAACACCCTGCACAGGTCACCAGTCCAGCACGCACTTACACAACACACTCAGAAAGAGAAGGGGGAATCTCTCACATCCACGCCCAGGAGAGCATGTTCCTGGAATGTGAACATGGGGTACCTATTGATTTTAGAACACACAGATTTAGCTTCTCTGTGGACAACACTTGATGATAAGAGCATTATTCCTAGCTATGTACAAACATACAACACTTTTTGAACTGTATGTCTCTTTAGAGGTTCATGTGCATTCAGAGATGGTTTTCTTGTTTCTGTGTAGGTAAATAAAAGGAAACTGTTTTACCTTACATACAAAGAGGTTATCAATAAGGATAAGCCCTAAACAGAAAACACCAAAACATTTGGAAATAAGGATAAGAAATGAAGCGTTGTATCAGTGTAAAGATGTAAGTATAAAGGCATATCTTAGGATATATTCAAATCATTTAAAGGTTTCTTTTTACAGTTTTCAGTCAGTTTTCAGTTTAAATAACGGTTTATAAAGACAAACTTGGCTCCCCTTTTCATGGTGCCTGCAACTAGGGTGTTAAATGTAATGTGATTTCAGAAAATCTAGCAATAGAACAAGGCATCACATCATTTCGTTTTAGAAATAGAGATATTAGAGGACTTGGTATTATCCCGTAAAGTGCTCTTCCATTTAAGAGTAAAATATTCTTCAACATCGCACCAATCATTTTGGACACTCATCAAATCTCAGAGTGTTTTTAAAATACTTTGAGAGAGTTAAAGTTTGAGCGAACGCTTCTGTTCCTCAGCTGAAGAGACATTTTTCCACTTCAGAAAAGGCATCAAGTTCGGACCTGCTCAGACCTTTTGAAGATCTCTACAGGTATGTTAGTGAGCAGCTTTCTGTGTGACACACACTCAATACTGACTCTTTAAATTAGTGTAGATCGTCAGAATATCTTAACTTATTTCTCAAGACAGTAAATTGGGACTCTCACGTTGAGCTTACACCTATCTCTGCTTTAATTACCTCGTCCTCATGTCTGAAATCTCACTATTACGAGCCATATTGACCATCCAGATTGTTTGAAAAGTAGCTACAAAAGGATTGATTGCTAAAATACTTTCAATGCAACAGTAGCATGAACTACTTCTTACTACAAGATCAACTTTTTTTAAAGAACGATGAAGCAGTTTTAAATCAAACCCTAAATCTCCTTGTTGTCTGCAGCTGTTTGAAGCCCTGCAGACACACTGGGACATAAACCCAAAGTGGGATCAGCTCCAGGCTCTGCTCCTGTTGTCTGGCCTTTGTCTGCAGCTCCATGGGACAACCGAGCAGAGAGTGAGCCTCTGAGCATCAGTGAGAGCGGGCTCACAGATTCAAGCACAACTTAAAACCATTCAGCTCCTAATTAACTAATGGAAAGTCTCTAAATCTGGAATAACTGACTGTGCCTCTTTGTGTGTGCACGAGAAGTGCCCATCGGTGTTAAAATGAGCCGTAAAATCAAGTGTACAGTGAGTGTGAAGGGCCCATATTTGTCAGTGACTCTCTCATGACTGATAGAGCCCGTGAAGACTTGATTTATTGTGTGTGTGTGTGTGTGTGTGTGTGTGTGAGTGTGTGTGTAGGAGTTGAATGGCATAAGGTCAATCGCAGGAAGCTGTAAAGTGAGACGTAAGCGGATTTCATAAGAGTAGAGGGGAGCAGATACAGAGCAGGGGGAGATTCAGTGGAAAGAAATGGACTCCATTTTTTTTTTGCGAGTCCTCCTCTCCAGCTGTCAGCCCGCTCCCCGTCCCATGGGGGGTTGCCACGGTGACAGGAGGCCACATGTCTTGGGGGCGTCGTTTTTTGGTCAAAGGACCCCATTGTTCTTGTGTTAAGCTGTCTTCACTATGCCCGTCTGCCATGGACAGGGGCTTTGGCTTCACACCCCACCCACACACCCACACCCACACACACACACACACAGGCAGACAGACACACTCTCCCGCGCTCGCCCACAGAAAGCATCCCCTTGCCCCCCCCCACACACCCACTTGTATAGAGGTGCAGTAATTTGGCTGTAGGATCACATAATCAAACAGCACGTTCACAGATGTTCTCAGTTACAGGTTTGGAAATAATCTGTAGTCATTGTTTATGTCTTTGAGGTTTTACAGTCATGTCATTAATCCATCTAAGGCTCTCATACTTTTTTTTCAACTAACCAAACGTCACAGAAGTCATTTTTACTCTAAATTCACTTTATACTTATTGTTTCCTTCTGGTCTCACTATGCCGAGACAGAGACAGAACTCTCTACGCAATAACTTCATAAACACCCAAAAATTACAAACAGGGCAATAAAGGGGACATTCTCATTTTCAGGTTCACATTTGTACTTTCTGCCTCCCCTGTGACATCTCTCCATGCTTTTATGTTCCTCATACTGCCTGTGCTGCAGCACCTCTTTTCACCCTCTGTCTGAAACCAGAGCCAGCCTGCTCTTATTGGTCAACTGCTAAGAGATGTCCCGCCCCTTAGCCTATCACGTACAATGTGTTGGAGTGCCTGCCAATAGAAGTGCAAGTGTTACGGATCGATGACGCCATGTTTCGGGTTCCAGTGGAGGCTTGTTAGACGGGGTTTGTGTGAGAAACTCCCTCCAGAGGAATTGTAGCCTTTGCAAACCATTTACATGCACTCAAACCTATTTCACACACTACAGGAAAGGAAAGGGAAAAACCCCAAAAGCACAATAGAGCCTCTTCAGAGAAAGCTCTTAAGAAAATGTTCCCAAACTTGACGGAGATTTTGTGAAAAGCTCTCCTGACAGCAGCTTGTTCAACTGCATTCAATAAGATTTAAAAGTTTAGAACCAAGTTAACTGATCGATCATTTAATCGGTTCTGAGATGTTTGTGTCATTCGTTCATTTATAATTTCCCTTTGGTGCTTTTACGTCAGCACATAACTTCAGGACGCCTTACGTTGGGATAGATCATAAGAATTACATAAACAGCAAATTCACAGAAGCTCTGAGTGGCATGTTTTGAATTCGTAATGTTTGGATGTTTTAGTGAAGTTTTATTAAACCATCTCGGGCTGTCAGACTGTTTTTCGACTAACCAATTACTGGTGGATGTAAAATCGACTTTTCCCAAGAAAAATCCTGCAAAATCTCCCGTTTGAATCTGGTGTTTACCACCGAACTACTCAATAATTTATGTACTGCAGCGAAGGGGCAAGACCGCCAGAGACAGACCACATTTTCTCTACCAGACAGGATTTCATTTTCTATCTCTTATATTATACATTTTCCTAGTTCCTGCATTTAACTTGCACTGTAAGTTGCCCTTGTTTATTTTTTGTCTTAACTATACTGTATGTTGCATTGTTAGAGGTGCCTCGTAAAAAAAGAAATAAATAAATAATACAAAACTAAAATCAGACAGGAGAGAGACAGTCCTCACATGTGCACCATTTTATTGTATGTTGCATTGAAGGTGAAGCACAAGACCACTTCCACTTCCCTGCAGCTGCTGTGCATGATCATAGAGAATGTCAACCTTTGGAAAAAAGTCATTGAAACCAATAAATAAATCGGAGACTAAAACCCAACAACCGATTAGCCGCCTGTTACACTGGGAGCCGCCTGAACTCTGCAGTGTGTGTTAAGGGTATTTTTTTGCCAGTATTAAAATCTGCTCACATGATGCTTTGAAAGCCTTAAGTGATTCTTGTTCCCGAAGCAGCGACAACAAAAGCCCCTTTGATCAAATAAAACCATCTGAATTATTTCCCGTCCTGAGGATAACATCAGTGAGTCTCATCTCTTCATCAGGATGACAGATGAAAACAAAGATAACTGCAGCTGCTCAGAGGCACCATCAGATGGCAGTGCAGCCCCACTGCACTCAAACACCTTTATATCAGTGACCACAGGAGTGGCCGTCAGTGGGAAACCTTGGCACACACTCGGAGCAGAAACCCTCTGGTGTCCTTCAGCCAAGTGACTCGGGATAGAAGGAGCGAGTCAATTATCCAGTGATGGATAGATTACAGCCATGCATCATTCTGGGAGCCAATTTCCCTATGTGGACTGAATCTGAAACTCAATTTGTTAGCGCTCTCTCTGACAGATGGATGGAGCCAGCAAAGAGGAGCCGATTTGAATCTGTGACTGCCGCAATCTGAGGTCGGAGGTCAATCTACTCGCAGGCGTTTGGCTGTGATCACACTGGTAATTTATGTGGCGAAAAGGTCCTCGGGTTTATGTGAAGGGATTAGGCTGCACTCGCACTGATCGTCACAGTTGTGGAGATACTGGCCGTTTTTTTTACCTGTATGACTTTTCATTTTAAACGAGTTTAAATCATCCGTACAAATGAAAACACAATATCATCTAATGAGGTGTTTTAACTTGCAACCAGAGCGTTTAATCAGAGTCAGGAACACAGACAAAGTAATTGGAA
This sequence comes from Eleginops maclovinus, assembly GCF_036324505.1. Lineage (NCBI taxonomy): Eukaryota > Metazoa > Chordata > Actinopteri > Perciformes > Eleginopidae > Eleginops > Eleginops maclovinus. The sequence continues at coordinate 25,793,067 of NC_086360.1, forward strand.
CACAAATGTATCTCTCATGAATCCATTTAAATGCAATTGACTTTTGCTCTTATTATTCACAGTTTATATAATAACACTAAACCCTATAAAAAGATATTTTCCTGTGTGTCAACAGAACAAAAACAACATTAGCTCCAGGAACAACAAAAAAAGGGTTGTTTGAGGCTAATAATTAGATTTTTGTTGACATTTTCTCCCCACCATTGCCACTCCAGCATTATTCCCTCCTCCCCTCCAGACGTCTCCATCCATCCACAGCGATATTGACCAGCGAGGAGCTCGAAGCGATGACTTTGGAGAGCCTGAAGATGCTGTGATTACCAGCCGAGTGGTGGGCTATTGATTGGGGGGTGGTCAGCGGAGATGATTGGGCTCGCAGTGTATTGACTGGCTTGGTTAGCAGGCGGGGAGGGAAGAGGAGGTGGGGGGGCGGAAACTGGATACAAATTACTGGTCAGCACTTATAATTCACAGAGGACAAAAGGCATCAATATACAGCCAACATGAAACAATCAGTCTTTTCTTTGGAGGATCATTCCATTTAATCTGCAGGAAGCAGGGGGGCTATGCATGAAGGGGTGATGGATTTTATTCGTCCCTCTGCAGCTTTTCAGAGTCTCATGAACGCTCCTCAGGGTGTGGAGGTTTCAGAGGGCGGGGACAGATCTGAGCCGTCGGATCCTGGTCCTCCTGCGGGTCTCTTTCAAGGTCTCGGGGGAGGTGTGGGGGAACCAGGCGAGGCCTGCAGGGCTGGCGTTGTTCTTCACGGCACTGTGGTTCCTCAGGCTGCGGCGCACCTCTCGCACCTCGCGCAGCCCTCTGCTGGCCACAGGTAAGAACACATCCTCAAAGTTAAAGTCATCCTGCCACGGGGCCAGGTTTAGAGGGGCCGTCCGCTTCACGTGACTGTCCGAGCTTGAGCGGCTGCTGCTTTCCTGTTCCCGCACCTCCACTTTCTGGCTGCTTTGCTGCTGCTCTGCCTGCTCCTGCACCACAGAGATGTTTCCAGAGCACGTCCTGCCCTGGGAGGATTTCCTCCGAACTGGCAAAGTTTTGGGAGGTTCTTCCCGTGCAGGCAGGCTCTCTGAGTCTGGAGTGTTGACACTGCCATCATTTTCTAATTTCCCCTCAGAGACTGTGCAGGGAGTATCTGCAGAAGAGTGGAGGCTTTGTTCAGCGTCTACTTCTTCCTCTGGTCTCGGGGTTTCCCAGGATGCTTCTTGGTTTGTAGTGTGTTTGTCTTCACACAGCACCTCTGTGGTTCCTCCAGTCTCGTGAATAAGCAGGAAGTCTTCAGCTAAACTGACCTTCTTCTTCTTTCCACTCCTCTTCCCCCTCATTACTGACGGCTTCCTGCTCTTACCTGTGGAGCTTTCCGTACTGGAGGCTGGAGATGTGAGAGCGTCTTCTGAAGGATTTTCCAGCACGTTTGTCACAGTTGGGTCGACTTGAGTATTGTTAGAAATCTCAGGGTTCAAGTGGGTCTCTTGATTTGGAGCTGTAGGGAGAAATGAGAACAAAGGAAAAATGTATATGGGGGGAAAGAACTATGCTTTTTTTTATCAACTATTTATTGTATAAGATATAGAACATACATACGTTACATAAGACAGAGTGCATGCTGTACCTGTGCAGCTGCTGGAGGGAGTCTGCTGAGCGGCTGGAGTCAGTCTGATGGGGGACAGCTTCTCCGTGATGGGACTCAACTTGGGGTTCTGGGAGGCGTACTCCCGGTGGCTGTACAGGGAGTGGTCCACGTCTTTGTTCCACCGCCAAGTCGCTGAATTTCGCGTCTGTGTGGGGACAAGGTGCGCTGTTAGCTGTCAATGCTAACGTAAATATCATATCATCTCAGTAGGGTGCGAGTTTTGACGGCTTACTGTGTATGTTCCATGTCAGATGTCATAATAAAGTAATAACATACAAATTGTAAAAAACAATAACAATGAAAAGCCATGGTGGACAAGTGGTTACAAGGCATGGCTTGGTACAAATCCAGCCTCAGGACTTTGCGCTTTATGTCTTACCCCTCTCCGCTCCTGTTGCTTGTATAACGCTAAATAACTGTTAAACATATAAACCCTAAATACAAACTCAAAACATAGGTAGAAATGGCCAAAAATGACAACAAAAATCTGACTTGAAAAATGAAAACATTCATCACAACTGGTTTCATTTTTATGGAAATATATTGATCATGATTCATAGTCAAAGCATTTCCTTTTCTACAGGAGACTGGGGCAAATGTATGGTATTCCTTCTCAGTAACAGGCAGCACTTGGAGATGATTTGAGAGGATATTAGGATGTGTTGATTCTCCCTCTGATTACAGAGGTGCCTGCAGTGGATCTAAGATGTTTACACTCTGCTTTAATTCATCCTCTTTCTGCAGAGTGAAATGGCAGCACAGAGATATTTGTTAAAGCTGACGAAAAGGAACCAATTTAGACCCAAACAGTCTTGACTTGGAGTTTGAAAACTGAAGAGCTGTCAGAAGAGACACACACACACACACACACACACACACACACACACACACACACACACACACACACACACACACACACACACACACACACACACACACACACACACACACACACACACACACACACACACACACACACACACACACACACACACACACACACACACACACACACACACACACACACACACACACACACACACACACACACACACACACACACACACACACACACACACACACACACACACACACACACACACACACACACACACACACACACACACACACACACACACACACACACACACACACACACACACACACACACACACACACACACACACACACATTTTTTCCAGTAACCCTAAAATGGGATGGGATAAAAACCATAAAACAAAAGCTAAGGACACACACACAGACACACAGACACGGACACAAAGTTGTAGTGGGTTAGTGCAGCTATAAGCTAAGAGCACACTCCGCCGACTCACCTTGATCTTCTCCAACACAGACTTGGCACTGGAGCGTAACGTCCTCCTGATGGGCTCCATCTCACCGGGCTGCTGCAGGAACACAGAGCTGGTTTTAGGAAACATTACATGGACGCTCTCACACACACACACACACACACACACACACACACATCTCCTAGGATAACATTTCATTCAGATCCAGAGGAATTATACAGTAGATTAGACGGGGAGCGTGTTGTGACCCCTGCAGTCTGGTGTGGTAAGAGGAGGTTTTCTACAAGTGTGAGGAGCTAAGAAGCAGTGGGTGGTGTTAGCAGACCTTTCTCTTTCGTCTGCTGGAGGGGGAGGGAGCCTCAATGCTGGCTGCAGGGTTTGCTGCTGGCTGCTGGGGAGGACATTTAGAAAACTCTCAGTGAACAACATACAGGATCGTATCAACGGTGGTAAGAATATGGTAAACTGGGTTTCAAATCTATTTGATGAACCCTTAATGAGTGTTCCTGGTAAGTAGGAACACTAAAGGTTTTATGATGCGAGACCTTTTTCCTTCGGTTTCTAGATCCGGTCGGAGTTTCAGCCTCTGCTTCAGGTACCTTCTCCTCCTCTGGCACTGATGGAGGCTCATCCACAGCACGGATCAGGGAGGGTGTGCAGGGTGAAGCTACAATCTCTGAGGAAAATAAACAGAATGTGTAAGGAAATAAGTGTGCATCTAAAACCTGAAATACATGATTCATTCTCTCTGTGATCGAACATTTTTAAGCTATGATCCTCAATAAAATACAGACTGATGGAGTCACTACTAAAAAGGCACACAAATACAGTGGCATATATAATATACGACACCTGTTGAGTCAGGAGTCATGCATCGTGAGGTAAGTTATATTTAAGGGTTGTTAAGGCTTTTTGATGCTACTTTGACTTAGTTAAAGTGTAATACTTAAGTTTAGAAGAAAACTAAATCAGTTACTTCAGGTCAGGGATTTTGCCCCCATGTTTATAGCAACATAAAACATGACTGCCACTAGAAAAGTTGGATGATTTACTTAGAATTTAAAATAAATCCAACACTTAAGTGGAACAAGTTGTTATAAATTAATAGATGTAAGCAATTAGTTAGGATATTTTTGCAGCCATTGTCTGACTTCTACTGAATAAAAATAAACATTAAGGGCAGAAGACACATTTTTTGGGGTGGAGTGTCTCACATATCTTACAAATCGAGGCTTAGTTTAATTAGCTCAACTTTTGAATATTGAGGATGTGGTTTTGCATGGTTAATGATAACCAACAGAGACTAAACACATGTTCCTCCTGACTTCTGATCCTGCTGAATCCAAATGAAAATAGTTCACGCGCCGTCTTTGATACTTGCAAACACAGGTTTATGTCTGCGATATTGACCTTTTTCTACACTCCTAGTCTGGCATTTAGCTTGCTTTCTAAAGTCGTGTCGAGATGAGAACCTGAGCTGTTTGAGCTCAGTGCAACAAAAGTTCATTTAATTTCTGTTCAGTCTGACGGTTTGAATGTGTAAGGAGAGGGGAGACATGGAGATAAAGACGTGATGTTAAGTGACAATGAAAGGGGAAACATGACGGTAGTTCACCTGACAGACTGCGAGACAGAGACTCCGCACGGAAAGCACTGTTTAAATTCAGCGGCTGTGGGTCCAACCTACTCTCTGAAAACACAACAAATGGAAAGAGCTGTCATTATGCCTACAGAGGGAGACGATAAGCAATAACTCTCAGTAAACAAAGTGTAATAATCCACCTGTATCTTCTGTTGCTGCTGCGTCAATATCTCCATTGCAGGGAAAACAATCTAGAGGAAAAAGAAAGATAAGTGAAGTGAATACAGTGTATATAGGCCGCAGTTTAAGCCTCCTTGAAAGGCACTATATAAATCCAAGTCATTATTATGAAACTGAAAGCCTGTGTATTATATTCTGTTGGTTTAAATTGGTAGTGTTTTAAGGGCGGCACGATTTGGAAATGATTTGGCTTTTGTGGTTTTCTTAATTGTTCAAATCACTTACATTGTGTTTCATTTTTTATACTATAAGCCATTTGTTCTATTCTATTCCCACACTCAGCCACAATCGTTAGAAATGTGAAGTGACATCGTGAAGTAATTGAGAACAACTTGAAAACCAGTTTTGTTTGAGGCTTAAAGCGAGCAAGATGAGTTGAGTATTTGAAACCGTGAGAAATATTGTGTTACTTCTTCTTTCCAAAAGGTCCGTGATCTAATGTTCGATATGAAAGGAGTTTCAATTTCTGCAACATTATCATAGAGAAATGTTTATCAAAATGATCCTGTTTAGCTTCTGTAGGAGGATCAGTACCGAACAATGATCTTCTTGAGTCTATAAACTACCGGGACTTAAAGCAACACAATACTTCATTTATACATTTCACAAATATTAAGCCTTTACCAAATGTTGCGATTACTGCGATTTGAGTATTTGACTGGTCATTTAGGATACAATTATTATATAGTATTTCTTGGTTTCCTTCACTTCTTCCTGCTGTAGTATGCCTTTACTGCACATTTCCCTGTAGTGGGACTAATAAAACATACACGTTTTTATCTTAAGTGTTAGTTGCTCATGCATGCTTGAAGCTGAGGGCGATCTTTGATTATTCAGGTTATTTAACTGTTAAACCATTTTTCAAGTCATGTAGAGATCAGTATAACACCACGCTAGCATCACAGAAACGTCTCCCATACTTCAGCAGCGTCTCTACCTTTCCGTCCTCCTCCTGGGGGTCTTCTCCAATCGAAGACATTCTGCGGTTGCGAGGTATGGAAAATGTCGGCGAGGCTCCGCAATCCACGGGGCTGCTGAGGTCCAGCTGAGTTTGTGGTGTTTGGGATTCGATCCTCTGCGGAGTCTTCAGCACCGAACGCGGGAGTAAGCTCCTCCCCGGTGTGGGAGCTCGGGATGGGGTGGCGCCCTTCCGTAGCGGTGTGATGGGAGGCAGTTCCTTATCAAAGATCTCAGGAGAGAGCGGACATCCAAAACGCACACTCTTCTTCTTCTTCTTAAATGCATGTTCTCCTGAAGAGACAGAACAACTTTAAATGCAGACATTGACCTTTACTCCGTGTGGAGGCAGAAGGTAAAGCTACTCTGCTATTAACTCCTGGTGTTTCATTGATATTTGGTCAAGCTCAAACGTATTCAGTTCAGGGTATGTTTGTAATCAACATAAGTTCTCCGATATTGTTTGGCAGCTAGAAAAATATTTAAAGAAATGGAAAACAGTACATCATCTAATAAATTACATTCACGTGGCAAAGAGGCTCTGTGCGGACGTTGCTATAGTGTTCCTATGGAGTGAGCGATAGCGCTAAATGCAACACCATTTACTGTATGTGGAACTCCAAGCAAATCATTCCCTAGTATTTTGCTAAATTGCCTGAGAAATCGTATTGCTTTCTATCAACCAAACATATCCTCGACACTGAGTAAATATCCACATAAAAAGGTGGCAATTGTTTCCTTTCAAAGACAAAGAACTACTTTCTTATCATCAAAACATATTGATGTTTGACAGCTTCACACAACAACTAAAAAGACTTTCTTTGTTCATAATAACAAAACATTCTGGGAACTTCCTGTCTGAAAATACAACTGACTATTCTTTCCTGGTAGTCTCCCTGAAAACACTGCATGTTGTTATCCCTTCGTAAGGGGAACCTCAAAGGCAGGGTTGAACTGGGATTAAAGGGGCAGTTACTCATGCACTGCCACTGAGAGTGCTGTGTGTTTACCTGGGGGCTTCATCTCCTGCACAGAGGGGAGGGAGGGGATGCAGAAGGGGGAGGCAGGCAGAGCTGATGAAGCGGCTGCAGCATCATCAGGTGGTGTCTGACCGGGGCTTTGGAGTTCAAAGACCTCGTCCTGTTGAGAGAGAATATATTAGGCCCCCATTCTGTTGCACCTGTAGTTCAAGGGGGCTTCACAGGACAGGATAATAAATCCCCCTTAAGGCATGCTTTAAAGCACGTTTTCCACAAAGACAGGTAGAAATAACAACACGTTTACAGGAGGGGCTGGAAAACACATCTACTCTGTGTCTCTTATTCAGAGATTCTGGATCTGATCAGTATGCATCGTGGTGCTGGGCTCCATCGTGTGTGTGTCAGTTTCAGCGTCTGGTCTTTTTTCTCCATTAGAGAAAACATTGGAGCTTCGGCCAAATGTTTGACTCAGGCAGGAGGCTGTTTGTCACCAGGGACCAAGAGGTGTTTCAGAATAGCAAATGCAATTAGCACCTTTTATTTGTTTATGTATTTAGGCGTTTAGCATATATCCGAAGGTGGCTGCCACAGCGTTATCGTTTTAGCAACATACAGTAATGTGCAAAAATGGCAATCTATACTAATTGTTGCCATCAAAACGTTCAATATGCTATTGAAAAATGTAACAATTCTTTACTTTCATATTTGAAACTGATCCACAAACAATAACATGCTGTAAAATCTTGTTGTGTAAACAGATTGTTATGAACCACAGCTGTCAGCAATGTGACAAAAGCTGGGTTTTGCTAGCGGCTAGCTAAACAAAAACCCGATAAAAAGGTTTGTTGTGGGGCAGAAATAGCACAGAAGTAGTTGGTTAGCATTAGTGCTATCACAACAAATACCTCTGTAGTAAAATGGATCAGAAAGCTCAGGCTGTCATGTCTTAGAGAATGAAAGTAAGAACATAAGGACAAGCGGAAACACTCCACACCACAGAGTACTTGAAACTGTCACGGTAACATTTCTAAATATGGTGTTTTGTCTCTTGTCGCCTGCATGGTCCAGACATCCTGAGCCTTTTAGGGAAAGACAGCATTTTGTGGGGGGAGGAGATGGTCACAATATTGTAGGTCTGCCTTGTTATCACCTGCTGTGTGGCTGCAGTGGAGAGGCTTATGATTACTGCTTTTGCCACCCACGCTGCGACGGAAGTGTGCTATCCTGAGACTGTGGGCAAAGGCCATTACACGTTTCATTTAGAAAAGTGTGTGCTTGGTTAGTTAACCTTACAGATATCACCCGAGTCACATCCCTTTGGCAGTTCAAGGAGAAATTGAATCTGGTTGTGCTTTTGTCTATTGTCGGCCGGTTTGTGTTAGAGGGCTAGTACAAGCAGGGGCTGAGCTCTGAAGAGAATTAAGGAAAAATAAGGAAAATCAACGTCCGGCATTTGAGGGAATGAAATGAGGTAAACATTTCTTGGCAGGTTTCCTTATATTGCCACTTTTCGTCCAAACGGGGGGCTAGAGCCTGATTAAGCTCTGGTTCTTCCAGTTTCCACCGCAGCGGGCCGGCCTAAGCACGAAAACCGGTTCTTAGCTGGCCCCACTGGGCTGCCAGCAAGAACCAAAAAACCAGTACGTCATGCTTACCTCGGAAGGGGGCGAGATTAACCTGAGTAATAACAGTTCAGGTGACTACAGCAAATACAGGTTGTAACAAGCAGTAGCGCTGAGCAAAGTGACTAAAACGCGACCACACACTTATAAAAAACACACTTTATAAAGTCAGGCAACACTAACCAGGCTCAGTGTAATTCTGTTTGGTTTTTTTACCTTAGCAACAAGCATTAGCTTCGGTTGCTATGCTAACATCCCCCGTCTAGTGCCAGAGAAACTTTCATAACAGCGTTGTGATGCCAAACTGCGCCAAATCAGACTGAAACTCATTCAATATGGGGATGGGGGTATGCATCAGCTGCTTGTGTGACAGTCATTAGACAGTGAATACTTTCCAGCGGCCGCTGCCGTGAACTAACGGGAGACTAAACGCCAGACAAACAGCGCTGCAGCGGGCGGTAACTGCAGCTGAAACACATGAATAAAAAAAGAACCGCGGCTCTCCGGAGAAAGGTATACCGTTGGAGAAGTAGTTCTTTAATTTAATCTGGCTATTATTAAAAAGTACACAAGCATCGACCCGACAGTCCTCTATTGTTGTTGTTCTGAGCGGAGTTGGGGAGAAAAATCAGCGACGTAAACAGTGATGTCAGTGATGACGCAGCACCAGTCGGGCTCTGGTCGCTGGAAACACGAGTGGGGCTAAAAAGAATTACTGGTTCGGAACCAGAAAAGCACAAGCACGGACCTAGAACTGGATCTGGGTTGGTGTGAAAGGGCAATAGATGAGAGCAGAGGTAGGACACTCCATTCCGGTGAAAACAAAGAATCAGTGCCAGGTGGAAAAAATGGTTTCGTCATACCTCAAAGCTGCTGATTCATATATTGCACATCAGCAAAAAAAGAGATCAAAAGTAACACATTTCTTTACTTTAACTCACAAAAAGGATTGTAGAAGAAAAAAGGATCTGTGGCTTCAGGCCTCCACAGAAGGGATGGAAAGCTTAAACAACACAATCTGTGTGTTAATTATGATGTTACTGAGGTTAACATCAATGGACAAAGTAAATGGCTGTAATGTGACGAGCCAAAGGAGTATGTAGACGCTGCACTGAAATAAAAAACACCGACAATCCAAGGAGATCCCAGTTTAAGTGATAGCCAGCTGTCTGTCAATGGTCCACCGACACACTGACAGACATTAATCCTCTATTGTTTTTCCTTTTGTCATATTGACGCCAATCATTGATATCCAATGAGACTGTTTAATTGTTTGCCTTACGGACCATCGTACTTGTGCTAGTTGTAGATAAATGCAAGGTATTCTTATTTTTCTACTATGACTGGCAAAGACCAGATGTGTATTGTCTTATGTATTTTAGAAATCATTTATTCTTTCTGAACGAAAATTCCTAAATGAAACGTATTCAGGGAGTTAGACTACTTGATATATTCCATATTTTAAGTGACTGGTACCACTGACTCAGCGTTTGGCAGACAAAGAAAATTCAGTCATTTTCTCTGACCTGCTACAGTGGCGATCAATGATGAAATTGTGTCCCTCCGCCATGATTACATCAATGTTTATACTGTCTGTGTATGTTTTGTATGAAACACACTGAGACTATACCAGTATTTACTGTGTTAGTCAGATGGGATTATTACAGGGGGAAGGCATGTGAGCAGAATCACAAAAGTCTACATTCATTTCTCAGGTGTGTGTGTGTGTGTGTGTTGCAGTGTGTATTAGGATCTAACCTGTAGGTTCTGAGCATTGGAACAGGCTTGTGTCTCAAAGTCATCCTGAAGGTTTAGGGATTTCAGCACAGCGTGGGCCTCTTGCACAGTCTCACTGGATGTCAGCGTCCCTGTTTCTTTCTCCTCCTGTGGATATCAATAAGGAATTCACACTGTTTTATTCTGCTTTTCAGCACCACAGCAGCAAGAACACAATATTTCTGTGGATACAGGAAATGGAAATGTGTCAAACTGCTGTTTTAGTGCTGCGAAGGATTCAGAAAACGTAATATTGCACTTTACCAAGAGAAGCTTAAAACAAAGACAAAAGATGTGATGATAAATAAATAAACCTCAGCACTTAGTTTGAGAGTTTGTCTCTTTTTGGATGCTTGTTTTCCAAAAAGTTCACTGAAATCTAGCATTCAGTTAAAAATAAATATAAGCAGAGAGGGAAAACCTTTTAGGTAAATTATTTAAAGCAGTCAAGTAAAGTACAGAGTCAAAGTGAGTGTACCTCTTGGATAGGAGCCGCTCTAATCTCCGTCTCGCAGCCCTGCAGACGACCCAGGCGCCTCCTCTTACTGGGTACGGGTGTCGTCATTAGGGGGTGGTTCTCCTTCCCTTCATAAGGGCTGTACCCATCTGAGAGGGATAAAAACAAACATGGAAATAACACGTTATATAAAGAAAATAAACAAATGGGACTTTGGGACACCTCAGTTAAAGATAAAACAGCACATATCGAATAAACAGATCATAAGAAAAACACAGCTTCAAATCCAACTTTGAAGAAGAGTTGATCAAAGGAATGGAGATATAGTCTCACTTCAGCATCTAACAGCTCAGAGACTGGACGTTTATGGCGCTAATCAGAAGGAAAGTCTGCAGCAACATGTAACAGAGTGAAGTTGATACTGCTTGGTGCATTAATCCACTGCCTGCAGACATCATAATAAAACCCTACTGGCATAGATCCTTGTTGAGGAATGAAACTATTAATCCTGTAGCAATGGGGCGGCCTCACCAGACAGATAATCTCTTGTCTTGATGCATCCTCCAGTGTTGCCGTCCTGCTTTGGCACGGGATCACAGACCTCACTCTCCTCCACATCCATCAGGCCCTGGAAGGAGGCCATCTTCTGCCTCAGCTTGGAGGCCACTCGGGGAAGTAGGGGGCCACTCCTGACGGGCTGAGGAGACAAACACATTCGCTCAGTGATGAAGCCTGACAGGCAATAGACTCCTGAAATTACACAAGTGGTATTACTGACAGGAAGGATATCTATCACACAATACACACTGTCCATAAATAATACTTACAAGTTAATTACTTCAATTCGGATAACACATTAGTTAAAAAATACTTCCCTTCAAGCGTCATTTGACTCTAAATGGGTTTGTATTTATGATGTTATTTTACAACTAGGGACAGTGCACATCATATACATCGCTGTGTATGCACATGTGTTAGCCATGAGGCTCATTTGAATTTGTGGTCCCTTGACAGAGCCTTCAATCACCCTAAACACAAATGATAACATTGGGAAAAGTGACTACAATTAATTAAAAGTGTGCAACAACTTTATAAAAAGGCATGCATATTTGAAAGCGACAGGTTACATTAGACAGCGGCACAGACAGACCGTGGACAGCATATTGCAATTCATTTCATTTTGTTTTTTGATCGCTTCAGTATCAACTCACCCCCTGCAGACTAGATAATTGGTTTTCTGGATTGAAAATACGGCCACAAACACAAAGTAACTTCTTAAACCACCTCTGCAGCATAATGCCCTTCAATGTTGTCCATATATATTATTCCAATCATGCATAACTACAAATGGCTAAATGCAAAGCTTTGGGGTCCTTATCATAAGCCACATGTGCTGGTGAGCAGACTCATGTCATTGGCTAATGTGTTCAGAGCCCACCTCCTGTCCTGGATTGGTCAGAAACATATTATCTTAAGCAATGAGTTAACCAGTGTACAACTCTAATAGCTTTGTCCTTAATCATGTTGTCATATAGACTTCAGCTAAACTCACAAAACGCATTTTGTGCATCTCAAATGATCATAATTGCAAACATATGCAGATATAAACAAACTTTTAACAGCAGGAAGAATCCATAAAAAAGGTAGCATCTGATGACGTCTACTGTTACTTTAACTGAAACATGTTTTAAACAACTGTAGCATATTTTGTGTGGGGACATACTGACAATATGGACAGCTGAGAAGTGGATTCTGGGGTAAAAATGGCTTTAAAACTGTGATTGGATGTTAGTTTTAATGCCAGAGACTTGTTACTGTTGAAGTACACTGTGACTGACATGTTCCCTGTTAAGAGGAAAACCAATAACTTTTAATATCCGCTCTCAGTCCTATAGGGTGCAGGTCTTTGATTGTTAAATATCGGGTGGGGTATCACTGTCATGATCTCTCTGATCAGCTGTTAGAGCATTATCACACTTTCACATGTTTTGACATTTCTCTCCACATTGATCTTCTCAGAAGGTTTGTTGTTTTGTGGAAGCAATATACATTTAAAGCCTTCTGTGTGTTTCCTAAAACCAGCATTTCAATTACAGAGAAGCCAAGGGGACAGTTATCTTACACATTGAGTTCTATTCTATTATTCACCACATTAACTTCAATATCTATACACAATGATCATACATTGATTTAAAAAATGTCTACTGAAGACGTTTCAGACACAAGCTCTTCTGAATTGTTCAGAACTAGGAGCGACCAAGTGACCAAACGTATATCAGCATATACAGCGGCGGAAAAAATTAAGAGACCACTTCAGCATTCTCACTTTCTCTTGTTTTATTTTTTAAAAAGGTACCTCTTGAGTTAAAAGGTTTTTTATTTGATTCATTGTATTCTATAAACTACTGGCAATTTTTCCCTGTGTTGGAATTCAACTGGAATGGCTGCCGTACATGTAGAGATTTAAGAAAAAATTGGAGTGGTCTCTTAATTTTTCCGCGGCTGTATAGTCAGACAACGTCAACATTACATTCTACATTGTAGATCGACATTGCTAAGTGGGTGTATCCTTAAGCGTTGCTTTCTTTGAATTTCAATACATACATTATATACATGACTGAAGCTTTTAAAAGCCAGAGTTTTAATTTTCAGTGCCACAGCATCAAACGCCTGATCATAAAAATGCTTCAAATTACTTTTACTTAACCTATTTTTAACCAGGAAAGAGTCCTGGCCAAGATACGCAGCAACGCTACAGAACACAAATAAAAACATTAACAGAGAACACATATGGTCAGTCAGAACATCATCATGAAAAGCATCTACAGACAGAGCTGCTGCTTCTCGGTCATTAGGAAGTACTCTAAAATAGTTTACAGGGACCAGCTCCCTGAGATTCAGTTAGTGTTGCAGCTGATTTCAAGCAAATGGAGCAGCTTTATTTAAAAGCATTTGCTAGGTCAATCAATCCATCAATTTCTGCTCTGTTGTAGTGCTGCATTAAACTAATAGCAGTCAACACAGGGGAAACACTTATCTCACTGTATGTAAAATGAATGTGTGAATTTGGTGCCAGATCAAAATAAGCTAATCTTACATAAACTCATCTGCAGTCTCTTTTTGGAGCTGGAGTGAAATGGCCTGAAAGAAAGATGTTTGACATACAGCATTGAATATTAACTGAGGATGTGGAATACTGCTATTTGTGTAAAACTACTAGCAGTAATGGCAGTGATGCCAGTCTGTATCTGATGAAGAAAGAAACAGTACAGACGCCATACGGTCACATACAGAATCAGTAATAGATGTCGGTTTCAATATTTGATCACAGGGAGCCCATCAAACGCCAGGCTGCAATCTGAACATTGCCTCACACTCCAAATATGATGTGGCAGGGGTGCAAGATTTTCTCATCTGTACCCTGAGAAAGATCTCACCTCTGGCGTTTGGGAGACTGGAGGAGTCTTCATCCTCTGTTGTGCCATGAAGCAGATGAGGGAGTTTGTCTCTGGGGAGCCTCGGACACCAACGCTGGACCTCCGCCTAGCCTTAATTTGTGCCAGACGAGACTTATCTACGGAAGAGGGAACAGAATGACACTTCAGTAAAAATCAATGGTTGCTTTACGCAGGAAATACAAAATTCCCCTTGATGTTTTTTTGCCTCTGCATGAACCCCTCAGTGTTGCTGTATAGTGCAGATTTTGGTTGTTAGTATGTTTCTTTTGGATGGTGTACATACATATATTACTGATTATAAAAAACCTGCCGCAAATTTAAAAATTAAGGTTTCCAACAGCTGTGTACCTGATAAATACAAAGTAAACATGTCTGTCTATGTAAAGCAATGTAAATGCTCTTAGTTTAACATCAAATAAAGAACAGTGCTCTGACCTTTGCGGTTTGGTGATGATGCTTGAGAAAAACTCTGGACAGAGATGCCAAACCGACAAGGCGTGAGGTCGGTGAAATTCATGGGGGCGTTGGTGTCGTTTAGAACAGGATGAGAGTCCACTTTTGAGGGGATCAGCATGTTCTCCTGATCTCCGTCAGTGCTAGCTGTGTTCATTTCCAAGGAAGCCATCTGCATAGACAATTTGAATACAGCTTAATTACACCATAGGATCACATCTGCTGTCAGTGACAAGGGGAAATTGAACATGGATACCAGGTGGTTAAAGTCATCTGTATCTTCTACAGAGGAAGAAGTACTCGGGTCTTGTACCTAGCTAAAAGTAAAACTACCAGTGTAGGAATACTCTAGTCGTGCAATCAAAATGTTACTCAAGTTAAATTGATAACTTCAAGGTAAAGTCCATAACGTCTAAAAAAGTAATGTTTCAGTTACTTTTCCTAGCAGGATACTTTTAGAGTTAGCTAACATGTCGTTAACAAACTCCGCTAACACTTAGCAGCCGTTGGCTAGCTCAAAATACCCAGCATATGTTTTATAATGAATGCGATTATTGAATGGATAATTAACTGAATCATAAAGTATTACAACAGTTAAATAAATAAAGTAGACTTCTACAAGTGAGCTAACGTTTTTATCGCCAACTACCTCTGAAAATTAGCACGAATGCTAATTGTTGATTCGCTTCTGTTCTCTTTATATGGGACGTTAGCTAACAGTAGCAACATTTTAGTTAATATCATAAGGGGACAGCCAGTACAATGCTTACCTGACAAATAACAGTGGAGTCTCCTTCGTGTATATAATATAAAAGTATTAAAAACACATGTATTGCTACTGTGTCATTAAAAAACGCAAAAACATTTCAAAACATGCTGAGAACACAAACGATAAAAGCAGAGAGCAATTCAAATCTCGCTCCAGGCCAGAGCCGGTGCGTAAGATCCCTCCGCGTAAAGTCTTTGACAAACACTTCTATAAACTTAAAAAACACGAGAGGTATTTTGTATCTTTGTGAACAAATGTGAAAAATTACGACACAACGACACGTATTCGTAAAACACAATATCGATACAAAATAAGAACATGTATCGTTGGAAGTAACTAACTTCCGTATGGTAAAGATCTTTAAAAAAAGCACCGGAACTAGTTTTATATGAATTGGCCAATAGAAATGTCAGAGCCGATACCACGTGACATCAAAAGGCAAATCGGGACAAATCCTAAACTAGACTGTATACATTTAAGTTTCCTATTTAAACTTTTTTTTTTTAATTAAGAATGTATTTAATGTATTTATTTAGTGATAGATTTTCTAATTTCTTTTAATTACTTTTTTCTTCTTTTTGAATCTCATTATTTCTTTGGAACTACTACTTAGTATTGTTTTAAGCACATAAGTATATGCAAAAGATGAAAGACGATGATAGATACACAGATAGATACACAGATAGATAGATAGATAGATAGATAGATAGATAGATAGATAGATAGATAGATAGATAGAAGAGAGAGAGAGAGAGAGAGAGAGATAGATAGATAGATAGATAGATAGAAATAATTTAGTTTCATAACACAATTTGATAAAATATTGATTGCGTAGACCCCACTGTGGGTTAACATTACTTACACTGTATACTATAAAATCAAGAAGGCCAAGAAGGTGGGTGAACTGTGGTTGAGTCTTGGAAAAATCAGTAAAGCCTACTCACACAAGACACACACACACACACACACACACACACACACACACACACACACACACACACACACACACACACACACACACACACACACACACACACACACACACACACACACACACACACACACACACACACACACAGTTCCATGTTCTTTGAGTGTGTTCCGCGGCTGAGTACACTGACATCAGATGCGATGGTGAGCCTCTCTCCACAGCTGGGACTATGGACCACATGAGACATGTGGCTTCTTGTGTTGACACCAGGCAGGGCTGTGAAAGTCGATGAAAGCTTCTCTGTTCTAGTTCTTGTGCAGCACTGGCTGGGGAAATGAAACAACTCCAGACATCCACAAGTGAAAAAGTACTCTGTATGAGTTTCTGTCCAATATGAGATGTTCACAATCCAAAATATATTATTTTGAGAAAAAATAAAGTCCAACACAACACATAAATCTGTCAAATCAATAATCAGTGTCTTTACATGTTGGGTTGTGAGTTATGTAGTTCCCACACAGGCTTTTGAAACTTCCTTTGAGACTTTACTATTTGCGTCTTTACATTTCTTCTAAATTCACAGAAAGTAATCATTGGCCTCATTTGCATATTCACACATACAATTTTAGGGACCTTGTAATATTTTCTAAATGAAATGTAATGTGAACTGGGGAAGAATTATGATGATATCAATAAGAGTTTTATTTTTATTCATTCGTTTACCCTTTTCCTTGTAGTATCCTGCAATATGGAGGTTTGTTTGCATACTCTGAGCCAGAAATCTCCACCTAACTATCACTCGCTCACAACAAACTTTTACATCCCTCTCTATAGTCTGACGTTTTGTCGAGGGCTTTTTTCATATATTATTCAAAGCCTGATTTATACAACATTTCTTTGCAAAGAACATGTCAAAAAGTTTTAGTTCTTCTTAAATTACTTTGAGTATTTTCTCATTTATGGAGCTATTCAAAGAGATTCCTTGAAGTCCCTAAAATACTTTGACTCCTAAACATCAACTAAAGGAAGCAATGTATTTAACCTGGCTTTATGCTAGATTTAGACAATTGTTGTGGAAATATTAGCACAAACTATTACGATAATGCCTCATTTTCCTATTTAAACTTAATTGTACAGAAAACTTGTTACATACTGTATACATAGAGTAAGTAATTAACTGTGAAAGTTTCATAGTGGTATTTAATTCTCGGATTGTTAACCCTGTAACCTACAGTACTGTAATATAAATTATATAGGTCTTCTTGTCACAGAATTATATTTGAAAGGATTTAACTATTATTTTCATCCTTTTTAGGAGTAACACACTTAAATATCCCTCGTTTTGCTCTGTATTAATTGGTTGGAACTCATTTCATGTTTAATTTCATCAATAAAGTGGATATAATAATATCTTTTCATGTACAGAACCCAGGCCTTGGAACTATTTATTTCTGTTTGTCTGCTTTCTTATGTCTTATGGAGTCAATGTACCTGTTAGTTTGTTATTCATAAGGACAATAGATAAATAGCAGTATCTGGTACACTGACCTTTGTGTGAAAAATTGAACGACTTCCTTTTTGACAAACAGAATCACACACCAGGGGTATATCTCTATTTTTATTTGTGTATATATACACATATAAAAAATAAGGGACATATGTACAATGATAATAAATATCAACACGTTTTTACAAGTGAAATAAGTTACTTAACATATTTTAAAAACAAACATAAGAGATCATTAACAGACGAGCAAAAAATGGGGCAAAATGAACTCTGGGGTGATAATAGAATAATACAAATAATGCGAGAAAACAGCAGAAAACGTGATGAGCAAACAAATCTGTGATTACCCAAGAAATGCACATTAAGTACATTACACATGCATTTTATCTCTCAAACTTGAGACCTGTTATCCATAATCCTTTTAGTTCTTGCAACATGTTACATTAAATAAAATGCCTGATTGTAAAAGGGAAATATATTAAGACAAGTACCAGTGTAAGGAGCTAAAAGGTTTTCGCTGTTTTGCTTTAGGGGATGTAGAAATATAAAGTGGGCACATTCTGTCACTGATCTGCTTCAAATCAACAGATTCATATTTGGTTTTTATAGTCGGATAAATTAAATAAGTGTTGAAGTTTTGGTACATTACCCGGCCTTTCATAAAGTAAGGGGTTAAGAATTTGATTCCAGCAGATCACTACTGATATAGAAACAGGAAGTCCTTCAGCTTCAAGCTGTTTTGCCTGAGGGATAATTTAGCTGCACACAAAATATGCAGAAATGTTGTAGACATCAGCTCAGTTTAGCAAAGTGGACGGATTTCTGAGACTTAAAGATCCAGTGTGTAGGATTAAGAGGGCTCTATTGGGGGTAATTTTAAATATTTAGTAAGAATTGAGTTTTTATTTCGCTTAAAATAAGCCCTTCATATCATAAGGAGCGAGTCCCCAATGCGTAGTTTGACATTTTGCATCGCCATGTTTCTACAGTAGCCCAAAACGGACAAACCAAACAATGTCCAAAAGAGTTTTTTACATTTTACTTTGAAGGAGCAGCTTGAATTTGATGGCGTAAAGGCACCAGAAGGCCACCGTAGATTCACATGTAGAAAAGGAGCGATAAGCGGGTACATTAAATCCTACACACTGACCCTTTAAATATCAATCTGTAGTCAAATTCAATCAAAGATATTTCGACAAGAAAAATAAGCAACTGCAGTCTACTTTGGCTTATCCAAAAGGTGAAGAGGCACAGAAAAAGTAAACATGTAAAGATGCAGCCATGAATTCCTGTACAACCCTTGAACCATAAAATCTGACATACTTTTAGCTGTTGTTTTTTTCAAAGAGAGCATCGTTGTTCCACAATATTAGTGTCTGTAAAAGTCCAAAAAAAGGCAGATCAAAATGATGCACTTGTACACGGATGATCATATCAAAGATGTTCGGTCCACTTGCAGAGGATCATGCAACACTAGGATGGAGTGCTGATGGCTGAGTACCTCCTCAACCTCGCTTTCATTTTGATATTCTACATCTGTCTCAGCGCTCTGTACACAGTGGGGGCAAAACAACAAGGTGTTTTTGTCCTCCCCTTCGTTCTTGCTGTTCTCCTCTGGTCCCGACAGACACGTCCCAAAAAACAAAAGCCACCCCTGATGGACAGAGCACAGAAAGAGGACAACATAATGTTAGGTTAGCGAGGGAAAATGTATGTATTCAAAGAAATTAGAACAGAAAGTAGCTATATTATTAAATCAGTATTGAATCCATGACATTCTGTTAGATTGGAGTTAAAGAATATAGTGTGAAACATTGTTGACACTTCATCATACCACACTGAGTCATCGGATGTGACTTAAAAACAACAGATATAAGAATCTCTACCAACAGTAACGTTAACAAAATATATCTATGTGTCAGTTTTGAGCAAGAGATTGGTATGAAAAGGTCCTGCACACTGTCTGAATCTTGCAAGTAGAACATTGTTATTAAACTGACATTTCAGTCCGACAAAGGTCCTTCTAAGGTCAACTTATTTTGATCCTTGTCAGATTGAAACATTTTCTCGTTTATGAAATCTTCCAGTCGCAAGATTCGGGCTTCAGGCGGTGCAGGTCCTTTTCTTATCTTTTGCCATGAAAGTAGTTTTTCTGATGCACCTGTCCCCTGGAGTCTTAAATAAAAGTGTGCAGCAAGGACAGCTTATGATGAGAAGGAGACTGGTCAAATGGTGCAGAAAATAGGGTGTAAAATTACTGGAGTCTAACGCCATGCTAGCAGCTCAGTGAGAATAATGCTAATGGTGTTGGCATTCAGACAATGCACTGAGCTTAGTAATTTCATTGTGATTTTAAAATATGTTAGTGTTTCATTCCATCAGGAAATGTACTGTAATAATAACACTACTTTAGATTTATAGCTCGCTGAGCCTTCTGCATAATATCAGTCTCTGCAAAGTTCAATTGGTGTTGTCTCAAAGCATCAGAGGCAGAGATGATAATCTGTATGGTCTCATCATTTAAATGATAGGAAATACACATATTTCATTTCTTGCCATGAGTCAGCTTTCAGAAAAATCACTAAAGTCTGCTAAATCTGGAGCTATAAGAGGGTGAGCTAAGCTTAGTGCAACATTTGACAACGGGGATAAAAAGCTAGCCAATATCTTTTCCAGGAGCAGTGACTCTATGGTGATCACAACATTGTTTTGATAACTATTATTATTTAGTTGGCTTTTCTTCCTAAGGAGAGAGACAGGCTGTCTGTTTTGTCACTGCTTTCTCACCGTTTTTGTGCTAATAAAAGCAGTCAGCAGGTTTAGCTAATCATCTCCTGGATAGTATCACCTCAACCCTAAAAGGCACATTTCCCCCAAATATTATGGCCGAACAGAACAGTGTTGAGTACAAACTCAATAAATCTACGGTTCATATGCATTAGAAGTATGTTTATCACAGAGTTTAGTGTATTGAAAGGGGACCCCTATTATCAGCCCGAACAACTACACTACAGTTCATTCAAGAACAGATAAAGAGCAGGACATCTACATGACATCTATTTTTTTAAAGTAACTTTCTCAACAACCATTCGTCTAAAGTACTTTACACAAGGCCAGTTTGTACCACTGAGGAAGCAGTGTCAAGTGGGAAGTTGTTTGGATGATGAACGGGATGAGTAAGCTTCATGCGCCCATGCTAAAGGCCAAGTTTCTAAAAAAATCAAGCTTTGAATGGGCACTGCACGTCTCTAACTAACATAGAGTGAGTCTCTGTTTGACTTTGTCGGAAAAATGTCGTACCATCACTTTTACACTTGGCCCCGAGGAAGTGTAGAGTCGGGTGTGAAGTTGTTTGGATTAGCAATTCTCGAGAAAGCAGAAAGCAGCAATACCGGAGGCCAAGCAACAGGCCGAGCGTGGTCTGCACTGGTAAACGAAATAATTCTTAACACTACACTGAGCAGCCGAAAAGCAAAATTGGAAATCGTTAAAGGTTAGGACTTTGCTTAAATCTGTTTGCATGAATTTAATTAAGTGGAACAATACCTTTCTCTGGTTCACGGCTGCTTTCCCGCCTGGAGCCAGCAGTGTGTCAGCACGGCGGCAATCAGTCTGTCTGTCTGTCCGTTCATCCTCCCATCAGCACTGTGTATGTGTGTGTGTGTGTGTGTGTGTGATCTTGTATGTTGGAAGTGTTTTAGTCCACAGTAGCCCGGGTCAGTCTCTAGGCATCGGTATGAGGTGGGAAGGGGGTTTCATGGGGGTTTAAGGATGCATCACAAACACACTGTGGTCCAGGATGGTTGGCATTCAAAGGACTAAAAAGTGTGTGTGTGTGTGTGTGTGTGTGTGTGTGTGTGTGTGTGGGAGGGGTATTTCCTTCTTGGCAGTGCAAGTTACCGCCTTCACCATACACTAAGATATAAAGCACTTATTGAGACATCCACAGCGGTCGCAACAGTGAGGGTTCAACTACATTCTCCATGCCTAATGTCTTCACGTCAGCTTCAGTTTGGAATTGAGTGTGCAGTTATGTTCCGCTGCTAAGAGCTGAAAGCAAATAACCTTTTCTTTCTGCCGAGATGAACAATCGTCCTATAAAGGGCTCAGCCAAAACACATATCTGTTACACACTCTGACTCTAATAAATGTCGTTCCGAGTGCACTCGTAGTGTATTGGACTTGAAGGTGCGTTTTGAAGGTCACCGTGCAGGGCTGAGCGAGGAATGTGCCCTCGCAGTGTCATTCACAGAGGGGATCCATTAGTCTCCTAATAACCGTTTGAACACGGCTGTAGTCATGTAAGACGTAGAAAAAGCAACAACAAGAAATGTCTTAATTCAAACCAACCATCACGACAAATGAAAGTGGAAGGGATCAAGGAGTTTCTCCGAGAGTAAATACAACTTGGGGGGAGAAAAAAAAAATTACAAATTGAGCAGAGAAAGTCTTGAGAGATTGTCCTTCATTCAACACCCCCCCCCCCCCTTTGTGTCTTTCTATCCAATTCACTTAATTTTCCATTTAATTTCCTCTCTCTTTGTCTCTGGCTCTCTCTGTCCTCTCTGTCCCTCGCAGAGCGCCTGCTTCGGGGACGTGATTGTCGTCTTGCTTCGAGATTAATTAGTCTTTTTTTATACCGCTCTCACACTCTTGGCTCACTAATACAAAAAGGGAAGACACGCTTCCAGTTTTTAAGTGCAGTACGCTGAAAAAAAAGTCTCAAAGGAAAAGAAGGACACAGAATCAGTTCAACATTTTCCAGTCAGTTGCACTTGCCATTCATCAACTGGTTTCAGCTCGGCTAAAAGCCTCTTGGTCCACTCATCGTCAATTAAACGGGGCCCTCAGAACACATGTAACGCCATTTGTTAGATTCGTTCCATGCTTGAGGTGTTCTCCTCTGCGTTCAGCCATTTTTTTTTTTAAATACACAATTTACACAGGTGGCGACTGCACAGTGGAAGCAGAAAGAGCCACAACCATGACTGCCCGGGACATAATAATTATAGGAGTGCATGTTGGCGAACACAGTGTATGATTGTGTATATTGAACATGCTGTGTGCTATAAATGTCAACAGTGAGCCAAACAGGCATTGGCAGAGCGCAAGAGAGAGAGAGCATGGGGGATTGACAGCGTGTCACTGAAAGAGAGAGAGAGCAGGCGTCCTCAGGAGGAGGGAGGTAGGTTGGTTGTTTTGTTTTTCCAACTCGGGAAACAGAGGAGGACACGCCTAGACAGACGACTCCTCGGGGTTGGCGTCGGGCAGCACACTCCTCTGCTGCAGCGTACGTCTCAGCTCCTCCTTGAAGGGGCTCGAGTAGTCGTTCCCGCTCATGCCCAGGCCCCCCAGCCCGCCGCCCCCAGCGCCAGCCCCGCTAGCCCTATCCTCCCCTGCTGTGCTCAGGTTGAGGCGGATGTAGCCGTTGCTACCCGAGCCTCGGATATTGGTGAGGCTGAGACGGCTCGGGGAGTGGATGGGCTGGCCGGGAATGGCGCTCGGTGACGCCGTGCTGCTCACGCTGTTGGGCCCCAGGGCGTGACCGGGAACGATCTTCAGCGAGCCGTCCGAGTAGTAGTAGTTGGCGCCTGTCTCCCAGAAGCGGTCCTCGTCGCTGGGCATCTTGCTGGGCACAAACGTAGGCGGCTCTTTAGGGAGGGTGATGGGGTACACCAAGGTGCTCTCGAGAGGCTTCATGTCGGCTCCTTTTCCGAGAGCCAGCTTCAGCCTCCTGCGCAGGTAAAGAGCGGCGACGAGGAGCAGCAGGCACGCCGCTCCGAGGGTGATGACCAGCACCCAGAAGAGCCCCATGCTGTTGTCAGGAGCCCGGGCCTCCATGAAGACCGGAGGGCTGGCTACCACGGCCACCTGGTAGCGCTCCGTCTGAAACTTGACCCCCTGCTCCTCAGAGTAGCAGATGTAACGTCCCGCCTGCATTTGCCCTGCTTCAGGTACAACAAGGGCCTTGAGGGTGCGATCGAAGCGTGGCCCTCCTGCTTCGGGGTCACCCAGCTGGAGCTCTCGTTCGTTCAGCACCCAGAAGGGCTGAGCCAGGTTGGAGACCAGCTGGCACGGCAGCACCATGTCCGACCCCACCACTACTGTGATGTTCTTCAGGCGGGAGGGATCTGCAGAGGCGAAAAGACAGTTGGTGTAAGAGGTGGTTAAAGGTCATCCATATAATTGATATTCTGCAGCAGCTCTCTTCTGCTTAATTCAATTTATTTAACTTAGTCCAAATGTATTCACTCAGTTCAGCTGCTCCTGCACTGACAGGCTATTCCCACAAGGGGCCACTACTGAGGTGGAGCCCGACTACTCACCAGGGCTGGGGATGGAGACGGGCTTATCAAACTTGGCTTTCCCCCGGCTGAACCTTTCCAGCATGAGGTCCTGAGACAGGGAGGAGGTAGAGCTGGAGAGGAAAGGTCAGGAAGCAGAACAGAAGATTAGTAATGTTCCCACTGAGTGCTACAGATAATACTGGGTGCAGTGGATATACTCAAAGACATCTGAAACTACTAACACATTCAAACTAACTTTTTTCAAGACAATACTATCTTTAAATGAGCTTAAAATGTCAGAATGCAATATTAACTTTTGGTTAGAAACATAGATATTGACCAGAGCTTGATGATATCGCTTTGTGGCTACATTTGTTCAATAATGGAAATCACAGTTTGTAATTCAGGAGGATTTTACTCAGAAAGCTTCAGAGTGAAAGCCTGCAATAAAATCTGCCTCTGTTTTCTGTCATAAGCTGTTTATATCTAATTTTAATTAGCATGGTGTCAATAAAGAGTAACATAATATCTGAATACTGCTTCAGGGGCTTTTACGGAATATCAATACTAAGCCTATTATGTTTTTTATATGTGGGTTAAAGTATGAATGCATGGTTGCTGGTCTCACCCGCGGTGGAGGTCGATGCGGACACAGGCCCGGCCCTCGCTGTCCCAGGCGCAGTAGGGGTCCCGAGCGAGCAGGCAGTCTGGCTGAGACTGATAGCGGCTGCAGTTGGCCAAGGGCAGCTGGAGAACCTCAGAACGAGAGCCGATGTACAAGTACTTCTACACACAAAACGCAGAGAGAGGAAGAAGAAGAAGAAGAAGTAGAAGAAGAAGAAGAAGAAGAAGAAGACAAAGACCAGATCCAGCCATCGCCCAGAGACAGAAACCAGAGAGAGATGGAAACAGAGAGAAAGATAAACAGAGAGGGACTCAGTTATAGGAGATAATGGGATAATCACTCTCAATTACAATTACATTCACCCGCCTGACCCACTTCAAATCAAATCTGGATTGCGCTCTTTTTGCAAAAGCTGTCATAAAATGTCTGGTCGCGGCTTAGCCAGCTTTAATGAGATAAGCAGTGGGCTTTGGGGCAGGGGACGCCCTGTCAAAAAAAACAAGCATCGATCGGCGAACACGGCCGATGTCAACACACAGGCTCCGGTGACAGGGCAGGGACTCTGAGAAAACAAACGGGGCAGAGGTTCAATTCCCCACGGAGCTGAAGGACCGTAATTACTGCTATTGTCAGGACGGTTCTATATTCATGAGGCGACACTCGATCTGGGGAAAAGCTGTGTTAAAAGTGATAAAACCATCTTCTGAGTGGCAGCAGACCAGTGTCAGTAGATCTGAGATTTTAAGTGTCTGGCAAAAAGGGTTTTGACAGATCAGCAGAGGAACGATAGTGTAGATTTATGTTTTCATTTCAACATTATACATGGTCTATCAAACACAGATTACCAGATTTTAAGAGCGTCAGTAAATACCCCACTTATGAATGTCTGATGCTTTTATGTGTCTTAAAAACTGCGTCTGCTAGCAAGTGAGTAAATAAGATTGTTAAACGTCATCACACCAAGCTTAATTGTCTTTATTTATATTCTATTTAAGGGTGAATTTTCCCTATAGTTAGTATGTTAGCTCTCTTTTACTATGTCACTTTTGCTGTGAGGCTGTAAACTTCCCCACTGCGGGACCAATAAAGGATTTATGATTCTGATTAGCTGCCTTTAGCTTAGCGGTGTTGGTGTGAAGTCATGTGACTGTGATTTTTTTTTTATAGCCTAAGGTTAGCTATTTACTTCTGGCAATTGCATCTATTCTTCAAATGGGGTGTTGACATGTGGAGATGAAAAACAACAGATGTAAGTATCATAAATGTGTGTTTGCCACAGAGCTAATTTCATGCATGATTCCATATTCCAGTACGTCATCCCTGCACCACTCGTCGTAGCAAAGAGTTTAATTACAGAGACTATAAAATGGAATTTAGCATGTCACCAGATAGTGCCGAGCATTTTTACATATGTATGGGAATAGATGTTGAGATATGGACATTATATTCTGTCAGGTATATAACACATAACGGTATAAAGCAGAAGTCATACTGTGATCATTGAATATCAATGGAAACGTGATGCAACAGAGAAAGAGGGAAAGCTAATGGGAAACCAAAACTCCTCTTTCAAGTCAATCAGAGGAAGTGCAGAACCGTGGTAAGTGTGCAAAAACAACAAAGACACTTTGAGGTACTTTTTCTCCCTGCAAGAGCATTGAATTTCTTATCTGACATAAAACACTACATCAAGCAGGTGACTTTAACTCGCTTTAGGCTACTATACTGAGTAACAGCTGGAAGCTCAAACCATCAAATGATGAACAATTCTCAGACTCGCGGCAGCTCCTCCAAAGGCATTTTACAGCTTTACACATGCAGTCTGTATCGTTACCTTAACCGTTTGGTGTACAAATTTGAACCCTTTCTTACTTCTTATTGTTATGACTGGCTGCTAGCTAAATTCCTTATACTGGTCACTAACTGTTTGGATAGTCTGTGTGCCAGAGGCTGTTATTAATAAAACACATCCTTTATGAAACATTAACTTGTTAGTGTTTATTTTAGTTTTCACTAGCTGCTATTTCACTTACTTTTTTATGTACACTTTTATAATGCTTCTTCTTATTTACCGTGGTAGTGTACTTTTGAATGTATTTTATTAACGTCTGCTTATTTGATATGTTATGCCTCAAATCTGCACTGTCCCTTAGCTGTTGTTACACTTTAAATGTCCTTTCTGTGAGATAAATAAAGGATTTCTGATTCTGATTTGCAATGGATAATTACAACTGGTATAAATTTAACTCAAAATGACTTTTTTCCAACTTTTAAACGACCTGATCTGACTAACTTTTACTAAGGTGGTGCAGGTTTAAATAATCTGATATGCAATAACCGTTATTTATACGCTGAACAGGCTGTTATTAACACACATCCTGCATGTCATATTGAACTCCACTTATCATGCTTCTAGTTATATTTGTGATTTTATTGCTTGTCTCTTTGCGTCTTTACTAAACTGTTAGCCTACTTTCTTTGCCTTTCATCTGCACTGTCCCTTTGCCGTAAACAGTCCTGCTGTCGGACGACTAAAGGGTATCTGAGTCTGAATTCTCCTTGATCTACCTAGATATATATCCCCCCCTGTTCTTACCTTTGAGTGCGAGATGGTCAGGGTGTCCACGGGCTGCGGTGTCTCAAACAGCTGGATCTCTTCGATGACGTGGGCCTCGCTGCCCAGGATCAGCACCCTCTGCAGCCAGCCCTCCGCTGCAAGGACGGGAGAGGAACAGAAAACAGGATTTAG
This sequence comes from Eleginops maclovinus, assembly GCF_036324505.1. Taxonomy (NCBI): domain Eukaryota; kingdom Metazoa; phylum Chordata; class Actinopteri; order Perciformes; family Eleginopidae; genus Eleginops; species Eleginops maclovinus. The sequence continues at coordinate 25,820,418 of NC_086360.1, forward strand.
CTCACTTCACTTTCAAAGGTTCAAATCAACATCACTGCAGACTTTCTTTGTAAGGCATCTTTTCATGGCAAAGAGAAAACCATTTGATCAAATAGATAGCTTTAGCACTTTTGGTTAAGTCTGGAAAACACTCCGTTGACAGCTCATTTAAATCTCCTTGATATGAGATTAAAATATACGTACACACACCTGTGATGCACACCGGTTCATTTGAATAATAAATACCTGCATTAATGCATTGGCTCATACACCTGTGGCTGCATACCAGTCAATTTAAATATTAATGACCTGCGAACAAACAACACCTGCGACTGCGACGTATTTGACTTAAATATTAATGATACAAACAAACACACTCCTGGGATTGACTTGTTCATTTAAATATTAACGGTGCGACTTTATTATGTATGCCTTAATGACGGACTTAAATATTAAAAGACAAGCTGAAATGCATCAGAACGATAATTACATGCGTCACATCTGTTATAATATTAATACGTCAGCTGTGAAGAAAGATCATTTAAGTTCTCTCTCCACGGGAGAAGTAAGAAGTTACATCAGTGGTTCTAAAACTATTCAATAACATAGCCCCTTAGAAATACTTTTCAACAATCCAGCCCTGCGTCATCCGAGCCTGATCAAGTAAACAAAACACTTGTGACTGAAAAACACTTGAATGCTCCATTTCTAAAGTAAAAAAAGTGGCTCTATGCAACTGTTAGCTGATTCTCATTCTTAAAAGCAATGTAATGTTTGTTTCTTAAATGTGAAGATTGAGGGGCGGGACATCTCTAAGTGGTTGACCAATCACAACAGAGCTGGCCAGCCAACCAATTAGAGAAGACTGGGCTCTGGTTTCAGACAGAGGGTGAAAAGAATAAAAAATTAGCATAATTTAATGATAGAATATTCACTATAAACTGTGCTTTACTACAATTTAGTTGAGTTGTTTTAGTATACTTACTAAAGGACTTTGAGTGCTTTATTACCATTCATAAACACTCAAATACTCGAAATTACACATAGGCAAACCCCAATATAGACATACTATCATACATGATAACACATGCACACAGCTGCAGTGTTATTCGGTTGTCGGCAACTTTCATCAACTTCAATTTTTGAAACTTCAACGCCAGCTGGACTAAAATGTCATGCTTCTCTGCAACTGAGAGAGACAGAAAATAGGAAAGAAAAACAACTTGTGCTGCCAGCACTGAGTCCATCCCAGCCAGAAAGTATCTGAAGGTGAATTTAAAAGAGTCGGGACGGTGTTCTTGGCCTTGGGAAAAGGTAATAATATCAGAGACATTTATTTTGAAACTTTTTTGTAGTGCGGGGACCTGACGCTGGAGGAGAGGAAGAGGAGATCCTGCACTCCTTTCATGTAGGGCATTTTGAGCAAGTCTAGATCCCCTGTGAGGAAAGGCGTTTTAGGCACAGCTGCTGGGATGACCTTGATGTCTGTGTGTGTGTGTGTGTGTGTGTGTGTGTGTGTGTGTGTGTGTGTGTGTGTGTAAGGTTGAAATAGTGTTACGTGCTGACATGTGTTTTCTTGTGCGGCCCTCTCGATTAAGAGACTGTCACAGATAAGATGAAAAGCTAACTTAGTAGCCTATGGGAGGAAAATAGATTCACACACACACACACACACACACACACACACACACACACACACACACACACACACACACACACACACACACACACACACACACACACACACACACACACACACACACACACACACACACACACACGTCGCAGCAAGCAGCAGGCATATCATAACATTCTCCTCTCGCAGAGTCAGGGACCGGTGTCGTTTAATCCCTCAATCCTGAAACTTGGTTTCTCTGAAAAACAGTTTTGACAAGCTCCTTCTCCCTGGCTCTCTTCGGCGCTCTCTTTTCACTTCAGCTGTCGCTTTTCTGCAGCTAATAGCTAATCAAGCCCGCAGCCCAATTGGCACCATGAGCACCCGTCTGCCAAGGGGCCCCGTTGAGTTTGTGCCGTGAAGCACGACAAGCGGGGATGACTGCACTTGGCTCAGGAAGTGTGAGCGTGTGTATCTCGGTGTGTTTGTGTATATCAATTTGTGAGAGCGTGTCACAAATGTGTGTGTGTGTGTCCGGGGTTGGCCTCCCCGCTTGCCAGCAGAGAAGTCCGGTGTTGTGGCGCTGTCAGTGTTGCCGCTGCAGTGATCTGAATGCTAAGCAGATGAGCCTCTCTCCATTCATGAGGCGCGATGCATTCAAATCCACTGCGAGATGCGTGTTATTCAGGATTACGTCTGATTTCAGATCCGTGCCAAAACACAGGACACCTGCATATGGGGCCTGGTGGCTACTGACTGCAGATATTAATTAAGTCGCGCATATGTGGACGTTTCCTTTGATGCATGAAGACGGATCTCAGCATGCAAATCAAGTCTTAATTGAAACCCAGCTGAAGTGCGGCCAGATGGCATGTTGTTTTGTGCCACCGTACCTAATGCCAGTACCTTTCCCTGTCTGCTGCCGCGGCCTGCACCGTGAATCTACTCTACAAACAGGCTACTGTGTGCAACCCCTCCTAACACACACACACACACGCACATACACACACACACACACACACACAGACTCCAATAAACACACACTCGCAGTAGGGGAATAAGGGAATATGAATAAAGACTGTGTACCTAGGATGTTTTTTTTTTACTGCAAAATCAAGGATGAAGGAGCTGGGGAAAGTAACAGGAACACAATATACTGTACAATACAGTCTGATACAACCGTGCAGAAAACAAAGTAAAAAGCCAGTTTTAAGCTTAGTTGTAAGGCTTCATTTATACTATTCAACACTATTTTCCTTTTTCAATTAAATGGGAAGTGTGAAGTAAAGATTATATACAATAAACATGAATATAAAATAGTGTATTTATTTATAATTCTACATTATTTCTTCTGTTTTATATTACTTTTATTTTCCATATTTTACTAGATTTTATTTATTTTTATTTATAATTATTTAATTAATTAATATCATTTATGGATCTTTAATTTGAAAACTTGCTTTTACTGTAATTTCTCACATTATGTTTAAATGATGTGCCAATTCACCAAAGCAAATGTGAAATTGACTATGCAATAAACAGGAATGCACATTTCCTTTCCTGCATCAAACTGTAAGAGGCTATTGTAGTTTTATCCTTAAAAAACTAGATATTTAATTAGAAAAATGCCAGACTTTCCCTGCCAAATTAAAGTGTGCTCACCTAGTTTGAAAAGAGTTGAAAATATATTGTACTGGATTGGACTTGCATCTTAATCTGATGCACTTAAATAAGTTAAGGCCTCAGCTGAAGCGAAGAGCTGGAAGCATTTTCCATTTTAAAGTTAAGGCCCTGAAGGCACCTGAATTGTCAGTTAGTATAAAAGCTCCGAAAACAATTGTCAGCTGAACTCTAAATGATGAAAGAGACTCAAATTTCCGTTGAAGCCCCACAGAGTTTAAGTATGAACACTGTAAATAGTTGAGGTGTCAGTGTGTATTAAAGCAGGTAAAATGACAGGGGAAGTGTACGTGCTGAACACAGGGAGGTGTCAGTTCAAAGAAGGGAGAAGAATCTTAAAAATGATTTAGAGGAACACTATCGACTGAGCCCAGCGCCCAATATTTTCAACTTCATCTGGCAAAGGTTTGGGAAAGTAGACCAATACTTTTTACTCTTTACATGTACTTGTGCAGTAGCTGAGTCCATAGAGAAACAGAATGGTCACTGGTTCAAGCCACAGTATAGGCCAGAAAAAAACATGTACATTCTGAACAACTAATCCCTAGCACTTCTTCCTCCACTCTGCGTACCAGTGCCGATGAAGAGCATGTTGTACGTCCGTGTGTCCAGGGCGCTGACCCGGTCCACCGCCAGCCGGGTGAAGTTGACCCCCTTGGTGAGCAGCAGGGGGCGAGCCAGAGCTTTGTCATCCATCAGCGGGTGCTTCTTGGCAAAGTTGAGCGTGGCGTCAGGCAGCTGCAGGGAGGTGTTGTAGCCGTTCTCCCTGTCGGAGTTAGTTATACACTGCAGCACGGACACAGGACGGAGGGAGGAAATGAACACGGGGGTAAAGGAGGAAGGAGAGGAAGAGAGAAAAAGTTAGAGGAGGAAACTTCTTCACACGTTGGCATGGCTAGTTGGCTTTGATTGGACTCCCTCCCCATCTCCTTTTCTCAATCTTTATTTCACTCTGGCTTTTACCTCCGCCTGCCATCACACCCCTTCCTCTTCCTCCTTTCTTTTCGTCCTGGATCATTACGTTCTTAGCTTTCGTGTCCTGCCAGCTCTTTTCCACTTACACCGCTACAGCACCCCATGCCATTCATTTCCACTTCCCTCCCTCCCTCTTTCTTTATTCCTCCTCGGCACACTTATCTCCGCTTATGTGTTACAGATGCACAAACCCCCACATTTAATAAAAATTACTACTTTCATGCTCCCTAAAACATTGATAACGTGAATTAAAATGCCACAGGAAATGTTTTGATGTTTTCATTTTAATTATATTTTTCCGAATTTAGTTATTTTTTTATATTCTGATAAATGTCTTGCTATTTTAGTGTCCAATATTCAACGATCTGGGAAAAAGTCATTTGACCGGAATCAACATTTTTATTTTCTTTTATCTTTTGCTTTGTATTGCATGTTTTGTACGCTATTTCATTAAATATTTAATTCAATTATTTTATTTTAGGTTGAGAAATGACTATTGTTCGTGAATGTAAAAGATATAACAAATAAAATAATAGCAGAAAAAAAACACAACCAAATAAAAATGTATAAACAATTCGAATTACATTTTTCAAAGATCTTAAAAAATTGACAATAAAATTAGTAAATTATTAGAATTAATAAAAAATATACAACATTTTTAAATACTGTGGAAAAAAGTCTAACAAATTCCAACAAACAAAAAATGGAATATATATTATTTCTTACCGATCCAGGCCGTGGGACAGGGACAGCTCCGGTGTAGCGCCCCCACCTTTGAGAAGCCTCCCTGTACTCTTTGTAGGATCCTTCAAACACCTTCTTCACATCACTGATCTGGTACTGGCACACAGCCGACACGTCCACGTCACCCCTGAAACATGGCGGCAAGGAGGGGAATTAGTGACGTGTGGCGGGAAAAACGGAAAGATGGATTACCTGTCAATCACTTGTAGAGAAACGTGACTTATAGCAGAAGAATGTGGCACAAAGAAAGGCAGAATAACATGGAAGAATATGAGATATAATAAACAGAATGGAATATCTGTTGCATGTTAAAAGCATGACGTAATTTGCATGTTTATAATAAAAGCTATCAAGGTGAGCATGTTAGCTCAGCCTGTAGTGTGTCTTACTGAGTGAAAGAGAAATGATTAAATGTGTTGACACCTCTCCACCGTTTCCACGGTGAAGCAAGCTGCAAATTGTACATGTAATACATTCCCTTGATAGACCACTGACATTAATCAGCTGGTGCTGCGACGCCTCCGCCCAGGAATAGCATTTCATTTAAGGTTTAATTTTTGGTAAGGTTGGGGGTATGTGATCTTAATTTTCTTTCCCGACCCAATTTTCGACCACAAAATGGTTTGAAATTGGTTATTTATGCCTGACCCAGACACATAAAGTCATACTTGTACCCCTCTTCTCACAAATATATTTGATTTCCATTAAATATATATCTATTCTTAGACTGAGAGGAGTCATTTCCACTGTAAAAAGTAAATGTTGTGATTTATCTTTTAAAGGGGGCCTTATTTTGCACATTTTTAGGTTCATATTTGTATTTGGTTCCTCTACTGGGACATGTCTCCATGCTTTAATGTTCAGAAAGCTCTTTATTTTTCTCATACTGCCTGTGCTGCTGCTCCTCTTTTCACCCTCAGTCTGAAACCAGAGCCCAGTCTGCTCTGATCGGTTAGTTGGCCGGCTCTGTTGTGATCACTTAGAGCTGTCCTGCCCCTTAGCATTTTACAGCCTACATAGTGATGTCATTATTTTTCAGGAAGTAAAAAAAGGAGTCCATTGGAAAAACTGGAGAAACTCATTTGGATGCAACTTTGGGATTTTAGCCTTTGCAAACCATTTACATGCACAACAACCTATAACACACTACAGGAGAGATAAAACCTCAAAGGTACAATAGGACCCTTTAAGGGAGGTGCTATTTCCATGTGGAACAGTGCTGTTAATGTGCATACAGAGCTACAGGCTTTAAAAGGTGAGCACCAGAACCAAAGGACAGCACTGATGTCTTAGCTTGTTAAAAAGCCCCCTTATTCAGTCTGATTGTGGCATGAACTCCGAGTCATCATTTACATAATGTCCAATTATCTTAATGTTATCTCCATCAAAGCCACAGGGCTTTAAGGAATCCCCGGCGAGTCACACAGAGGAAAGGGATTAGGCCTTTTTTTCCGTCTGACAGCAGCAGAAGGAGCTCTGAACGGAGAAACAAAGCTTGAAGTTCAAAGCGTTCACTTTGCGATATGATATCTTATTGAGGAACACAAAAGAGTCACATCAAAGGGCTTTTCGCAGAGACGGAGAACAACTCCAACTTTCCTCCCAAAGAAAACCTCCTGCCCTGCCTCCCACTGCTTTGGAGATAAGTAACTCATTAACAGTTGTGTAGTGGTCCAGTCTGTAGTCCACTAATAATCCTACAGTCACAAGTTTCTTTTTGTCATCAGCATTTTAAATCTCCAGATTGTATTAATTAGCGCTAAAAGTAAGTTTTCCCTTCAGAATAAAAGTTGATCTGGTTCAATGGTAATGTGTTATCAGGCTTTAAACAGAGGACGTCAAACGAGTCTCTTCAGAAGAGTTGGTTTGGTCCCAAAGTGAAGTTTCATAAAGATATAAACTACACTTTTAAACATCTACAGATATCTTTTCTGATCCGTATCACAAATCTTCAACAGATGTGATGACATGATGCTTAAATCGGGCTATTCTCATACACTATTTTTTTTAGATTCAACTTTATTGTCATTGCACAGAGTACAAGTAGTAGGACAACGAAATGCGGTCTCTGCATTTGACCCATCCTAGTGTTAGGAGCAGTGGGCTGCCATTATGTACGGCGCCCGGGGAGCAGTGTAGGTAACCAGTGTCTTGCTCAGGGACACCACGGTGGCACTAGGTCTTTCGGGGACTTGAACTGGTGACCTTCCAGTTCCCAGGCCAACCCCCTATGGACTTCGCCACCACCGCCGCTATTGCAGCTATTTCAACAAAAAGGGACACACCACAGATCCTATATTAGTTTTTTATGTTATGTAATCTTTGTAATTGTGAACCAGGAAGTATAAAGACCGACAAAGACAGTGTGGGGATCAGGTCAGTGTGTTTAGGTTCCAAGTTTGATTTATTTTGAACGGTTTATTGCCATTATTTATTGAAAATATTGACTTACACCTAAATCTGTGCCTAAGTAATGGCTTTTTTTTTCTTACGGAAATGTTTATTGTAACTTCTGTAGCAATCACAAACCCAAATGACAACTTTTCCCGTACGTTTATTAAGGCTGAAAGGAATATATTGAGAGGAAATGGACACCTGTTACTGGAGATTTGAACGAGCCTCATGAGAAATAAGGAATAAGTTATTATTAGGATAAAATGCTGAAATAGTAAGGGATAAATCAAGTATCAAGTATAATGTGATTCAACCAACGTGTCAATCACCCGTTTATTGAACTAATTAAATAAGCCTGATTCTATTTCGCAAAAGGGTTCACTATATTCAGCCAAAACATGAAGTCAATGTGACATTAAATCACTAATAAAGCCCATAAAACCTGTTCAAGCCCACTTGAGCTGTATCCACTCAAAGGGCTATTACACTAAAAGCCCAATTACACAGTAAACACCTTATCCCCTAAAGTGCGTAATTAGAGCCATCATATCAGAGTGACTGCTGGCTGACCCGGGGTTTTAATAAAAAGCAGAGTATCTGACACGCTGGCAGAGTGATATGTCTCGCTCTGACAGCAGATGGTACATGGAGTAATTAACCAAGATTTTTCCGAGGATGATACGGAAATTGAGCTGTATTCGCCGTCTCTATTCACGTCTGTTACTCACCACTGAGCGTGGAAGATGCCGTAGAAGGTGGTACCCCTCCAGTCCTGGCCCGGCAGCGTGAACACGGCCCTCAGGTTTTTGAAGGAGACGTGACGCTCGGGGAGGGAGCACTCCAGCCGGGCTTTCTGGAATGTGGTCCACTTCTTCTGCAGAGTCCTGGTACCACCCAGATCCCCCTGAGAGAAGACATGATCAGATCTCATCAATGGCTGAAACAGGTCCATTAAATGTACATTCTTTGGGATTAAAAGGGGAAAAGAGCTCCATGTCAATATCAGGGAAGAAACAAGTACACATCTTCCGTTGCAGAATAAAAACGGACCTGTTTTGACTACATTTTGGCAGGAAAATAACAAGAAACAAGTATGTAACACTCAGAAAATAAGGCTTATTTAATGCTGATGTAGTTTTCCTGCTGTTTTGAGCTTGCATGTGAATAATTAAAGGGTTCCTTCACTAAAAACAAATCTGAGATTCTATGACAACCTTTCATTCGCTTAAAAGTTGAATTTTAGGTGTTAACTGCACAGCTTATTTCCAAACGTTGGAATTTTAGCCTTTGCAGCCCATTTACATGCACACAAACCTATATAACACACTACAGGAAAGGGAAAACCCCCAAAAGTATAATAGGGCCCCTTTAATGAGCCACTGTGTCCGTTGTTTTGAAATCTGTGGTCAGACAGCTCAAGATTGAAAGAGTTCTTCCAATCAGGTGCCTTGTGGCCTGCCAATTAAGCATCCAAATGCGAGTTGACCCTGTGAACGAGCACCATTTCTCTTTTAGCTGACAGCACACCGCTCTCGTTCCTGCTTTATTATGCTGCTTGTGTTGCATTTCATTAGCCTCACCTTCACCTTGTGGATGCTAAACCTCACCTCTGTGCACACACTGTGGCGTTCTGTATCTACATAATGATGAACCTGTTACACGTGAATGAGCTGACTGAGCTCATTGTCATGTTGCAAACACCTCTAAAGGAGCATTTAGACCCTGACGTGTTCAAGGGTACCATTGAAGAGCAGGATGACAATAATAATAATGATATTCAATTATACGGGAAACATTGAGTTCTGATGTTTGGTCCCTTTATATGGTGTACTGCTGGCTCAGAAGAGGCCTGTCTGCCAGATACACTCATCCCTATCAACCTCGGTGATGCAGGGGCATTAAAAAAGGAATAGAAATGCTCATAATTCAGCAGTGAGATACAGATATTATGCTGCAGCAGCAACAGGAATAACAGCGGGATGAGGGGAATCACTCACGGCTCTAGTACGCATCATGTGTGAGCATCTGTTTCTGATTTCCTTCAAAGAGCTTGATTGTTCATCACAGCAGCGCAGACATTAAAGGGCACTCTCCCTAAAACAGTGCATATATTGTGCACTTAATTATCTCCTCCACTGTTAGCAATCTGTCTCTATTTCGCTCAGTTGAGAGGTTACTGACGTTTCTCTGCACACGTCACTGAAACATGACTCTACACTTGTGCTGCGTTGACTTAAAGTTCACTGAAATCATGCAAAATAAAAAGAGCTGCTGTTTAAAATCTCATTCCCCTCACAGCTAGAAGCTCCACAGATGTCTGGACATAATCACTGTGGTAAATCAAAACTAATCAGTTATCCTAATGAGGCCATTAATTCAACAAATGAATGCATTAATTATCAAATTGTTCTGTGTCAGTGTAATTGTCCTCACATAAAACATTGTTAGTAAACTGGTGTTTACCTGAAATTCAGTGGGGCAAATCTATTGACCGAGTAGCGTTTTCTCTGTGGTTTGAACTGATACTAATATAAACTCTGTGTGTTGAAGCATTAATCAGTTTAAGTAGTTTATATTTCTTTTATTACACGTATCAGCTGTCGTCTTGATAAAGCCTGGCTGTCCATCATGTGATTTTAGGCCGGGCTAAAATATTTTGTTACACCGCTGAGAGGAATACTCGATTCTGATTGGTCAATGTGGACATTCCACTGGCTGTTATTTTCCACAAACAGACTTCTGCTAAGGAAAACAAAACTGTTGCTTAGGAGGGACTGTGTTCAGCCCTCAAAACTCATCTTTTCAGTCTTGCCTTCAACTCCTAAACCCCTCCCCCCCCCTATTCCACCTAGCTAAGCACTTTTTACTTTTGATGTTATTTTTTAACTTGCTTTATAAATCGAATGTATTATTATTATCATCATCATCATCATCATCATCATCATCATCATCATTATTTTGATCATTATTATTATTATATCAATCCGCAGAAAGAGGTCCAGTAAAATTAACCTCAGCTTTAGATAACAAACATTAGTTTTCTCCATCCACTATGGAATACTTTGGGAATATTTTCTTGAGTGAAGTTGTTGGTTTATTAAGTAGCTGTGTCAAAAGCAGGATAATGTGCAGCGAGGCAGTCATTAATAAGAAAAGAACACCTTGATGTCGATGCTGCACATTATTCCTCACTCATCATGTCACATAATTGAGTTTTATAATGTTTTCATGCAAATAGTAACTCTTAAGATCCCTCATTTTTGGTCCGTTGAACCAAACAAAGCCTTTTACCTGATGCACGTTTCTGCATTTTGTAAGAAAAATGGTATGCAAGCTGACTTGGTTACGTTTTAGTCCCTTAAAAAGTTGCTTCTTGTACTAAAAGATGATGGTAAATTTGCTTTCTATGTAATGTTATGTAGCAGCTTTTTATGTTTACTCAACATATAAAGCTGGTAAACAACTCTACCAGTTGCCTCCTTATATGGGCGTCTCATCTGGTGAAGCCGTAAGTGTTAGCGATGCTGTCTCATGGTATATTAAGAGCTCGGAAACAGCTGCCAAATCGTCTGGAGGAAAACAGCAACTCATTGATTTCCAGCCAAGCAAGCATAAAACAGTTTTGCAGTCCAAACTTGTTTTGATTGTACAGTATACTCACTATTACCTGTGTCACATGCCAGAAAAGAGGCTAACATTGGAGTTGTCAACTGGTGTCACTCATTGCTCAAATCCAGATGTTTGTTTTTGTTTTATCCAGTGAGAAAAGGGCCAGGAATAGGACTCTTTTTTTAATAGATTCCTAATTGAATCCGTTCTGATCAGCTGTTATTACCTTGCAGACACGGGCCACTCTGGCCACGTTGAGCTCCGTGTCGCAGTCCAGCTCCATCGCCCGCTCGCTGAAGAAGAAGTAGATCTTGTCGTCGTCTCCATCGTTACTGCCGCTGCTCTCCCTCACCAGGGCCGAACCCACAAAGTCCGGCTCTACACACACACACACACACACACACACACACACACACAAAGAGCAGTGGTGTGAGAACGTGTATTTACAGTAAAAACATACATCACAAGTGAACGAATAGATAGACTCAGCCTGCAGGTGCATTTGGACTGAATCACATCTCACACACACACACACACACACACACACACACACACACACACACACACACACACACACACACACACACACACACACACACACACACACACACACACACACACACACACACACACACACACACACACACACACACACACACACACACACACACACACACACTTGACACCTCCATCTCATTCCGTGCCGCCCCTTCACACCCCTCTGTCTATATTCCATCATCACTCTCTCCTTCGCATCATCTCTCCTCGAGTCATTTCTCACCCTCCATCTCTCCAGTGCTCCCTATTAGTGGTCCATTTTGTGTTTCTCACTTCGTCTCAGATTCTCTTAATATATCCAGCCTTCATTACATTTGGAATGATATGTTTTTATAGAAGAAAAAAGACGGATGGAGACATTTTTCCGGACTCGAGCTGCAGGGGGCTTTAGATTCAACCATTTTCTGTACAGAGATACAACCTTCACATTAGATTTAAAAAAAAGATATGTTTTAAAAAAAGAGGAGATATTTCACGTTTCCAGCTGCAGGGGGCTTTTCGATTCACTGTAAAGCATTGTGTTACAAAGATTCAACGTTTCCCAGGATGAACCCATTCTGCTTCCGTATGAAAGCCTCTAAAGCTGTATTTTAAGCCACCATGGGACATTACAACTCTCAACTGAAACCCAGGCCAATTAAATGCTTTTATGTTGGAGAAGCTGCTTAAATTAAGGTGAGGCTAGTCTCATAGGTCTAGTTTTTAATAAAAGCTCCATGAATAATAAACGGACACATCGATCCAACCCTCGGCCTCATCTGTATGTTCCTCCCTCACTCCGCCTCCATTCTCCATTCCCTTCACCTCTCGCTCTATCTTTTCATCGCCAATCCTAATGTCTGTTCTTTCATCAGCCATTTTTCCTGCTGTGACTTCATCCTCTTCTCTCCCCCTCATTTCTCTCGAGGTATCTCAGTCATCCTCCCTCCCCGAAAATAGATAACGATCCTTCGCTTTAACCGAGTCTTGCGCCTCATTTCCTGCTACTCATTTCTCTATTTCTCTTGTTCTTTTGCATGTTTCTGGCTCTTTCTTTTCTTAATGAAACTGTTAAAAAGAAGCCGCCGTTATCATACTCGAATTCAATTCATTTTATCGGAGTACATATTTAATTTGTCAGAGTCGCAATGGAAAAAAATAAAGTCTTGAACCTGAACTGATGAGGAATATTTGTACTAATAGTCACTACGCTTTGTATGGATGAACAGATTTTCTTCCTCAAATCTACTTTTCTTCTATAATTTTAGAAAAGACTTGTGCAGTGACAATGATACTGTAGTTTCATGGTCAAACTGTGTGTCCATCTGCCTTAAAGTAAGCTACAAATGTTATGGTAACTACAGTATTTATTCCAATGGGAGAACGCAACGTGAACACAATTTGTTGCACATTTGTCGCCAACTAATCACCAAAGTGAATACTTGTCCCATTTTTCAAAAGCCACATATATCATCTTAATATCCTTACTGTAAAATGTCCTTTTAGACGGACAAATCAGCAGTGGCTCAGTCAGTAGGGGCTTGGACTGGGAATCGTAGGGTTGCCGGTTCAAGCCCCCGAACAGACTTGAAATATGGAAAGTGGACTGCTACTTGGAGAGGTCCCAGTTCACCTCCTAGGCCCTGCTGTGGTGCCCTTGAGCAAGGCACCGGACACCTCCAATCCCCCCCTCCCCATTGCTCCCCAGGCGCTGCACGATAGCTGCCCACTGCTCCTAGTACTAGGATGGGTTAAATGCAGAGGACCAATTTCACTGTGTGTGCTCTGCTGTGTGCATGTATGTGACTAATAAAGAGGGTTTCATCCTCCGATTCTATCAGGAAGAAAATAACTTGACAAATACTGGCTTAAATGTTAATCAAACTGTCAACAATTTAAGCTAACATACACAAATGTTTATGCATGCACTAGATACCTTATTTTCAGATTGCTAAATATGTCATTTCTAATAAACTAAATATAAATACATTAGATGGTGCCCACCAGGATGCAGCAAGTTTCATCCATTTCATATTACCCGTAATGCATTACCACTAGGAGCCTATTGTTAGCTTCATGCTTCCATAAAAAAGTGTAACATTTTGCCGAATTCACTGTTTAGTCCTTTTTGGCATAAATGACCCATAAAGCTTTAAAACACAAAGGCGTAGCTTTAATCTCTGTGCTGACTTTCCAAGTATGTGTTTTTACAGTAAGCATACAAAATAAAGATGAAATCATTTTCTGTTTTTAGGAATGAACGTTAATACTAGGGCTATTAAAACTAATCAACAATCCAAGAACAATGCTTCTCTCAGTTTCCATGCTCCGCCGAGCACAATTAACTGCTGGGGATTCAGACTTGTTGTATTGGAAACGCAGCTTTTAGCATTATATCATGTGTGTAGCTAAGATTTAGGACCCTTCTACATTCGCTTTAACAAGAGCCAGCTGGAAAGATTAAAAACGTTAGCTGGAGACTGTTCAAATAAGCTGATAAAAGCTGATAAACTGCTGAAAATGAAAAGCCTGTTGTTGTTAACTTTGGTGTGAAATTAGATCCATTGTTTCAAAAACGACAAGGAATCATGAGCAGAAAACGGGCCATCATTATTGCTGTAATTCATGCTAGAATAAAGCTTTGACGCAATGCTAAGAGGGGGTTTGTACTATGCAAACAACCTTTTTTTTCTCCATCCCTTCCTTCCCCTCTCTAATTTGTTGGCAGGTTTCTTTCTCTTGGTCTTTCTAATGTCCGCTTTTGCACTCACCATTGAGCCACGCAGGCAAGTATTCGCTCTTCATGCTGTAGTGCTGTTGGCCCAGGTTCCTCAGAATGACTGGCTCCGTACCCAGGAAGTTGTTGAGCGTTGCCGAGTACAGCTCCTTATCTGTAGCAAAATGCAAGCTTTAGTTAAATTCTGTTATGTGGGCCACACTTGTCCAGGCCTGAGAGTAGGACATTAGTTCAGCAGGGAGTCACAAAAGGAGACGGAGAATGGATGTGTGTATGTTCAGAAAGGGCTGTTCAGTGCAGTGAATGCAACATGCAAAGTTAAATTGGACTCCTGGACTCTCAGTGCAGTCGTACAGGCTGCAAAACAGATGGGAAATGCTGCAGGAGCAGTTTGTTGATATTTGATGGACATTTAATGCCTCCGTTAGAGCTGTAAAAACATGGCGCAGTTCACTTTAGTGTACACACACTGCTGAGATGGAACAACAAGCGCTGACTGTGTGTTTGGGCTTGATATATTGATGTGAATGCATTTCCAGCTAAGGACTTATCATGCTTGTTGGGTTGAATGATTGTTACACTTAAAGGGTACATATAATATCAAAAACAAACACTTTCTCAGTGATTGTGTGCATACATTTTGATATCTGCCTTTTAACCCAAAACAAGGCAACCAAGTGGCGTGCTTGGATCAGAACACATGGGATTTATCAAGCTATTCACAATCGGCATCCTTTTCTATGTCACATAAAGGCTCATTACAAAATACCAGCCGTCACCTGAGTATCTCAACCCATGGCCATGCAATTTTAAGCATTAGCACCAGATTAAGCATTTTTAGGAGAGAAGATTAAAGAGATAGGCGCTAAAAGGGAGCGCTTCAGACGGAGGATGAATACAGGTATACTCAGATAGACAGTGTGAGACAAATAAAGCATGTAAACATATTATTTTTGAAAGCCTCATTTACATGTATGAACCTGCACATTTGCATTATATGTCCCCTTTAAAACCTATTTTAAGTGCAGTACGCGCTTATTACTCACCCACTATAAGGCCAGTGTGCCCTTTGGCGGGGTCATATGGGCATTTACCCTTCCCATCCTCCAGGGATGCAGAGTTGAGGGTAAAATAGTCCGCATTCTGCAAACACACACACACACACAAAAGAAAATCAGGGGTTTGTTTTTCTTGGTCAGTGTGCGTTATGACCCACATGACACAGCTGCAAGCCCTGTGTGTCCGTTAAAATGACTATGGCTTCACCCCACGTCATGTTGTCCTGTCGCATCAGTGTCACATGTATGCACACACACGCAGTAGCATTCACACATTCAGATAACCCAGCATGGGACATTATTTTCTATTACATTTCTTCTTTCATTTTATCACACAGTCTTCTTCGCCTGTGGTCAGATTAAAGTTGACACCTGTCAGCACATGACCAAAATAACTCTGTCTAGGGAAACACACACACACACACACGCAAACTTACCACATAGGTGCATTTGGGCTGGAAGGCGTAGGTGCCGCAGGTGTAGAGGTGTGTGTGGTTGTAGCTCTGCAGGAAGCGGATGTAGTTGAAGCACTCGGTCTGTGGAAGCGAGGAGGAATTGTTAGAAAGCTGCTGTTTGTCCTCTGTTGAGGTGAATCCTATTGCACCATGGAGACTCTGTATGCTCACACACACCTCTGAGATTTAGCTTAACTCTAAAGCTTCAATGCAACTGCTTTTGAATCTTCATAACCTTGAGACTCGACCGCGTTACTCATGATTAACTTTTAAAATGTGTGGAGTCAGTGAGCGACTGAGAGGATCTCTCGGCAGCACCACTCTTATATATGTGGGTGAACAAATGGTGCAGAAATCTTAAGAGACACTGAACATTTGGCAGCCGAAAACAGTCATTTATTTTGTGAACGTTAATTGTTATAATCTCTGAAGCCCCGAAAGAAAGAAAGTATGAAATATTTACATTTTTTCATCATCACTTTTAAGGATTGGGATAAAACAAACAAACACTATGATTTATTAATGTCATTTCTTAGGTTTTATTGCATCTAGTGGGTCAATTTCTTCCATGAAAAAGTACATTTGAAGGCACACTTTGGTAGAAATAAAATAGCTTTATTATATCTTCCAAATTATCTCCTGAAAGCATGTCTGACTCCCCCTCAATATTTTTAATAAAATGTTCTCTCACTCCTGAAATATGGAAAATAAGAAGATGACTACCATGCAACGGAACAGGGTTAGACATGTGTGTTTGAAATGCTTACATTCAAATCTAAATAGTTAATTTAATGTAATTAAGACTCAACATTAATAAAAGACATCCTTATGAAGAACATAAACAACATATATTTATACATTTCATCATTTAAGTCCCTTTCTTCAATGCAGTAAAATGTGTTTGCTGCTCCCCATTTTCCAAAGACAGTACATGTGCCTTGTGTGTGTGTGTGTGTGTTGCATCACTTGAGACACCAGGGTGTACCTCTCCCACTACACTAGGACTCAGATGAAGTGCCTGCATGGTGTTTAAAATCAAGACTTGAGTGTCATGTCCTCCGCAGAGGACGGCAATAATGTTCTGGGTCTCAGAAGGAGAGCACATCACTTAATAGATGATGTAACCACATTATCTAAATAACCTTTACACTGCATCTAAAAAGGGGACAGGATGTTTCCATTCAAAAGATTGGTGGGTAATTAACAGTGTAATATATGCGGCGTTTCATGGGCAGTGCCCTTTAATGTCTGCGCAGTGATGAACAATAAAGCTCTTTGAATGCAATTGGAAACAGATGCTCACACATGATGCTAGAGGAATGAATAATTCAGTGCATCCACTTGATGTTGCCGCTGCAGCAGCAAAACAATATCTGCATCTCACGGCTGTTATAAGAGCAATATGATATTTTTTTTTATCCATCTTTACAGCTCCTGTAATCAGCGAGGATAATCGGGGACGAGATGCATCTGGCAGACGGTCCTCTTTCAGGCGACTGCATTAAATAAAAACACTAATCATTGAGTGTCTCCACGGGCAGTGTAAACACCACATGCTTATTCATGGATAGTGAATTTATGTTGTAAATATGACATGTGTAAGGACTCAAAGATATATCAGTCAAGTAGCTTTCAGAATAAATGCACTATTGCCAGCACTTTTGATTAAACACACACAACTATCCTGATCACAGGGACTCAATGCTCTACTTTAATAAACCAGACTCACCCCAAAAAATGAGAATTTATGAGACGTTTTTCTTCAATTTTAGTTAAAAAAGTACTACTACTGCACTCCACTGAACTGTTTCCCCTTCTGTTTTGAAACCACATCAAAGGTTACCGTTGTGCAAAGAGAGAAGCTTCATCTCTTAAAGGTCTGTGTGTTTCTATAAAATATTAACCGAGACTCCTTGCAGATGTACTTTATGCCCCGTAAGCAGCGAGGAGCCGGGGCTTAGAGGCAAGGGAGTGTATTCCCTTTCAGTTACATGAGAAACAATGTAATCTGATTACTGGAACTAAAACTCGGGGGTTACTAGCAGGATAATGTGTTAGTAAAAAGGAGCATATAGTGTTTGGGGTGAAAGGATCGGCTGTTCTGTTCTGTAGGCTAATAAGTGTGAATCTATACGCCTACTGCCTGAATCTGCTTTATGGTTTCTTTGGTTCATTTGTTCTGTTTTTAATTCAGCAGGTGAACCTATATGTTCATAAAATAGTGTGTGTGAGCTTAGCTGTGTGTGTTAAACTAAAAGGGAGCATGTTCTTGTGTTTCAGTGTTGGTGTAAAGGCCTGAATATGCTAATGAAAGGCAGGTTTTCCTATAAATAGATCATTTCTGATACTAAATATCTTCGGTTTTCTCACTAAATCGATTAAGTAATAAACATCTTATTTATATTTATTTCAGAAAGTAATCAGGTGACATTATTTTTATATTTTTCATACTCAGATTAGGTTAATGATTACATTTAATTAGTAATTGAAACTGGATTTGGACAATGTGTGAGTTAACACTGAATGACAGAGAGCTTCTCCTCTGTTTGATATCTTCATTAAATATTTGGAAAAAGCAAATCCTCAAAAATGTTTCATCTGATGAAGTATTCTTTTCATTATGAGAAGCTAATGAATATTTTAAAAGGAATAGTTTCCTGCTGAGAGTTAGAGGAGAATATTAAAACCACTCTCATGTCCGTCTGCCAAATATAAAGCCTCAGCATCTTTTATCCCTTATCAGATCCTCTCTGCTGCAGGACTTTTCCCCTGTTTTGTTTTTTGTAGCTCAAGACAAAACACTTCCCGGATCAGCCCACCTTAAAAGTTGCTGATGCTGCCTGGAAGACGACGCTGTGGGCTAATGTAATGACTGGAAGCCTTCCAGTTAGAAACCCCTCAGACTGACTTGACAAAATGTAATGGAGCAAAAGTGAAGTGTATAAACTAATGGCGTGAATTCTCCTGCCACGGTGGCCTTGAGAAAAGCAGGTAATCCCGACAGAATGCACGTTACCTGGTTGTTCTTCCCCTTGGCGACGCACTCCCTCTTCTTATCCTGCGGAGCCGGCCACTCGATCTGGGGAAAGAGAAACGCAGATGTGATTAGGAATGGTGCTGTCGGCTTTTGCCTATTTATTATTTTCTACTTAAATTAACCACAACATACTCCTAGTTTGGCGGCAGTCCAAGGTATGACAGCACATTAATGAGCCCTCATTAGAACAGATCAACTCTTTTTGCTCCATAAAAAGGAGGTAAATGTTTTGGAGGACAAGGTTATACTTCACCTTGAACCAAAGCCATGGTTAAAAATCATTTTGAATACCACTTTTTTCCAATGATAACATATAAACAACATTTGAGACCACAAGCTATTTATGTTATTCTCTCTAAAATTACAAATGTTGTTTTCCGCCCAAAAAACGGGATATTTACGATATTTTCTCGTCATTTTTAATTTCCCAAGCTCTCAAGACTTTTGTTATTTGAAGACAACAACATAAATAACTCCTGTTGGCAAGAAAACAAATAAAATGATTGTGACTTTAAGTGAAAACTACCTTGTACGCTGGCCCTAAAAGGCCACGGTTTGCACAATCTATAACCACTCTTTTCCCAAGAATATCACATGAGCGATAACCAGTTGTTTACGTTATCACCTCTAAAATTACACATCTGTTTTATTTATAAATCATTGTTTACTCGTGGGTTTGAATTTAAGTCATTATCCTGAGAAAGGTTCGCCACTAAAGCTCTCAGGAAATTTGTTTTTTGGAGATAAGGAAATAAATAACTCTAGATCTTAAGCAAACAACTAGAATTCACTTCATTTCCCAGGAAACCGCAGGAAATACGAGTGAAATATGGCCATTTAGGGCTTCCGTACTACAGACAGAGCAGTGAAAAGGAGCATTTCTGTTGTACGGAGGAAGCAAATTATAAAAAAATACCTTCCCTTCTGTCCATGCTTCCCCTAACCATTGCTTTTAGTGCAGTTCACAGTAGCTGCCGCTCTTTCTTTAATGGCCGTTTGACACATGGCTGAACTTTGCTCCCTGCACAGTGGTCTAAAATATGAAGTGTGTTTACTAAGAGGTTTCCACATCATTAGAAATAATTACACTGGTCATTATAGGCAGAGCGCCGCTGCACATGCAGTATTAAACTCTGATTTACTCGACTGCGCTTAAACCAACAGCAATCAAACAATGGGTCATATACCACGCTTTAAAAACCGGATGATTAATATGGACTGTTATATATTATAAGGCCTTTCATTACGATAATATTTCAGCGGTGAGTCAAACTCTCCCTCTGAATGTCCACATTTCATTCTCACCGTGATAAAGTTATACCTTAATATTTAATACCTGGATTAATGATAGCGATCGGTAGTAGTGACAGATCACCTGCAGGATGTGTAGTTTTAACTAATGCACTGGATTCTTTTATTGGAAGACGGGATAAAACAAAGCGTGGCAACACCAGAAGTTTCTTTTGTGACTTCTAATTTGTTCCTGAGGGACTCTCATTCATCACCAGCCAGTGTCTGACGAAGAAAATTCACTCCTCATTTGCTCGACACAGATCTGTTATGTACCAAAAAAAATATCCAGCAGTGGCAGAATTAAAGTCTAAAAGCCTAGAAAGACAATGCCATGAACATCCCGTACCTCACACCACACACAAATAGCTCCCCCCCCCCCCATTAGTGTCTATAGATACATGTTAGAGTGTCTGCGAGACGTAGGATTGTAGAGTACAGTTCAAAATAATGTCTAACCTGAAGAAAATGAAGCCTTTGTGCTGTAACGTGACTATTCTTGTTTCTGCATATTAAAAGGCGCCTGCTAATATCGGACGTGTTTTCTCCTTCAGTGTCTGAGCAAGTAGTGCAGACCACGCTCAGTCCATTAGCTGTTGAGTAAAAAAAGGTTCACAAGTTCTGGTTCAAATTAAACCTGCAGATGGTCGTGAAAAGTGAATAGAGCAAGCAGTTGTGGAAAAGTAACTAAGTACATCTACTCTACTTAATAAAGGTTTTAAGGTACTTTTAGTTGTACTTTACTTACGTATTTTCACTTCAGGCTACTTAATACTTCTGCTTTATTGTATTTTTTACTTGACCATGTTTGTTTATTGGCAATTTTGATTATTGAGAAGATTTAAAATCAACACATAAATTAGACTCAAGTTATACCCAGTAAATTGACAAGCTACACAGCAGTATGTAACATATTTAAATTAGCCTCAGATACACAAGCTTCAACAAACAATCAAATATTGTCATAACGCATCAGTAAGCATAATGATATTATTCTGAAATGGGCCGTTCTGCATGATGAATATTTTACCTTTTGCACTTTAAGTATATTTTTACTTATAAAGGGACCATATTCTGCTCATTTTCAGGTGCATTTTTTTATTTTGTACCTCTGGGACATGTCTCCATGCTTTAATGATCAAAAAGCTCTTTATTTTTCTCATACTGCCTGTGCTGCTGCTCCTCTTTTCACCCTCTGTCTGAAACCAGAGCCCAGTCTGCTCTGATTGGTTAGCTGGATGGCTCTGTCTGTGATTGGTCAACCGCTTACATATGTCCCGCCCCTTAGCCTATCATGTACAATGTGTTGGAGTGCTAGCCAATAGAAGCGTGAGTGTTACATATTGATGTCACTACGTTCTGGAAGTAAAGAAAGGAGCCCAACTTTGGGATTTTAGCCTTTGCGAACCATTTACACGCACAAAAACCTATATCTCAGGAAAGAATACCCCACAAAGCACAATACGGCCCCGTTAAGTAACCTTTAAAATGCAGAACTCACATAAACGTTCTCAGTCCCTACTCCAACGCTTAGAGCAAGATAATGTGAACCAAATTAGAACAACATTTTCAGCATTTAGTATTTTTTTAAATGACGAAGCAAGGTGAATTACCGTCGCAAATTTAGTAAAAATTGGATCAGCGGTGTCTGAGGTACACCGCACGGGATGACTGAGCAAAACTAATAAGTGAAAGAATGAAAAACAATCATCATGGGGAAAGAAAGTGAGTAAATAATGTAGGAGGCAGAGCTTCAGACACGAGCAGGAGCTGCGTGTCTTTAAAAACAGTCGAAAATCCCCGGAAAATATGCGAATATGGAAGAAAGTCGGACATGAAGGTAATGAAGGATGACAGCAGTGAGGAAATTAAGGGGGGAGGAGGGGGGAGAGTGACAGAGGAGATGGACTGTTCTCTCGTCTTTGCTCATTTCTGTCATTTGTCTGTATTGGCTCTTTCTCTGTACACTGCACACTGGAGGCTGACAACAGGTGGTCTTATTATTACTGTAAGACGCATTACACTCACTCAATCCACTGTGTGAGTTTGTGTGTGTGTGTGTGTGTGTGTGTGTGTGTGTGTGTGTGTGTGTAATGACTGCTCATTAAAGCTCTATATCGTATAACAATTCCCTCCCTGCTGCAGGCTGCTCACACTTACATTGGACTGCTGTAATTGTATTGATTGCAATATGGACTAATTATAAAAGGAGCAAAGCAAAACCAGATTTGAGTCTCGGAGGCTTTGTCATCTCTACGTGTCTGTATGTGTGTGTGTGTGTGTGTGTGTGTGTGTGTGCATGTGTGTGTGTAAATGTGTGTATCAGGTCAAGTGAAGGGTATTTTTCAGAGCGCTTTTAAACGAATAGGGTTACCACAGAGGGATCAAGGTAAAAAATAAGACACACAGATTAAAACAAGAAGAAATATGATTGAATAAGTGGATCGTAAAGTGTGAGGAACAGGCCCTGTGGAAGTTGGCGTGTGTGTGTGTGTGTGTGTATATGTCCAACAATGTTTGTGCTGACAGAAGTGAAATATGGGAGCCAATAGCCACGCATTTTAATATTTGGCAGCGCACTCACACCATAACTGTAGAAGGCTTTTAGCAAGAGATAGCATACATAACTTAAGATAAAGTATTGGAAGACATCTGAACTCATGAAATCATATAAAGAATCCATTCCCTGATTAACGGTGAGTCGTTACATTTTAAGACCTTGTTTTTGTCGCTACTCTGAGTCAGATTCATGGTTTAATGGCTCAGATGAAGTATGTAATGTATGGAGAAAACTTCAGTTAAAGGTTGTTATATAAATCCAAAACACTACACGTAATGATACATCAATAGTTTATATTATGGGTATTAAATAATCAAATGGAGCTTAAAAGAGATGTTAGATTTGCACCTTTTTAAGATTGTAATGCCACTAGAAATGATACACAGGACAATAACTGCAATTGTTCTGCTTTCCTGATCTGCATGACATTAACTACAATGATGAAAATAAATAACGATCCATTCCTTTATGTGAACCATCAAGAAAAGACATGTTTAATGCCAAAGACATTTGCTAAATTGCAGCAGAACTGTAAGAAATTGTCTCAAAAAACTGCTATTTTTTAAATGCAATGTCAAACAAAAGATTCATAAACCTCAATTTTGCAGGTACTAGCATTTTGGAAGTTCCTTTAAGACATTTGAACAACAATTAAGGCCTTCTTTTGAATGATTTTGTGCACATATTCAGTGCATGTGTTATAGCCAGTGATTTAAACTCTCTAGTATAAACTAAAGTATTTTAAAAGACAAGCTAGTGTTGGCAAAAAAGACTCCTTTTTACTAAGGTTAAGTTATCTTCCTCTTCAAGTACACTTCTCTTTCCTTTTTTTCCAACAATATTGACTGTAGCGGGCCAAAATCATAAAGAAATCAACCAGAAATGCAACTCCAATAAAACACCCACACCAGTTAGTGTCATGATCCTTGTTTCGTGTCTGTCATGTCCTTGTGTTGTGTTTTATTTTGAAAGGGTTTCCCCTCTTGTGTCACTCGTTAAGCTTCACTTCCTGTCTGCGTTTCCCTCCTGTGCCTGATTGTGTCATTGTGTTCACCTGTTGCCCCTGTGTTTCTCCTCCCCTCTCCAGCTGTGTCTTGTCTTGTGATTACCCATGTGTATTTAGTCCCTGTTTCCCTTTTGTCTGTTGTTCGGTCGTCGTCATTTCTTCCCTGATCCCTTCCATGTTACCTGCCTGTTCCTGCCGCCCTTCATGTCTGGAGCTAAGTGTTTTTCATGTCCTGTGTTCTCCTTGCTTCGTGTTGTCGTCAATAGCTTTTGAATAAAGCTCTGCTTTTTGTTTTTGACCCTTACCTGCTTCCCCTTGATTACTGCACTTGGGTCCTGTTTCCCCAACCCTGACAGTTAGCGATCTTACGCAGGGTTTAATGATCCCAGTGCAGGAAAGAGTCCTTTTTGTGCATTTTATTCTTATAACAAAATGCAACAAACAAAGGTTTAACTGTCATGGTTATGGGGTTCGTTAGTTTTCTTGTCTCCTGTCTGGTGTTACTTCCTGTGTTTGCCCTCCTGTGCCTGATTGTGTTACTGTGTTCACCTGTTGCCCCTGTGTTTCTCTTCTCCTCTCCAGCTGTGTCTTGTCTTGTGATTACCCTTGTGTATTTAGTCCCTGTTCCCCTCTTGTTCCTTGTCCGGTTGTCGTCAATGTTTCCTGTTGCTCTTGCTCCGTGTGTCGTGTCCCTGGTTGGTAGCTGGTTGTTTTTCCTTTTTTTTGGTGTATTTATGTGACCCGGCCTTTTTGTTACCAGCGTTACTTTTAATAAAGCTCACTTTTTGTTTCACCCCCATACTTGCCTCCTTTGTTCACTCTGCGCTTGAGTTCCTGTCACCAAAACCCTGACATTCACACTCTTTCCCTGTGCCTTTCCTGTGGCCTCATCGTGCTTGCCATGGTAAAAACCATATGCCATACTGGTGCTCTACTCCCACCACCACCACCACCACCACCTGTCAGCAGTATAAACAATTACACCAGGTGACCCACTCCCCCAGAGCCCAAATACAGCTTCATTAAAATCACTAAGCGAGAAAAATACTATTAACTATTAAGTAATACAAATCTAAATATAGCTCCAACACTGACTTTATGTTTGAACTTGTTGACTGTGTTTCATTTAAACTTCCCTTTTTCTTACATTTAATATTTGTATTCAACTCAGAGAATTCATGTTGGCCATTGAAAAGAGAAATCAGTTTTTCTGCTCTGGAAAGGTTGACATGGAGAGCTCTTAGCTGACAGCAGCAGTCAATACATTTTATTCTTCTTCTCAGCTTTTAGCTTTAGGGATTGCACTTTAACACATTTTGAAAAGGCATTACATTGCTTGACAGATATCCATTATAAGCTTGTTCAAGGCCTGAAGATTTAATAAAAGAAGCTCAGGCCAGACTAATAAAAGATCCAACAACTAGTGTGACTCAGGCGACTTTATTACGGCTCTATTACCCTTCTTTGATTTACCGCCCAAAAACGTTTCTGTGTGTGTTCTCAAATGTCCTTGGGTTAAAAACTGAGGGCAAAAAACGGAATAAAATAAGGCCAGTCGATGACTTCAAAGGCAGTGAAGACAAAGTGTGGCAGAAGAAGTTTGTTATCCCTCCTTTAGCTGAAACTTTCCCATCACTGTTAATATCATAATTGATTTTGCTCTGTTTAAATGAAGTATTTGAAATGTGTGTTCATCTCCGCAGTGCTTTTTTTGTTCCCCGGACCGTCCATCACGATGCTCTGTGATATTGAATCGTAAGTGTTATCATTTTCATTTCTCACATTTCTACAAAAGCCTTTCAGATTGTGTGGGCGCCTGCAGTGACAGTCAGTCGGCCAGTGCTGAGGATAACACCGTTTAGATGAAGTGCTTCCATTTCTTCCTGAACTTTAGTAAACGCAACTAATTAAGGCTGTACAATTTGGAAACAATAACTGGATTATTTTGAGAGATATTGCAATTGCGATATGATTTGAGGGACGGACCATTCTGGAAACATGATTCACATTATCATTAAATCATATAGTAAAATGGTTTGGAGAAGATCTGTACCAAACAAGTCTTGAGTATACCTTTGCCTCGGCAGCACCCTAATACTTCATTAAATATTATATTTTCACCTATTTTACTTGAACAAAAACTATGAATTGTATTATTTTTCTCTAATTTCTGTATTTTTTATATGTATTTTATTTGATTATTTTAAATGTATTTTATCTTTTCATTATTTAACATTATTATTATTTTTTATATAATATATATACACTTTATATTATTTCCGATTTAAGGCATCAATAACGCATGTTTTCTTGTTTTGTTCGACTTAAATTGTGGTGTTTTATGTGTGTTGAGCAACGTACATGTATGTGCAAACCATGAGAATAAATAACAGATGCTGTGTGTTACCTGAGGCCGGAGCTGTTTGTTGATGTTGTTTGGGTCGAGGGCGAACAGCGTCTCCCGCGCTCCGACGTACAAAACCCTCTCGTTGTCGGACAGCGTCAGCATGCTGTAGTTGAAAACTCCCTGAACTCTGAACCTCGCCATGCTGTCCAACACATCTGGAGAGAAAACACCGTCACATCACTGATTATATACTTGCTGCAAAGTACCTTGGTTTCCTCCCCACTGATCTGTTGACAGATGACAGAATCAAAGCTGAGAAGAACATTTCACACTTGTTGGAATTGGTTGATGTCTGGGCTTATTCGCACCAGCGTGCCTCGCGCACTCCACCGCCACCTTTAGCTTAATGTCACCCTTTCTGCTCGGTCGGTACACAGCGCGTCATACATACACGCGCACACACAGCGTTGCTTTTTTTAATTAGGACCAGTGTGTCGTCTTACACAGCTTTCAGATCCACTACCTATGAGAGCTCCAATCCAACACCATGTACAGTAATTCAAAATTGACACAAGGTGAGAAACTACGGCTTCAAAACAACTGTAAAATATACCAAAAAAAGACAGAAAAACCCTGAAATGCTGTGTTTAAATATGGAAATGAGGCATTACGTAGTTGCAGTGAAGCAACAGTTCTTCTCAGCCCTTTTTAGCATTTTCTGAAACACAATTTTTCATTTTTGTTCAGTCTAAACTCTCATCAGTATCCAAGCAGCATGCAGCTATATTTCAATGAAAAAGCTTTAAAAGAAACCCATGCCCCGACCCTGGACTACAAAGCTGAATAGGAAAGCTAGCTTGTAAATAAAGCATTTAGTAGATAAAACGGCAGATATGTCCTCCAGGAGTCGGTGGAGTATGTATATTTGCCAGGTGAACATACACAGGAGTGAAAGGAAATGCCAGGGATGCCAACATGTACACATTTGAAGGTTTACAACCTGTCACACTGCCCCCTTGTGGCCAGAATAAAAAATCAGTTTATGCAGGTTGACGTTTTTGCAAGCAAGCCACTATATGATTATGCATCTTCTATTTCTGCAGATTGTGAACAAACTACATACATTTAGCGTGGCAAACTAATTAAGTTTGGGACAATTAAAACCTCTGCTTACAGTATATGTCTTTTACGGGTACAGTAAAGTAACATGTTCAACAATTGATGATTTATACTCGATGAGAAACCAAACAACGAAATAAGAAATAATGAAAATGTCAACCCAACGTGACCGAAGGTAAAAAAGAAACAGGACTTTTTCTTTAGAGCTCTCGAACTAATTATGTCTTAATGAGTTTGTTGGGACTGCCCACGGTACAGCTTCAAGATCTTATTTGATGATTCCTGCAGAACAGAAAGCTTCCCAAGCTCCGTGTTTACTAACAACTGGCAGAAGAAGGCGGGCTGAAATGTTCCAGATCTGCATGTCAGAAGTGAGATAAGGTGGTCGTCTATTTACACAAAAAGCTGTGCAAATAAACACGAAAGCAATATTGCACTTGCCCTCCCAGCCCCTTGTTTTGATGAGGAGTGCAGTGACGTGTGCAGCAACAGACACCAGTTTTCTTTTTTAAATCTAACTGCAGTATCTGGAGCTTTAAAGGTTATTTATGAATACAGATGGGAGCATAATCCAGCATCTGCACAATCACAATCTTTTAAATAATAAAGCAAACTTCGCAGCTTCGATCGCCGAGTGCTTTGAGTTCTAAAAGGAGGTTTGAGATAAAGCCAGGACTTTGTTTCCATTCTTCGATAGAAATCCAATTAAGAATGGTAATTTTTAAATTAGGAGGATCCGTTTCGGAAAACAGCCTAAATTGTGTTTTGCCTTAATTGGACTGGAGATTGTTAAAGGTCTCCTACATGCATCATTAAGGAGAGAGCAGCTCAATCTGGACTGTATGGGCACCTTTACACAACAATAGAGGGATTTAGAGGCTGACCTTATTGCAAATGGAAAATGAGACGCGACGTGGACAGAATGCATAAGAAAGAATGGTTTAAATCTGCTGGTGTGATTTTTTTTTAATCTGTTCCGCACATCCCGTTAACGATTGCATTTGAATAAAAGCCTAAATGGGGCTGATTAGTGTATCACTCAGACTATTAAAAGAATATTAGCCTCCTTGTAAACCCAGTTATTGATCCTCTGACCAAACGGCTGAATCCATGTGATTGATATCAGGTTTGTCTAATTTGTTTAGGGAGTGCCCTTGTTTTTATCGGGTTGTTTTTCTTGTTTTGTAGCTTGCAGACCGACACGAACAATCTCCAAAAAAAAGATGATCACAAAATGTTCCCTCCACGGTCCAATCTGCAGGGCTTGTTGAAAACCAGAGATTACTTTTTTCATCAAAATTTTAAAAAGATGCACCCACTGCTTTGCTATTCACTCCCACACACACACAAATGCAGGACACACACACACACACACACACACACACACCCTTCAAATCCCCTGACTAGCATACAGACAACTAGTGGTGCAGAGCTGATGAGAAAGAACACAGAGGGAACGGATGGTGTTTAGTTTTCATTATCCACACTTGTGTCGCTTGTAGTGTCACCTTGTTCTCCTTCTCCTCCTCTTCTTCCCTCTTTCTTACTTTATCTGGGCCGAGGAGACAATGGCACATAATGCGATCTCATAACTGCACAAGAATATTCCTTGTTTTTCTAAAGCATGAATATTTCCACCTCTTTTGCCGTTTCCCCGACTGAAAATAGCAGCAGAAATCCAGGGAGGGATCGGCAGGAACTGGTGATTTATGGTGTGACTAACTGCTCATGTGATGCTGTGGCCTAGTTGGGACTAAATAGACATATATACATGGAGCAGACTCAATGAGGGATCTGTTTGTGTGTCTGTACGAGAGACACGTGAAAGGTTATAAAGTGAGCTTGTTACTGAACTTTAATTAAAGTCCTTCAACCCAAAGCAAATCTTTTGTTGCATTTGCTTCAACTACCTTTCAACACCTGCAAGCGATGTGATGCCATTTATTTTGGTTCAGAAAACCATCATTGCTTTCAAAACATCCCGACCAAAGATGGCGCTATAATCAAGACAAACCAAAACACTGGGGATATATTATGCAGTCAATTTCCCAAAGCCAAGGCGAAAATAAATGTCTATTTGTTTTTCCAATCTAATTTCTTTCTCGACAGTGTTTTATTGAAGACTAATAACTGAATTTTCTGTCGGCCGGACTGCCAAATTGAATGAATAAGTAATTGAGCTTTTTATTTCACATTTAGCAAGTTGAGCCTAACTGCACAACTTGTCAGCCATGGCCAACAGCAGTCAGATTACCTTGATAGAGCTGCATAAATATCATATAAACAATATTCTCAACCCTTTTTTATTTCTGCACTTTTAGCTTGTTAACGTGTTTTAAAGAGGCCCTATTCTGGAAAATGTCAGGTTGATATTTGTGCTCTGTGTCTCTACTCTGACATGTCTCCATGCTTTAGTGTTCAAACAGCTCTTTATGTTTCTCATACTGTCTGTGCTGCAGCTCCTCTTTTCACCCTCTGTCTGAAACCAGAGCCCAGTCTGCTCTGATTGGTTAGCTGACCGGCTCTGTTGTGATTGGTCAACCGCTTAGAGATGTCCCGCCCCTTCAGCCTATCACGTACAATGTGGAGTGCTAGCCAATAGAAGCGCGAGTGTTACACAGTGATGTCATTATGTTACTGAAGTAAACAAAGGAGTCCAATGAAGGAGTGATGTGTGTTTGAATGCGTTACGTGCTACACACATGACGCAGTCTGTGAAATGTGTCATGTGAGAAGTAATGAAGAACGTAAGGAGAGAAAAAGAGGACAGGAGGGAATAAGTAAGCAAAGGAAGGAAGGAAGGGGGATGAGTACTGAGCTAGTCCGCTTATTATGTGAGGAGCAGCCGTGTATAAACATCGGAGGGTATGCACGGATGAGGGAGCTTGATGAGAGTGAGTGAGAGAGAGAGAGGGATGGCATCCCCAGGGGAGAAGTGAGCACATCTGCTGTGTTCCACACAACCAGGCAAGAAAACTCCAGAGCTCACACACACACACACACACACACACACACACACACACACACACACACACACACACACACACACACACACACACACACACACACACACACACACACACACACACACCGTGCTGAGGTACTTGGCTACACACAAATCGGTGCACGTCTGAACACACAGAATACACAAGTTTATGGGTAAGCTAAAACACACATTGCATTTGCACACACACACACACACGCACGCACGCACACACACACAGTCCTGAATGGTTCTCCAGGGTACCTGCTCAGCGACTCGAACGTCTCTCACCAACAGAGGGAAACTTTCTCTCCGAGTGGCTTGTTTGAAGTGATCAGCGGCTCTGTCATTAAGAGGCGATACGGGCACCGGCACTTACCATCTGCCACCACACTGTGGCAGCCCTGAGGCCACCTGCCGAGTGTGTGTGTGTGTGTGTGTTTGTGTGTGTTGTAACCTAAGTGTGGGTTTCTCTATTACAGACACAAGACCATGCACACCTGTGGTTCATGACTATTTATGTGCAAGTGAACAAGTGTGCTTTTTGATAGTCAGTGTGAGTTCAAATGTATGTTTATTAACTCCATCTGCGGTTTTTAGAGAAGTCTGACGTTTGTACAGCTGTGGAGCATAAGGAGAACTAAAGTAAGAGAGCTAATCCCTTGTTTTAAAGAGGCCCTATTATGCTTTTTGGGGTTTTCCCTTTGCTGTAGGTTGTCATACAGTAGGCTTGTGTGCATGTAAATGGTCTGCAAAGGCTAGAATCCCAAAGTTCCCTCCATTTTTCGTGGGCTCTCCTATGTATGACCAGCAACATGTGTCAATTTCCCCTTGTTATACACACTGCCTTTGCTAGAACTTCTGTCTACGCAGCAAACATTTGTGTTGTGTTATGGCAACACAAATACTTTAGGAAAAGGCAATAGTTAGGGCAAAACAAAAGTACTTAAGTTACGTGACAAACGATCAATTGGACACCAACAGTCTGCTGATCTAAGACCCACCTAACCTCCTTTCTGCATGGAGTCTTTATAATTCTTTGTTCACAATATCCTACACATTTATTCTGTTGGATTTACATAATATTCGTAGGAGTAGCTACGAACATTGTATGCAAACAGCCTGTCTAATAATAACCGAATTAAAGTGAGCCATGAATTCTAAAGCAGAATTGAAACATATTAAACATATTAAGGTTGTAGTAAATATGCAGCAATGCAGCACACAGAGAACCTTGTCATTCCACTGTGGTCTGAAAAATATCTGCTCTATATTTACAACATGTCAGACATTCGAAAAACGTTTAAACTCAAGTTGTTTTGAGACTTTTCCATCAATTGAAGGACCTTCGGAGTTGTGTGTGTGTGTGTGTGTGTGTGTGTGTGTGTGTGTGTGTGTGTGTGTGTGTGTGTGTAAGGGCGGTTTGAGCCAAATTACAAGGCCTTTGATGCTTATAGACACCAGTTTGTAAGGAGCAGAAGAAAACCGAGAACATAAGCAGAGACGTAATGAGTCCAACAGATGAGGAGGACAAACAAGAAAAGGCAAATAGAAAAGCCGGGAGAGAAAGGGAGGAGAGAAACTCAGAGGGTCTGAGCGAGGTCACAGCCACTGGAAACAGAAACGATGAGGAATCGGGGCACTACAGCACCTCTTCACCGAGTGTGACAAGAGGCAGAGATACAAGAGGGTAACACAACCAGACAAAGAGAGTGAGACAGGCTGTGGACGTGAGCGGTGGGTTTTAAATGGCAGAAAACCAAATATACGTTAGAGTTAAGAGATGCTGGGGATTCAGAACAACATGTCCAAAAGGCTAGGATGGAGGATGGTTTATTTGTTGTACTGTTTTTGCAAATATGTGCTCTGAGAATCCATAAACCATGAGTATTTTCTAAAAATGACGTCTAATTACAAAGCATTTTAGCAATAAATTAAATGAAAGACTGTGTTTTTAGGGTAACCAGTCTTTTTTCTATGGATTAAAATGACTGCACATAGTCCCTTAGCAACAGTCTGTTCTCCTTGGCAACGGTGCATTAATAACCTCTGAAATCGACCAATAGGAATCTAGTATTTAACCATTTTTGAAACCATCTTGCCAAGATGAAACCTTACCACTTTAACCAGCTGACAAAGATATGAAAGACGATGAAATGTACTTTTTGTGATAGCGTGAGTTGAGTTCAAAAGGTCAGGGATAACTACAATGAATAACAATGTAAGAATCGCTTGAAACAGTAAATTCTAATATTCTTATCGTGCATAAACGCACCATGACTCGAAACACACAGCGACAGATATTTCCAGGGAAACGATCAGTCAGGTATTGCTTCAGCAGCTTATGTATTGAGCGTGTTGAGCTTCTTTAAAGGCAGCGCCGGGGACAGAACATGATGGACTCGCTGTCATAGACTAGCTTCCAGGCTATGCGAGACGATTGCATAATGTACAAAAATGATCTGGAACCCAAGGCAGCCTGGAGGTATGGAACCCAGCTGTGATTGCATGTGATTCTTTGCAAAGCAGTCAACAACTCTAATAATACTGGTAGCTGTTTGCTAGTGGAGCTCCATGGTAAGGGTATCATGTGAGTGTGTTTTCGTTTCACTCTCCAAATTCTGTTCAAGTCAGAAAGAAGATTCACATATCTGATGAAAAAGTGCAATGGTGGAGCTTTAGCGTACAAACAGGGACAGGTATTTATTTCATTTAAAATCTATACGCTCATCAGTGCACTTGTTATTATTCTTTATGATATATTGATTCATTTACAAACGAGTTAAAGAGATGCATTTGAGTGTTGAAAAAAGCTATAAATATTGGCTAAGGAAGTAGTTTACATTCATAACTGAATAAATGAATATTTCATTGATATTCAAACAGTGATAGCTTGTTCTGAGTATATTTGGCTTATACATGTGCTTGAAATCAGTGTTTTTCTGCTCATTTCAAAACATTGTTCTCTTTGTAGCAGCTAGAAATCGTTCCAATTTCAAAACAAAAGTTATAGTTTAAATATCTTTTTACTTAAATCAAGAAAAAACTGATGGAAAAATAAGAAGTTACAGCTTTGTTTTGGCTCTAATGAGACCTTAGTCACTTATCTAGCATCCTATCCTTCTTACTTAAGGCATTTCTTGTTGTTTTTGAATTGCAGGAATGCACTCTTTCTGTTTTGTGTTTTCCCGTGTAGCATACATGGACGAACACTGCATTTCTTTGAGCACCCCTGTGGTGCAGAGTGACAACATATCATCTCTGAATCCTTCAAAGTCCACACTCCATTGTAGGGTATCTCAGGGTCACGTCACAGCGTCTCAATCCAGCCCAGCCTAAATCAAACTGCGCCAGAGCAAACACAACTCCCATGTGAGGAGGAGGAGGAGGAGGCAGAGGAGGAGGAGGAGGAGCGCCTGTTGCTTCACGGCCGGCTGCAGAGGTCTCGATCCGGGCCTGGCCTCTGTAATCTGCCTCCATCAGCCTTCCAGCGTTTGCAGCTCCAGCCTCCCTCTCCCTGGTGGCTATAAATACACCCAGCCTCTGCTTATAGCTTCCAACCGCCGAGCCACTCACACAGCAAACTATGATTAAAGCCCTATTTTAGGGAGCGCTTTGAAGCAGACAGAGAGGCACAGACAGACAGACAGACCGAGGAGGCTGCGCAGCGCCCACACTAACACAGCAGACCCTCGTAAGAGCAGGTACCCTCTTTGAAGCAATAAAAAAAAACCACACACACAATCCAACGTGGGGCTTTGTGTGCCGAGAAGATGACAAGTTCACAGGAGAGTCAGGTGTGCGACAGAATGGGAGCATGGATACAGACAGAGACAAGAAAGGGAAAAGATATACA
Organism: Eleginops maclovinus; assembly: GCF_036324505.1. NCBI lineage: Eukaryota > Metazoa > Chordata > Actinopteri > Perciformes > Eleginopidae > Eleginops > Eleginops maclovinus. Next base: position 25,854,399 of record NC_086360.1, read on the forward strand.
AGCCACATCTGCACAAATACCTCCAGTCAGCTGTGGAGTGAGCTATGCATCATCTCCTGTTGTACATTAAGAATAAAGGAGATTTGTAGGATTGTTCAACACAATGAGTCGACGTATTTAACACGCTTGCGACCGTGAAGAACAATAGCGTGCACGATGATGAACGTATATATTCTAAGCCGAATAATTAGGCGTCCCTCACAAAGCGTAAGCCCCTGTTTGCCGGTTATGGAGCATTTGTGTGTACTGTGCAGCTCCACAGTTGCAATATTTCACAAATAGTCATGCCAATAGAGCGACACAATTCAGCAGAATCAGGGCGAGCGAGATGAAGGGATGGGAGAGTGGGAGGAGAGGAAGTGGGAAAAGTGGATTAACACAGCAATGGAACAAGTGAGCCTGATGGGGGGATGTTTTTTAAGGGGGGGGGAATTGGTAGATGAAAGTGGTGGGGGGGGGGGTTGAAACAGCCTGCCTCAGTGGGGGGTCGCCATTGCTGTCCTCAACAAGCGGAACAAATGGAGAGCTGGCTGACGCCACAAGTGAGCTTTTTCCATTCCAGCGTCATGGTTCAGCATGTATGACTGGGAGCCAGCTGGGGAGAGAGAGGCCTTTTCTGTACCATGTTGTGGTGATGACACACACATACACACACACACACACCCACACACACACACACACACACACACACAAAGAGAGATAGACGGGTGCCTGTGGAGCTCAATGGGTGCTGCTTGGCACTGGATTTGACAAAAATTACAAGTATGTTGTGACTCAGAAGAAGAAGGGGGAATTATTCTTCAAGGAGCTACAAATCTGTGAAGACGATGGAACAAGACACTGAAACCCAGCATATAATGATAGAACATACTGTAAACAACATCAAAGAGACACAAAATAATGTAGTACGGCTTACACAAAGCCAGTGCTCCCAGTGTTCAACCAATAACTGTTGTGTTTCTCCAGATATCGCCATTGGTAAAGTATCAAAACCATTTCAATTTTTGGGGTCCTGATTTTGATTTGAATTCATTCTTGATTCATAACTACATCTTGATTTAAACAGTAGCTAATTTTAGGGTTTAATACTGTTTGAAAAGAAAGGCAAAATATGACAAAGACAGACCGAAGTGTTTATACGAGTATGAAGGTTTACAAGTAATCTAAGACAAAAGGTAAAATGTACCCATGATAAACTAAATGACGCAATTCTCAGTGGCTTCACGGAAAAGTTGACATGCTATAATAATGATCAATATCTACAGGTACGTAATCCCTGCATCAAATGTTATTAATGATCTAAATCATTTGGCGAAAACACGTCCTTTTGCTTTGAAAATATATCATATTCCTGCAAGTGAAATCATCACATGTACAATGCTGTTTCTCACATAATAAACCATGGCCTATCCAGATGAATCCTCTGTTGACATATATACTTTTTTCACCTGTATTCTGTAAAATAGAATTGCTGATGCTGTAATATTGTCTGCATTTTCTGTGAATTATAGAATATATCAGTTAATGCACTTCTGGTTGGATGCTAAATGCATTTCATTGGATGGTTCCTGTCCTCTGCCCAGTTGAATCTGATCTAATATTTGAATCTTTTGCAGACATTACATTGACACTTTGGTAATGAGTCTATATGTAAATGTGTCTCTCTGCATGTGGGATATCTCCTCGCTTTTGATTTACAGATAAGGATAAAGGATGGCAGTGATTTTTAATTTAATGTCAACGGTGGCCCTGCTTCCTCGGGAACGTGCTTTCGGATGAGAGCGGACCTTCGAGTGGCATTTTCATTTTAATCCACATGCCAGCACATCAGCTCTCCCAGAGTCAGTGTGACAACACGGAGCGCTGCAGGTCCTGACATCTGGTCCCGGCTGTTAATCTGCACTGACCAATCAGCACAGGGTGAGGGGATGAGTGACACTCATAGCAGATAAAAAGCGGTGATGAATCTCCTTCTCCCATCCCTCCCTCTACTCCATTTATCCTCCCAGTCACGCACAGCCTCTCTCTGCCTCACTCTCAACCACTCATTATTGTAATTGGAGGGTTTGGGGAGATATCGTGGAGAGAGACTGAAAAAAAGAGAAAGGTTGAGAGGGAGAGAGAGGTTTGTGGAGGTCAGAGGCCCAGCCCTTTTCCACTCTCGTTCTCCTCGCTGTTTTTCCTCTATCTTTCTCTCTTTCTAAATCAAGAGGCATGCATTTGCTTTGGCTTGTCTTTAAAGATGCATGCTCTGCATCAAAGCTGGCGAGACTTTCAAACAACATATCAAGTTTCTAAGGGCTCTATTTCTCCCGCTCTCTCTTCACCTCCCTCCAATTTCTTTCTCCTTTCTTTGTTTAACCACAGCTGCTGCATTTCTTTTTCATAGCTTTGGCCTCTGTCATTGGGCCGGGTGAGGTGGAGCGTATGCGTGGTTGTGAGTGTGAGTATAAACTGGGCATGAGAAAGACAAAACGAGAGAAAAGGAATCAGAGTAAATAACAAAAAGGAGGGGGAGAAGATAGCTCTGTTATCAGCTCAAGTAATTTCTGTAGGCGATGGAAAAGGGCCAGGTCGAGGGCGTGAAAATAGCTTCAAAAACCTATTGATGCTCCGATCAGCCGTGACCAATTCAGTAAAGAAAGGGACACAATAAGACGGAGACAGAGTGAGAGAGGTGAAAGAGGAGAGGGATGATAATATTCTATACTTTTCTTATTTGATTTCCCAGTAGGCGTCATCTGGAGTTATTTGACTGAGACTTTAGTCAGTCTCCAGTTTGAAACAAATATAAAAAAAGACTGACACCTCAAGTTTGACTACATCACTTTTTGGAAAGGAGAAGTGACATCTTACAAAAGGACTTTCCAATGTCTAAATCCCCTTAAATTTAGAGATACAACACAGCATAGACTCTCATCAATGTTTGAATACATTCCTGACACCACTACACTACAAAAACTCCCAATCTAGCCAAGTATATTCGTCTAATCTCTAATCAAAATATGTCTTTGCACTTAATACAAGACCAAATAACTTAAGAGGTAACAACTGAGACATAGGGTGTTGTTTGCATCTTGGATGGAGTGTTTACTTTTACATTTTTATTGGAGAATTACCAAATAACATCAAAAAGCAGAAATCTTTTGAGCATTTCTGGCTGAACCTGTTAAAATGTAGTTCAAAATAAGTTATCCCAGCTAATTACGAGACATCTTACCAAGCACATTTTTACTTGTTCTATTGACAGATCTTTGTAGTTATTACAAGCGAAAACACCTTGTTGTTGTTTTTGTATTATTTGTTTTTGGAGCAGCATTTTTTCCAGTGTATGGCAGACACACACACACACACACACACACACACACACACACACACACACACACACACACACACACACACACACACACACACACACACTAGGGCTGAACGATTTTGGAAAATAATCTAATTGTGATTTTTTTCCTCAATATTGCAATTGCGATTTAATATGCGATTATTTTTTCAAGGTCCTCTTCTCATGTATTTTTCAACCAGCAATAAATCAATCGTGATTACAATCGTGAACCTCGTGAGGTAGCAACAGTAGCGAGGCACGTTCTGCACAATACCTGACGTTGCGCAGCATCTTCCTTTTTAAAGCCAAAATAATTCCACACAACTGACGTGCCGCCCCTCTTTGGTACCAAACTTCCAGCCGTGCACTCTTCTGACGAGCCTGAGGCCATTGTGCAACAGGTTCAAGCGCAGCGTTGACTTCTTTCTCTGCCTGCTCGGCTTCGCTCGGCTCCGCTCCGCTCGGCTCGCTCGCAAGTCACGTGGCCAGATCACGTGGCCAATCAAATCGCAGCCTTTGCGGTTGGAAAATCTCGTTTTGTCATATCGCGATATTATCGCTAACGCAATTAATCGTTCAGCCCTAACACACACACACACACACACACACACACACACACACACACACACACACACACACACACACACACACACACACACACACACACACACACACACACACACACACACACACACACACAGGAATATAGCCTATTTTCTACATGAAACAAAACAAGAATCTAAATAAATCTCTATTTTCTCCCCAAATAATGTAAATTCAAGCACTTTCAAGGAGCTGTGTCTTCAAAAGAAGGACTTTGTTTTCACCTTTTGGATTCAAAAACAAGATTTCAAGGGCCAAAGGGAACCAATGATCAGACTTTGTTGGTTGAAAGTTGCTTTGCACTATGACAAAGGTTAATGGTAATCATGTAGTGTCGGTTAAATCCCCACGCACTGTCCATGTTTTATTTATATACTCCTGTTTTAAAAGCATAATAGGGCTCTTTAAATGTGGCAGCTCAAGTTTTCCTTAACAAATGTACCATTTACTCCTATTTAAGAGACGTTTGCTAAACACTGCAGTCCCCATCTGCTGTAAACAAAGTGAGTATTTGGACGTGCTTTTAGATTAAAGTCTTCCATATGAACCAATGGACTGATTATGTATCCTGTCAGAACGTATTAAGACTGACTCAAATGTTGTTGTTTTTCTGTCTCTTTACTGGATTTGTTGCCACCAAAATAACATTGTCACAACACCACCCGTCTTCTTGAACATTAAGTAAAATGTTTGCACGAGAAGACTTTTAGAAAAAAACATGATCAAGAAGAAACTTGTACAATTATGAGCATGAGTATGAAAAACAAACCGGATAATAGTGAGGAGATGCATGTATGGTGTCAGTGATTAGACAAGTATGTAAATCTACAGCGCTCATTAGCGGCTCTGTGAGGGCCATACATAATGTGTGTACATAAAACGTCTCATTAGGAGCCAACTGTGAGTTCTTCTTTTATTTCTCCATCCAATAATATGACATGTGTGTGGGGCGACGGATGAAAGCCTAACAAAATGTCAAAATGTGACTTTTAAAGAAAGAAGAAGAAGAAGAAAAGGTGAACAGAGAGGACAGGATGTTTTTGTTTCTGCTACTGCAACCTCATGTAAGCCTCGGGTAATTGCTGGGCGGGGTAGTGTGTGTGTGTGTGTGTGTGTGTTGGGGGGGTACATATTATCTCTTCAACCATCTCTGCCCAACACAGAGACATGCACACACACACATTTCCTGCGCTTCCCCAGAGCTCCAAATCCCTCAGACTGCCAGCCTAAGCAATACACACACACTCACACATATAAACAAAGGGGGATTAGATAGACAGACATGCAGCTTCTCTCTCTCTCTCACTCACTCTCACTCTCACTCTCACTCTCACTCTCACTCTCTCTCTCTCTCTCTCTCTCTCTCTCTCTCTCTCTCTCTCTCTCTCTCTCTCTCTCTCTCTCTCTCTCTCTCTCTCTCTCTCTCTCTCTCTCTCTCTCTCTCTCTCTCTCTCACACACAGGTATAAACATACAGGCCCTTTATGCCCCCATTTTTTCTCCCACTTCGGTTTTGCGTGTGTGTGTGTGTGTGTGTGTGTGTGTGTGTGTGTGTGGACATGCCTCCATGCAAAATAAAGCACAGGGAGAACGGCCTGTGGTCTGTGTGTGTGTGTGTGTGTTTCTCTTTCTGTTCCTCTACTTTTTCATCCTTTTAAGGCAGTTAGTGACTGCCCTCTTTCTCTCTCTTTCACCCCCCTCTCTTGCTTTCCTTCTATTATATATCTCCCCTCTCTATCCTCTCATTTCTCCCCTCCTCCCCCACCACTCTCTTTTTCTTCAGCTTTGTTTTTCCATTTCGTCTCCTTCCTATCTCCTCCTCAGCACTGTGGCGAGAGCCCATCCATATAAGTCATTTTCCCCCCAGCATTGAGCCCGAAAATCTCATTTTTATTTAACCAAGTGGAGAAATCTGTCAACGGGTAAGATAATCCCACTTGTTTCCAATGCAAATCAATTTATGTCAAGATTCTTCATTCACTCAAGTGCCACACTGGAATCGAGAGTTATAGAAGTGACCCCCCCCCCCCCCACCCACATTTCATGACACGGCTTTTATGTTTCGGAAGACATTTATGCCAAAAAAAGTAGAAGCTGCACCAAACGAGGGGGGTTATCGTGTCTCTACAGGCAGATATATTCAACAGCTTTTGCATTAAAATACTTGAATGAAGATACTTTTTCTGAGTGCTTTTTTTTGCTACTTCCATATAAGAGCATGTGTGCAGCTGTCCCCGTTTGCCTCCTCTGGAGCTTTCTCGCCAAAGTGCGGCTCTCTGCCAACGCTGGCTCTGCTTTGTCACACTGGAGCAATTCCCCAGAAAGTATCGACGCCCTATCGATTGTTTTTTACCCCCGTCCTCTGCCCTAACATGCCGACACGACACCAGTGCCGACTGTAGCATCGATGGGGGGTGAAAGGGAACTCTGTACAGGGAATAAAAGGAGGGGATGGCTGCATGAGAAAGCTACGTTTGAAATACCTCCACACCCCGCTGCCACCGAGTGCCTTTCTCCTCAAGAACGGCTGAAATGTGAGCCCTTTGTGGAAAACGCCGTAAGAGTATTTCAGGTTCACACATTGAGCCGAGGTGAACAAAGCAAGAGGAAGGGGAGGGGAGGGGATAAAAGGTAAACAGAAGGAGCAGGGAGAGGTGAGATAGATATGGCATGAAAGGTGGGATAGGTGGCACAGAGAGGTGAGAAAATATATCTCTATCCTCATATTTTTCCCTCTCTTTATAGTATTTCCATAATCCCCAGGAGAGAGAATGCAACACTTCCCTTTTGAGGGATTAAAGAAAAAGCGTATTCCTTAGCTTGCAACAATTGGCATTGTTCAGTGAAGAAAGTGGGCTGCAGAGGAGGGCCGAGATAAAGAGTGCAAAGGCAGTTGAGCGCCAGGATTAGACTGATGTATTGTTTTACCCGGGGTCGATTACGGCCTCTTTACAAAAATCCAAAAGCATCCACCTCTGAGATATAATGGAACAATCCTCCCTGGTTTTTTCGCAATGGAATACATTTCTGCAATTACTGGTTTTGTATCAGATTTCTGCCCAGATAAATCGTTTCAGGACGAACTTAGAGGATCATAGCAGCATCTGTCAGTCCATACAATCCTTATTAAGGCCTCAGTGGATTCAGTTGCAGGAAGGAAATCAAGTACATGTTTTGTGTCAGGTTCAACTTTGGTGGACATGCACATTTGGAGCTTCAACGTTATCAAGCTGCCATGACAGAACATACTGTATGTTTTAAACAACGGGAAGCCGCAGATGGCACGTCATATTTCGAGCATTATTAGATGATTTATAGGCATTCTCCGTGCTTATTGCTGCTTTTCTAATACGTCATATGGGCCAAAACGCTATTACTACATTGTAAAAGGAAAAGGAAATTTAAAAAGGACATAACTTAAAGCGTTGAACACAAACATCAACTCCTTTAGGGTCAGGCAACCAAAGAACAGGGTAAGTTAAGGTTTTCAGTGGTAAAAGGCCTTTAAATGCACAGATAAACGGAAAAATTCAACTTCTAATTGTGTGTGCCTTGTGGTCATTGTTCAATTCTACTCTTGATACTGTATATGCGAAATGATTCAGTTACGTTGAACAAGATCCTTCAGAGTATTTTTACTTTGCCCATCACCAAAACCTGGATGCTAGTGTGTCGCTAGCTAGCATAGCAATATTCTTGGTGTGTATGTGAGGATACCAGTGAGGAAAAAGCTATCCTAGCAAGGGTTTTTAAGAAAGGTTTGACTTACTGTTCAGAAAAGGAAGGGTCAGCTCAAAGCCCACACATTAAGATGAGTCAGCATACTTTTTGAGTTCACCAAAAAACAAACAGGAGATATTTTTGTATAATAATTTAAAGCATCTAACATTTCTGTCACTTTGAAAAGCTACTGCCGAAAGTATTTCTTTAAGTCTGGCAGTCACCGCAAAGTTTCAGCGCCCCTTGAGATCTCACTCCTCTAAAAGTCAGTATTTCTCGGCTCACTCACCCTGGTATCGAACAGTCTTGCGTGGGATTGGGTTCCAGTTGAGACCAAGAGACTTCTCCCATCCAACCAGAAACACCAGGAGCAAGACCTTCGTCCCACCCGTGGCTCCCATGTCGACTGCTATTGGTCGAGGCTGCCTGTTGGGTGATGGATGTAGGGCTCAATCAGCTGATCGGAGGGACGAGAGAGAGAGCAGCGCGGCTCCTGGCAGCCTGCCGAGAGAAAGAGAAATCAACATCACAGGAGCTGGAGGCACTTCCTTTATTGGCCTGGTTGTTTATCAGAGACAATTTCCTCAGTGTTTACAACTTTCACATCAGAAAAGCCACGCCGGACCGTTCACAAGCTGCACCCAAAGATAAATGTTGCCTTTTAAAAACATGTAACCATCAAAAAACAACACACCGAAATGAGTTATGCAAATCATTAAAGCCAACGAGGACACGTCTGTAATCAGTGAACACGCCTCAACATTTTAATGACTTTAGGTCTGGAAGGTTTTTTCTCTGTCCATCCCTCTCTCTGAGCAATCATCCAGCGTTTGCCACTCAAAAAGTTCAGGAAAATAGCTTATCCCTGCACTCCCGTCAGGACAATTCAAGCAGCAGTGCATTAAAACTGGGTTATCAGAGTTAATTGGCACTGGCATTGCATCAAACGCCCAATGTGTCGGGGAGGGAATGTCGAGGCAAGGACAATCCAGTGGCACAGTGTTCTAAATGAATTGGTTTATACCTAATGAACTTGTCAATTGTGCAGCCACTGAGTGACATCAGCGTCCGGTGACAGCAAAGCATGATGGACTTGTTACACTGCTGCAGGTGAGACAGGTGATGCATGGGGACAGAAGATTTAAATGAAAGGGGGTCTATGATTCTAATTCTTAGGTTTCATAATCGTGTTTTGTGCCTGCACTGTGACATGTTTACTTTAACGTTCAACAAGTGCTTTATTTATCTGCTCTGATAGGTTAGCTGGCCGGCTCTGTTGCTATTGGTCAACTGTTAGAGATGTCCCGCCCCTTGGCCTATCACGTCCATTCTGTTGGAGCGCTAGCCAATCAAAGCGCAAGTAGAGTCCAACAAGGAAGTCAAATGGAGGTTTTTCAGGAAGTAGGGAGTCTAAAAATAAATTCAATCCTAATTAAGTTATAGTCGAAAAAGGTATTATCAGCTAAATTGACTTAAAAAATTCAAGATAAAAGTACTTATTATGCTGAATGGCTCTTTCAATAGTTTTGTGTTATGGTAAGATATTATAATATTCCATTTTTATGAATTACAAATATAAACGCAGGTGTTTGTATGTTGAAATTTGTCATTTTGAAGCATAGCTTGGATATGTTTTGTACTACTGAATAGATTACTAATGTATGTAACATAAAAACAGTACACAATTATTATTATTATATGTGAGTAAAAGTATAAAGTAGCTCAACATTAAACTTAAGTACAGTAGTTAAGGACATTTAATTAGTTACATTTCACACTGTCATGTTCGTTTGATGCTTGTGAGGACCGGCAGGCACTTCAGATTTAACGGTGTCACATGGTCATTAATAATGAACTCAGTGACGTCCATTAGTGCCATAAATGTGTTAAATCAAGATGAAACATGTCACTTGTCAGTTAATTAAAAAATCAACTGTGAGCGGCTTTATATAAATTAATTTGGCAGAGTGTTTAGGTGTGAAAAGAACCTTTTTTTAATAATTGTTTTAATAACGTTGGACAGCTGCCATTGGGAGATTTGCTGCAGCCACCTGTGCTGACAAACCTCCATTAACTGTGATGCCAAACAGGAGATTACACAGCTTGGAAAGACATTACATGTTGTGATTGGTTTTATGTAACAATGCTAGTAAAAAAATGGTTTTATTTGCCCGAGTTTTAGATATTTCTCTGTGAGATTTCTTAGGCAATGTTTGCTGCTTTAAAATGTAGGTCAATGGAATTTGTTTGTGTTGTTTGCAGCAGTATAACCTACTAACAACATCCTGAAACTGTCCTGTCACTAAATGCTTCACTTTAAATGAACCGTGTGATGAAGTGTTTGTCTGTATTCACAATCAGCACTCTCAAATGCCATCATTACCTCCTCCTGAATGCTCGTACAAATGCACATCACACTGTCTCCTTGAAATCGTGTTAAACTTGCTAAACCGTACATGAAAAATGGCCGATAACCGTGCATATTGGTTATCAGATGGTCTGTTTTTGAAAGGTTACAGAAGATACGTCATGAGCGGGCGCACACCGTGATTTTGACATTGGAAAATGGGTGTCAGACCCTGCTCAATAATCTGATAAGCGCCATGTTTGAAGCACACCTTATCTTCATATTTTTTCTCGGTAGAAAGTATCTCCAACCAGTACCTAGAAGGGAAACTGTTCCTTTTAAATGTCATTTTTAAAAGTTGCGAGAGCCACAAGAAAAAATATGTTCACTTTTGTTGTTTTCAAATGGCAACACACATCTCGGAGTGGGGTATAAAAAAACCTCAGCCGATAAAACCAACAACTCTTAGCATGGCTAGATATAACCGGGAGCAGTAAAATGGAAACTGTTCTCTTTTTTCTAAAGTAATTTGGGTGGGATGACCCTTTCATTTCAATTTATAGTCACCTTTAAAAACTCACTGACCACCATCTCATGGAAGTCTAATTACTCTAACCTTAACACTGAACTTAAACAACCGTAAACAAAAAGAAATATGAATCTTTCCTAATGCTTGTATTCTCATGAGGACTAAGTAACCTCTTAATTGGAATATAAAAGCACACACACACACACACACACACACACACACACACACACACACACACACACACACACACACACACACACACACACACACACACACACACACACACACACACACACACACACACACACACACACACACACACACACACACACACACACACACACACACACAGAACTACACACACACACTGCTGCTCATTGGAGAAAGGATCCATTGACTTTTAAAACGGGCACAAAATGTCAAACTATGTTTACTTAAACCCGACAGAGAGACAGAACACACCTCGGTACATGTAGCACATTTCACATCTCCTGCTTTCCGTCCCTCACATTCCCACACGTGAATACTTAATTCCACTGCTTGCAAGAGAAGAAGCCACTTGACCTATTTGAGGACTGGCAGGGGAGGTAATTGAGAATTGAAGCTGTGTGTGTGTGTGTGTGTGTGTGTGTGTGTGTGTGTGTGTGTGTGTGTGTGTGTGTGTGTGTGTGTGTGTGTGTGTGTGTGTGTGTGTGTGTGCCCACATCCAACCAATGTGACTGTTATTGATTACACTTTTGAAGGAAAATTCGAAGAGGCTGAAAGATGAAAACCACCCCCCCCCCCCAGATCAGATCATAGCGTAGAGCTGTTAAATGAGCGTGCTTAAACGCTGGGCTTTGGGAGAAGGCTCTTCAAGCCTCACAGTGTCGACTACCAGCTTTATTGGATCGATGCTGGAGGCCTCGCTGGCCAACGCTTGACTGAGCTAAGATTGAGATTGAGATTGAAAGGAGGGGAGGGGAGGGGAGGGAGGGAACGAAGCTTTGAAAGAATTTAAAGGGAGACTTATGGAGAAAGAATGAAAAAACACGTTGCAACAGGCTTACGGTTTTTATTTTTTCCCCTCCCTCAACATCCATGTCTTGCGCTGAGAGGTTACCAAGTGAAGTGAGCATCCTGAAGGCCGGATTAAGTGGAGAGGCAGCGTGTAAACACTACAGGGGAGGATGAGGAGGAAGAGGGAAGTGGAGGAGAAGGAGATGCAAGGCTCCTGACTGAGAAAAGCTTAAAATCATCAGTGCACACCTCTCTGTTGCTTCCTCTCGCTGCTTTTCTTTAATTCAATCTCCCTCTCTGTCCTCGTCTCACCAGCATAAACAACAACATTTCTTTCCGAAGCATTAAACCAAATATTGATTTTTCAATGTACAAAATAATGGTATCATCATCTCTTTTCTATCTGTCAAGGATGATGCCTTTTCAGCCATTCAAGCTGGAAAACGTTGGTATTGATAGAGATAGATGAGACTCTCAAGGGACTGCGGCAACATGCAAGGTCACATGACAGTGGACTACTCGTGTAAACTTGTTTGCTTGTACTGTATAATAGGCTTCATATTAGCAAAGCTGTTCACAGAAGTGCCTTTACAGATGCTTTCTCTGCAGGTCTTAGCATCAGATTTCACCTGCTGTTAGCACCGCCGCAACACAAGATCAAAAGGATCGATTCAGTACATCAAATTCCACTTACTACTCCTTACTACTGTTGCATTATATATATATATACAGTATTGTTAAAGTGTCCATTTTATGCTCATTTTCAGGTTCATATTTGTATTTTGGGCCTCTACTGTGACATGTTTAAAGGCTTTAATGCTCAAAAAGCTCTTCCCTCTGGAGGAAACTTAGGGATTTTAGCCTTTGCAGACCATTTACATGCACAAAAACACACTACAGGAAAGGGAAAACCCCCAAAAGCATAATAGGGCCTCTTTAATGTGTGGGTCTTTCACACAGGTATTTACTTTATGTAAAAACAACACTGCTGAAGGAGGTTAACACTAACATTTCCTACTATAAAAAGATGTAGACTGTAGATAGGTTGCTTTATATACATGAGGTAGTTGGACTGGCAGTATAAACAGTGTAAACACATCCTCAAATCCACTCCTAATGTGGTGGAAGAAATACACCACTTCTTAACTATCATTGATAGTGAAGAAGCAAAACTCCAATATAAAAAGCACTTGATTGCAAATAAAATCATCGATTCAAATTTGTACTGGAGTAGAAACCATTTCAAAAGCAGCAGAGGCTTTTCTTTCCTTTCAGTCTGATTCATTTAGCCCCTTTAATGGCATGCAGCAGAGGGACTCCATACAGTGCCAATAGAGCCAATTGAGCCATCCACCATTGAGCAATAATAATCAGCTGCAGATTATCTAGCAGCAGTATTGTTTTCTTCTTCTCTTCACCCGTCACCACAGGGCGGCTAAAGTTGCACGCTGAACCAGACCGGCTCCTATGATGCCTCGTTGTGTCAGAGGAGAGGCGAGAGGCAGCCAGGATTTCCCCCCGGTGACCAAATTAACTCACTTGCTCCGTCTCTCAGCGCAGCCTCTTTAAGGTCCTGCGGTGTCGCATGACTCTGCAGGCGGTATCAAATCATCTTTTAGCTGCTGGTGTTGTTGTTGAGCCCGCTTTAGCTAATGAGCTGAGACGTGGCAGCCTAATAATATCAGTCAGCACTCCACGACGGAGAGCTCATTAAAACATACGGAGAAATAGGCCACATGTTCTGATTAGCTTCCCGAGCTCCTGCGTGTGCTTCGGCTGTGCTTTTTATTCTGAGTGTGTGTGTGTTTTGTCAGAGTATACTGGGAGGTAAGATGATTCCCTGCAGGGAGAGGCAAACCAGGGTCATTTCTTGGAAGTGAGCGGATGTTTGGGGAGGAAACAAGAAGGTTTTCAACCCCCAACCGCCTGTCGTCCTTTCATCATCGCTTTACGTCTTTGTTTTCTGACGTCCTCTTCCTGCCCTTCATTTTCCCTTCCTCTGCTAAACCTGGCAACCTTTCTCTCACACACACACACACACACACACACACACACACACACACACACACACACACACACACACACACACACACACACACACACACACACACACACACACACACACACACACACACACACACACACACACACACACACACACACACACACACACACACACACACACACACACCTCTGGTGCAGTCCCAGCTGAGTGTCAGTCCTTTCAGGCATTGTTTGACTTTTGACCCCGACCTCTGACCCTTTTCTGGGATGGAGAGATAGGTCTCGTCACCCTCCGCCCTCCACTCTGACCGGCACGCTGGAACAGACTTAATGTCCATTAACCCGTAACTTCCCCTTCCCCTCCACACACACACCCTTCACCTCCCCCTCTACAAAACAAACACAGCATCTACCGTCAGCGCTCTTCCTTCCTTCCTTCCTGCAAACCCCGGCCCCTCCCCTTTCCCTCCACCTTTTATTGGTCTGGGAGAATTGGAATACACACACACACACACACACACACACACACACACACACACACACACACACACACACACACACACACACACACACACACACACACACACACACACACACACACACACACACACACACACACACACTAGCAGTTGGAAATGTATGGCTTTCTGAGACTAGTTTCTTTAACGTTATATTCAACAACCTTTATTTTAAAGTACTTTCCCAACAAATATGCATGAATATGAATGGTTTAGCTTGATCTGTAAAATATATCCAATAAACGATTATTTTATTACTTTTTTTTTCTCTATTTATGGATTTTTAGTGATGTTTAGTTATTTAACGTATTTTGTCTGCACAGTATCTCTTAAAGAAGGAAGACTTTATTTTGCGCCATGACTCAGCTTTCTCAAACTTACTGTCAGAGAGAGTTCTTCCAGACAGATATTTTCCCCACACATTAATGGCCACATGGTAATTTTGTAACCTGAGTTCGTATCCTGGTGGTTGCAAATTTTATCCGAGAGTTCATGAACCCACCAGTCAGCCTTGGAAGAAGATGTATCATATGATAATTTCCCCAATTTAGACATTTTATACAGGCGGAAACATTTTGATCAGAGATCAGAGGTCCCTCCAAAACCGTTTCAGTGATTTAAATCCAGGCCCACATGCTGTAAGTCTCTCCATATGACAGCGTAAGCTAAATCTCTGGAATATAAATGCACAAATATAAAATGGCTTGGCTGGAGACGATGCATCGAAAAAGAGATTTCAAGGTTCTGGGTTTACGTTGCGAGCAAAATGGCCATGAAAGCGGAATAATGTTAAAGCGCTCCCTGCTGAATGTATGACTTTTGGGATGAGGGAACTCAGGAAGGACTTTTTTTCTTTACTATTACTCCTAACTTATTCACACAATTGTGCAGAGCCATACATGCACTATGGCTGGAAAAACCCCCAGCCCTTTATTGTACTGATATGTTCTTTTCTGTACAAGAAGAGAGCTTTTATTCACAGTGAAGAGCTAATGGAGCAGACATGGACACTCCATTGAAGGTAAAACATGCACACACCCCCGCAGCACACTGTGCATCTGAGAGTCTTTGCACAAAGACACAGGTGGACACTTAAAGCAGGTACTGTTTGTGTATGAGAGCCTTGCTCCTTTAAAGCAATAACAAGCCTGAGTGAGCTTGCATATAAGTGACAACATTAACTAGCATATGTGTGAATATAGATGTGAAGAAATGGGCGTGAGGAGTCTTTATGTTGACCGACTCACACTAAAGAGCTGTGAGTTTTGTTGGCTGTGTGCGGATGATTTGCCAGCAGATTATACGCTGTGTTTATGTTGGGCTTGCACAGATGAAAGACCGGCAATCAAAGCGGGGTTTGATCAGCTGCATGCAGTGGTTATGAGGATGAATTCAAAATTCCTGGCATCAGTACGTGAGCCAACCGTCAAATTTCACGCACTCGAGCGCTTGATTTCCCTTATTTGCACACAATTAATGATTTTGCTAACCAGCGGCGGGGCGTCAAGCAATTCCTGTTAATGTCATTGACTTTCCTTTCACACGGTGATTGGAATTCACCTCCCATCCTAATTACCTCAGACTGAAGCGAAACGGAGCACAGCGTTTCGACTCTAAACAACCTATTTCCACTTGATGGAAATGTAAAAAAGAAAAAAGAAAACTCCCTCGAGAGTTCGCAGTGTAACATCTTTGCTGCCTCTCCCCCCGCTGCTGCCTCCCCCACCAGCACCCTGCTCTTTCATGTCCCTCCCCTGGGAGATTCGGCAGACCTTCAAATCTCCATCGCTCCTTTCATCACTACTGTAACTCCTGCTCCCACCCCACCCCCCCACCCCCCGCCTTGTAACATGGTTGGCTGGTCAGGCGTGGTCGGCTTATAATTCTTTGATCGGTGCTCTGATCTCCTCCATCAGTGCCAGGGGCTCCAGCTGATTACAGATGAAATGGATCTTATTTGGACTGTAACTCCGGGCCAAACACCTGCTCTGACCCAGGGAGCTGATAGAAGAGGAGGTGCAGGCGAAGAGATGAAACCAGATAGACTGAAGTCCAGCTAATCAGACAGTGAGACCATCTGAGCCTTTGGTCTGTGGCGGTGAATTCTTACTCTGAACTATTGATATCTCAGAACTAACTTTCAACAAGAGTCCCTCTCCTATCTGACATGTTTTGCAATAAAACTGCCTGTGTGCAATACACTATTTATTCTGCTTTTTGGGGTGTTCCCTTTCCTGTAGTGTGATAGTCCAGCAGTGGCTCAGTCAGTAGGGGCTCGTAGGGTTGCCGGTTCAAGACCCCGACAGACTTGAAATATGGAAAGTGGACTGCTACTTGGAGAGGTCCCAGTTCACCTCCTAGGCCCTGCTGTGGTGCCCTTGAGCAAGGCACCGGACACCTCAATCCCCCCCTCCCCATTGCTCCCCGGGCGCTGCACGATAGCTGCCCATTGCTCCTAGTACTAGGATGGGTTAAATGCAGAGGACTAATTTCACTGTGTGTGCTCTGCTGTGTGCATGTGTGTGACAAATAAAGAGGGTTTCATCCTCCGATTCTTCTATCTTCTATATCTACGTTTAAGTGCATGTAAATGGTATGTAAAGGCTAAAATCTCTGTGTTCCCTCTGGAGCAAAACGTCTCCATAGTAACATGATTCAGTAACATGATGACATCCCTGTATAACACTTGCTTTTCTATTGGCTAGCACTCCAACACATTATACGTGATGGGACATGTCTAACAGGTTGACCAATCACAACAGAGTTAACCAATCAGAGCAGACTGGGCTCTGGTTTCAGACAGAGGGTGAAAAGAGGAGCTGCAGCACAGGCAGTATGAGAAAAATAAAGAGCTCTTTGAACATTACAGTATGGAGACATGTCCCAGGAGAGACACAAATATGATCCTTAACATACTGCTACTTACAATGATTTATGAATTGTTTTTTGTTTTACATTTTTATTTAATTTGCAAGTCTACGCTTTTTCCAGAAACCAAGAGCAGTGTGTTCCAAGGATAAAAATATAAACCTATACTTTATTCCCCAAGTTTGTAATGCTTCTGATCAGATAATAAAGCTGCACCCATGAATATTTTATATGAACGATGAGTTAGAATGGGTGGGTGTAATTTGAAAGCGAGTTCACAGAGAATTATCACAGACTCGGCAGATGTTTTTTAATCATTGGTTTTCAACCCCCGGGCCCAGGAGGGTTAGGGTTTTTAATTCCATCCATTCACTACGGCAGTGTGTCAGCCTCTGGTAAAAGGTGATCATCAGCAAAATGAGATGATCTTTAAATCTGATTGAAAAACCTCTAATGTTTCGATTGTCACATTTAGTTTGTCATATTAAATCAGAAAAAGAAAGGCAATGGAATCTTCTTGAGGAGCAAAAGTAAGACGGCAACAGAAATGGTTCGACTCCAAACTGGATGTTATAAATGTATTAAATAACTCAAATCAGCACATTTCAATAAACTGTTAAGCTAAGTTACCAATGAACAAAGATCAGTCACCAACTTTACAATGTCATTATCAAGACGGAGAAATCTCATGATGGTTGATTTCCTCCAAATATCCCAGCAGTGCTTTGATTTCATTCGTTATTTTTCAGTGTAAACACACATTTATGCCAAAAAGAGAATCACTACCTGGCTCCCTTTACCAGATTTCACTTAATCCTTTAACCAGGTTTAGTTGAGAGCTTAGAAATAGGATTACCTCAGCAAGTGCACATTAACCAGGTTAGGAACATGTAGGCAGACACACTGTCTGTGTTTTCCTCTCGCTCTGCGCCTCGATCCGGGTCTCCCTCTCCCTTCTTTTCTTCTGATTCGACCTTGCGCTGTCAGCGCAGCATATGTTGTGTCTGATGTAGCACACGTGAGTGCGGGGAGAAATGGTGAAACCCTGTGTGCAGGCCCAAGGGATGCTGGGATGGCGCTCTGACCTTTCACCGAGAGAGTGTGTGTGTGTGTGCGCGCTACTCTATAATCACCGTGTAGTCACAGGTCGATCAGCCTCACACAAACAAGTTACAAGTGCATTTTGACATGCTGAATATAATTGCTGGACTACTACACACATACAGTATGCATGTTCACTCACTCACACTCACACACACACACACACACACACACACACACACACACACACACACACACACACACACACACACACACACACATAAAAGAAAGGCCTCATTATATCCACAACCCCACATACACATCTGTGGTCTCATCCCTCACATATGTTGCAAGATGCTCCTCACACACCAGCTCACTAATCAAATCACTCCGGGAAATATGCTCCCCCCCGACGCCCCCACTACCCACATTCAGACAAACAAAAAACTGACAAAGTTCCTCTGTTGTATTTCAAAGCTCATTAAAAAGCATTCACCGCTGTACGATTTAGCGGCGTAATCATCTCTGAATAATAGAAATGGTCTTATTGATGCCTGCGGGCAACCGACGTACTGTCTCATTTCGGAACAACAACCGCTGGGCGTGTGAATGCAAAAACACCGCGACACACACACACACATACACGCCCACACCCACACACACCGTTTCGCTCTGGTTTCACTCTCCAGCTGCCAGTCTGTGAAACAATCTCAGTGTATTCTGGCTTAGGGAGACCGCCTACTATGCTTCTCGGGGGGCTAATTGTCCGGTGGCGCTCTCACGCTTTACCTCCCACTCTCCATGTCCTCTCCCTTCTCTTCTCTGTGCTTTTCTTTTCTGGGGGAGAGTTCAGGAGTTCATGCTGAGCCCAGAGCCCTGGATCCCAGTGAGGTGCCACGGGGCAGAAAGGTTACACCTGGCTGGACTCCTATAGAAACAGCCCACACACCTTAACCATGGGGGGGTGACACTGACAGAGAGATGAATAGGACAGCGTATAGGTGGAGAACTGAACGACCGGTGAGACTGACTTTCTGAGCCGATGCTTTCATGTAAAAAGTTTGTTAATCAGGCGCATAAGTTCATGTTTTGATCCATCTGTCTAGTTTTGAAGGTTTCCAAGGAGGGTTGCAGTAGTTGCAAGTTGTTTTATACTCTAGTGTCATAACCGATATACTGTTGACTGTGTGTAAGAGGGTAATGTAGTCACCATGGCATCCCCCATTTCATCGTGCTTCGGCTTGGGTTTCACATTTTGAAGGTAACCAACTTTTCTTTGCTGAAATATGAAAGCCTTCCAAAATTTCAATATTAACTTTCCTGAACTGACATTTTTTTTACAGAAAGTTCAAGTTCTAGGAAGTAAACAGGGAGAGCAAACAAATCAGATAAAATCATGCGCTAGAGACTTCCAAGGCAGCCAGCCATAAGCAAAAGCCTGCTTTATGGAAATGGTAAACGGACAGCTTGGAGCGACCCAGAGAAGGTTGGGCCGAAGTACACAGGCACCGGCACAGCTCCAGAGGAACACAGTCAGGAACAACTGGACTTGGACTATGGCGAGATGCATGATCGCCAGAACTGGTATGACCCTGAGGAACACCAGTGCATTGTGGAAGAGTATGCCAAAGTAGAAGCTTCATGAGGAGTTGGCCTCTGGAAAACTGGACCAAGCTCAGCGGGAACACGACAGAGAGGATGAGGATGAAGACAAATATGCAAATCACATTGTCATGCCTAGTTCGAGCTTTGACTCCAGGAGAAGAGTCACTGTTAGGAACCTGCGTACCAGAGAAGACATAGGGTGTTTCCAGTCTTTATGACCCCACAAAGTGCATTCAAGCATTCAGCCATTCATGCAGGGGCAGAGGCTACCATGCAAGGTGCCTCCTGCTTCGGGAAACTAGAAATTCACACACTGTTGGCCATTGGAAGTAACTAGGGGTTAAAAATCTTGCCCAAGGATACATCGACATGTTGACTTCAGGGGCTGGGATCAAACCCCTCAAAATTTTACTCTTAATGGGACTTTAATCTACAACCTTACCATGATATATTGAAAAGTAGCAAACGAGACCATAATGTCATCAGGAACATATCTACCGAGGTGATGACTCAAGTGAGAAGTAGTTTAATTATCTCAAAGACTTCCGATTTTTTGTTTCCATTAGAAAATAATGCTGGTTTTAGAACGTTCCATAGTTGCTTCAACATTAAGGCTCGGAAATTGCTGTTTAGTCCAAACATAGCCTATATGGCCACAACCCCTCTCAAACAGAGGAAGGTTCATATTGTGCATGCATCAACCGTTACCTGCTCTCAGCACATTTAACTCCTTCCCCCTTCCCGCTGCCGCCGGCTGTATTAGCATTTAGATTTATCTGAATTTAGACTGTTTCTAACAATATGTGTTCAAGGGTAATCAGAAGTTTTCCATCCCAGGCTCTGCTGTGGGGATTCTTGAGCTCAGGGTTGGACGCACACTGCCAAGCGTGTTTACATTTTCCCAGAACATCACGAGGCCGGATCACCACACTCAAACGTCTGTTGTTATTCGAGTAAATGCTGCTTTATGATCGCCATCTTTGTTCATGGTGACATTGGTCTGAACATCTAAGTTATTCTAGTATTTAAAGATAGGGACAGCACTTAAAAGAAGTGTGATGAGGTATGGTGATCAGATGTAGACCTACTTCCTGCTTCAACTTTGACCGAATGCAACTGCGGAAATAATGTGTGGACACAAGTTAAAGGATTAAAGTGGACATTTCAGACTAATTACAATCAAAGGCGGAGTAGGTGGAACCCTAAAAATACACATAAACTACATTCCCATTTCTCAAAAGACCACAAAAAACTGAAGCCGAGTGCTCTTTGCTCTTTAGTCCACACCCATACTGCATTTTAGATTACTTCAAGTAAAAAGAAGTTTTGTTAAATCTACTTCCACGATGAAGATGTTCGGGCAAACCAACATGTTTTTGTGTCTTGTAATGCCAGTGTGCATCGCAAATGAAGCGTCTTTGCAACTGCAGACTCAAGACATCCATGAACGACGTACAAAATAACCTTGCATACACAACACAGTGGATGTATAGTTCGACATCTTTAAGGGTTTAAAGACGAAAGCCATTGTAACATTATATTCCACGACTCAGACACCGCTCTGCTAGTGTGTGTGTGTGTGTGTGTGTGTGTGTGTGTGTGTGTGTGGACCAGCCTGCACACTGGCCTTGACGGCACTTCAATTGTGTCTTTGCATTTTCATATGAAAGGAGATTTCTCTTTACACCGTTCCTGTGTCGAGAGTGTGTTTCTTTTTAAAAGACAAGGAGGATAAACCTTCTTCACACAATATCTGTGTATGCTTATTTGTACCAGGACTGAAACTTTATTCCAGCATGTAAGTCTGAAAACAAGCGACCAGATGTGAAGGCACTCAAACAGGTTCATAGTTTACATGTGCACCAGTGATGTTATGACTTAAACAGACTGTGTTTTACCTGTGTAGCGCACCTGTGAGTCATCATCTGTACATTTCGTGCACAGCGTACAAAAACGGCCAACAACTTTGGCACGTGCTCACAAAACCCCACGCACAGCTGTGTTGTGCTCGCTGCTGCTGGGGGCCAACATGAAGCAGGAGGAGGCAGTGAGCTTTGCAGTCGGTTAAACACTGAATATTGAAGGGAGAAAATGAGCCTTTGGAGGAATTTCACTGGTGGTTACCAATACTGTGGGGTAGGCCCTTATCCCCTTCAGCATGTTTACTGTTTATTTGCTGTTTTACATTTAATTCAGATGCTTTTAAAATCCAAAGAAAGGCAAAAGCTGTAGAAGAAACAGGCAAGAGACACTTAACGACTTATTATAAGAAGGTGCCCTTGAGCAAGGCACTTAACCCAGCTATATTCAATGTGTTCAGTCACTGAGAGAAGTCCGCAGGGAAAGAAGGAGTTGAGTTTTCAGTGCCGGGCATTTCCCAGTGGCCAGAGTTAGCAGACTGTGGTTGCACTGGGCAGCTCCCAGGAATGAATGTGCATTACGGTAAAGCAGGACATGCTGAAGGAGCCTGTGCACACTCAGCAGAAGCAACCCCTTCCTCGGATGAATAAATGTACGAACAGAAATCTGCCGACGACAGCTATCGGATACATGAGTGAAATCAACGGGCATCAGCTAAAAACGCACCTGGCAGACGCGGAGTGCAGACAGATATTTGTTAGAGTGGAGTGAAAGGTGAGTGGAGGGGAAAGAGAGTAGTGGGCCTTGGTGCTTTAACCCGAGCTCTATTAGAGTCTGATTGGTACCATTAGGAGGGAAAGACGATACGCAGACGGCGAGCAGCGCTCCTCAGGCCAGCCTCTACATTAACCACCGCCTGCTCTCTACTTTGTTGAACACAGGAGCTGATCGATAGCAATGAGGAGGAAGGAGAGGAGGGTAGGAGGTAGCGAGGCGAGAAAGAGCGAAAAGAGGGCCAGGTTTACGGGAAGATAAGCCGGGATCGATAGGAAGACAAGAACTGCTGCCGCGTGGAGAGGGGAGGATGGAGGAATGCGAGATGCGGCAGGCTCACACTCATCCACCTCATCAAACCTGACGGAGGGGAACCGGAGAGCAGAGACTCGCCTCTGAGAGACAATATACCGGAGGACTGGCAGCCGAGGCCTTACGCATGTTTACTGCAACAGAGTTAATACACTGTACATCTCAAGGGGAGTGCATTACTCAAATCATGGCGAATGTGATTAACAACTCTGAAAGCATTTCCACATAATGTGCACTATCATAGTTATAATTCCATCAGTGCATCATGTTATGATCTAAGGGCCGCTTCTCCTTTACAGAAATGCTGGTTTCATTCATCACAAACTGAATCACATACTTTCAGTTCTTTGCTGTTGTTTTAATTTTTTAATTTGGAGGAAAGCTTCCTTCACTAGAATTCTCCCCAGTGAGCTAAAGATTCATTCATTAAAAGTGTCTGCAGATTTTATAAAGTTAATGACACTTTTTAATGCCGATGTGAATTAATCTGACTTCTCAATGTTTTTTTTCCCAACAGGCGTTAATCAAGTGCTGAAAGAGATGTTCTAAAAGGAAGATCTAGTTTCTTTACCATAATATCAAAGTAACATTAACACAAAATATTAGCCACATGTGGTCCTAGTGGGGGTGTGACCATGTTTTGCTTCAACAAGGTAAATATATCCTTATGAAACACATTTAAAAATGCAATATTTAAAAATGCATCAAATATTTAGGGGATCAAACACACTTTTGGGGCTTCAAATTCTGATGGAGTTGTACTTTTTGAATCTAGATTTATTTGAAGCCAATCCAAGGCTTTTATTTTGAAACCTAGAAATGTCGACTACCACACAAAAGCCAAAACAAAGCAGTCAAACACAATTGGAATGAATTAGGAATGAGTCATATTTTCAAATAATAGCTCAACAATTGTCTCTCAAAGAAATTGCTCGTGGTTGAAACTCGACGCTTCCCGCAGAACATGGAAGTCCTACCAGGAATGAGAGGGATTACAGTAGGAGGCACTGTAAGGGTTTAATGGAAAACCTCAAAGCACGGAGTTGTGTCCTTCAAATCTGATCAACATATTTATAAAAACGGACAACAAAAAGGTCTGTGTGTGCAGCTGACTGAGTCCCAGCTGCAGTTTGTGAATCCACTGAAGTATCTTATTGTAAAACATGTGCACTGCAGCCCTGACACCTGTCACACAGCACTGACGTACACAACCTCCACCTCCATCTTCCTTTCATTCCCCCCCATTTACCTCCCCCACTGCTCTCAGGGTCTGTGATGGCACCCTGTCAGAGGAAGAGCTATTTATGACCGGCAACCAATATCCTCCAGGAGATAAACACACACACACACACACACACACACACACACACACACACACACACACACACACACACACACACAGTGAGCGACGCAGATAGAGAGATGCGACTGGAATTATTAGAGAGAAAAAGGGATAAGAGTGTTGAAGAGGAACAAATACTCACAGAAAATATGGATTTAGGAATAAAGTTACCCGAGGCTGTTTAGTTTTTTTGTGCCTCTGTGTTTATGTGCGTGAAAGTGGGTATTTGTTGTCGTCGCGGTATATGTGCGTGATTAACTGCGTGCCTCTCCGGACTGTGCATCTCTGTGTTTCTCCAACGTGGGGCTACAAATGACTTTTTCCATCAGAGGCAATTTACTAAAGTCTACCCGAGCTCTCCGTCGCTCGATCAAACAGACAACTGATTGTTAAGGAGAGAGCCTTTTATCACACACTTCAAACATGAGCTACTACACACACGTACATATCACGTATGGAGATATCCTGCGTCCTACTATGACAAGGGCACAGGGATGTTTTCAGGAATAAAAGGGAGGAAAATGGATTGGCAGTTATGGATTTACAACCTAGCTGTCAGAGGAGGAGTTCTGACATGTTAATCAAAGAAATCTACTGTAAATATCTACACACTTAGGAGGCAAAATGTGAAATTGGCATCAAAAATGTAAGCCATGAAAGTAAGATTAAAATAGATTCCTGCGGGCGAAGGACCAACTCTGTTTCTGGCAATCTTTCTATGGCTAAATATTGTGCAACATATGCTACTGTTAGCTATTTCTGTACGTTTCCTATTAGCGGAAAAGTACATTTGAGTTCCCTCTGGTAAACAGTTTAGCAGAGTAAATATTTTGGGCTTTTATTGTGAACGGTAAGAACGAAAGGACTGGGTCTGCAATTATTAAAGTTTGCCATCTTGGTTCAAACATCTTTTCACTGTTTTTTTGGGGGCTTTTTGCCTTTGATCGGATAGGACAGTGGAGAGTGACAGGAAAGTGGGAGAGAGAGTCGGGGTGGGATCCGGAAAGGACCACGGGTCGGGAATCGAACCCAGGTCGCCGGCGTACGGTGCAGGTGCCCCAGCCAGTTGCGCCACGGCCGGGGCCCATCTTTTGAACTCTTGGATGTATTTGTTTGGTGTGAATGTGATATGCCTTTAAGTGCGTCCCGTAGGTCCCTTTATTTTGCACGTAACACAACGCTATTTGAGAAAGTACTGATGACAAAAACAACGTTACTTAAATAAGAATTGCTGCATCAAAAGACGCCTCCCGTTATTAAACACATCATAATTAAATCTCTCACTGCCTCATCGTTCCGATTGATGTCTAGCTATAGCGTCTATTTCTATCCAATTATAAAGTGGAGTTATCGCATACAGACTCGTTTATATACGATTGATGCTTTGAACTGAAGCTTGATGAAGGTCATGATTGAGTGGGAGAAAACTTCATCGACTAGAAAAATGTTCAGTAAACTCTAAATGTTGTGCATGATCGAAATAAAAAGTGGCTTGTCGTTCTCCTTCTTTCCTTCCTGCTTGATTTCCAATTTTACCCTTCAGGCCAAAAAAAAATGGCCGCCTCACTTTCTCACACACACACACAGACACAGACACAGACACAGACACAGACACAGACACACACACACACACACACACACACACACACACACACACACACACACACACACACACACACACACACACACACACACACACACACACACACAGCCTATTTCTGAAATCAATTCTAAGAATTCTGAAATCCAATATCTTTCACAAAAATCTACTTTTTCTTAGTTTTTTCTCTTATCTCCCGGCTCTTGCTTCTCTCTGTTCTTCCTCTTTGTCTCGCTCCGGTCTAATTTCTCTCTAGGAGCACCTGAAATTGTCTGTAATTTCCGCATCCTGTTTTGACAACTCCCCCCCCCCCCGCTCCACCTTCCTGCATGGTTTTCCTTTTCCTTCTTATATTTACTTTCTGATTTCTTTGATTCTACATGCCCTTGGTACCCCTCTGTTCTCCTCTCTCACTCACTCTGCCAGGCGTGCTGTTTTCTCAGGAAAGGTTTCAGAGGAGGCACAAAAAGATGCTGCTGTTTTTCTTCTCCTCCCTTTCTTGTGTTTTTACTTCCTTACCTGTTTTTCTTCTCCTCCCTTGTGAGTTTGCCACTTCGTCAATGTTGAATAGAGACACTCGACTCAGATGAAGGTCACATTGGGCTAAAGTGGAGAAGAAGAAGAGGAAGAAGAAGAATAAATAAAGGGTAATGAGTGACGGGGGTGGATGTTTGTGCACACGTTTGTCCATGAGGAATTGGTAAAGGCTGATTTAATCATTCTAATGTCTCTGACGGAGAAGACCTGGCCACTTATCTGCATACACTCATGTTACACACACACACACTCACACACACACAACCGTGCTTCTCAGATCACACTGACAACTGCTGTAACTATCCCTTACCAGCCAGGAACATTTGTTTTAAGGCTGAAAAATAGTGTTTTTAGTTTTGTTAAAGCTTGTAGGTTCCACATTTTTACAAAAAACGCTGTTGCAGATGCCACTACGTCTTACAATATAGAAAGTAAACAGATGAAAACAAAGGTTTTTCACATGATTATCTTTCTGGGCTCCTACGTTTCTAGGTTTCCATGAAAAATGGTGAAAAGGTGAGTTTCTCTCCCAACGAACATGAGAAGCAAACAGTAGCTTAGCATACTGTATGTAAGTGGAGATAACAAAGTGAAACACATTGACTATAATAATGTTGAATGATCGGAGAAGTCATAATATCTGACACTGAACATTAAAGAACAAGCGTGTTATTAACCATTTATTGTTACTATACTGGTTATAAATACTAAATTAAGGTGTCAGGCTTGTACTCTTGTTGGCAACATGATGATGAAGATGCAAAGGCTTTATCCGTCAAATGCTCAACAGCTACAGCGTATTAAGTCTCAAGCTCCTCCGACAATACAACATACAATCAAAGACATTAAAGTGTTTCTACATCAGGTTTTATATACTCAAAGCGTTCCTGCTTCCCTCCCTGTGAGCTAACTTATCTCTGCTGGCTTTAACTGCTGACTCTTGTCTCATAACTGTCTGATACTCATCACTGATTGGTGGAGCAGATTATACAAAGGAGGGCGTTATGTAACAGTGGGTGATGCAACGACGGCTAACAAGCTACAATGGTTTCCTCCATTTTGGACTTTCCGCTCTCTGTTTCCTCAAAGGTCAGCCTTGTCAATCGGCTTGTTATTAGGCAATGGCAGGAATTCATTCAAAGTTCACCAAAGTTGAACTCAATGTGAGAAATGTGCAAAGTTGTCCATGATTTTCTGTTTTTATTCAGCTGTTTGGGGTCTTAATCCGCCAAGAAACTGTGACAAACGAGCCACTCTACACACACACTGAACCCTTAAGGCTTACATGCATTGTATCACAGATCACATAAATAACTGCCATGTCTGAGCCAGTATGTGTGTGTGTGTGTGTGTGTGTGTGTGTGTGTGTGTGTGTGTGTGTGTGTGTGTGTGTGTGTGTGTGTGTGTGTGTGTGTGTGTGTGTGTGTGTGTGTGTGTGTGTGGAGGTTAAGATTCATGTCAACATCACTGAATCACTAATCATGACGAGAGCGCAGAGGGCCAACCAGGTACTGTCAGTAATGTATTGGCTCGCTGGTGTTACACACAGAGGGCACGGTACTTGACACCGTCATAGTTCATTCACTGCTGTCAATAAAGTGGACAGTGGAAACTCAGCCACACAACGCTCTGCGCTGCATCGACTGGAAGAGCGGTGACGTTCATCAGAGTCCAATCGATCGAGGACGAGAAACCCCACAAACTCTCACAAAAAAAGAAGACAACATCTGTAATTTGGACGTTTTGGCGAACTGCTCGATGCGGGTGTTTTTATCTTTTAGACGACCCAACAAGTCTGCGAAGTAAAAGGATTTTCTTAACCTAGAACATTTAATCCTTCATGGATTTCACTGAGCACTTACAAAATGAAACCTGCCATTTCTAAAGGAAGAGTTCACCCACAGACGGGGTGAATCCTGTTTTGATGGTAGAAGAAAATCACAAGCAGGTTATGTGAAAAAGCAAAAACAAATCTATTTGAAGGTACGTCCTTCCAAATCGAGTTTGTCTAATTAAATGTGCTGGAAAGTGAATTTGGACCTAATGAGGAACCTTACGGCAATGAGTAGCTCACCATATGAGCGAGAGTGTGTGTGGATGTGTGTGTGTAAACGGCTTCTGGTAAAGTGATTAACCCTTCGGTGAGTGTCTCCACCTGGGACTGAACCGGCGGCGTGTCTGCTGAAGCTTTAACAGCAGCAGAATAACTTTAAAGGCTGTGAGGAGAAAAAAAAAATCTGTAAAATGAAATATACTGCTGCCTGCTACTGAGGCTACTGGCTGGGCTACCTCAAAGGCTGAACACACACACACACACACACACACACACACACACACACACACACACACACACACACACACACACACACACACACACACACACACACACACACACACACACACACACACACACACACACACACACACACACACACACACACACACACACACACACACACGACTATGTGACAGCAGAGCAGCATTCAGGCCATCTCTGGTAGTTTTTTCCTAAATAAGTAAGCCATCCAGACCTCAGCTTTCCATTGGCTTTATTCAGGAGACCCAGCAGCCAAAAGCCTGCAAGGCTCCACACACACACACACACACACACACACACACACACACACACACACACTTTCAAAACACATACACAGACACACAAGAGGCTCAAAAAAGGAGGAAGAGAGGACGATTGGAGGGGGAGTGGAGGGGTCTTGCATTTCAAGAGTACCTGGACACACATGCACACGCACACACACAACTCCAGCTGCTGGCTGCCTGTGTGTTTGACAGGCAGCGCAGTGAGTGGCTGTGTGGAAGCCAGCCAGCCGCTTGTGAATCAGCAATGACTAACAGTTTCAACCTGCACTTTCTGAGCTAATCGCCTGCATGCTTATTGTAAATGCACGGCTGTGTGTGTGTGGGTGGATGTGGTGTGTGAGTGTACCCATGCCTGGATGTGTGTTGATGTGTTTGCCTGCGTGTTGCCGCTATAGGAACCTTCCCCTATCAGGCCCCATTGTGACAGCCTGGGCCTTTAATTGCGTTGCACCAAATTTGACATTTGTCTAAGCTGACAGCACCCTGATGAGAGGAATAAAAGTGGAGTGACGATGTTCCCGTCACTTCCTCCAATGCCCCCCGACAAGAGCACAACGCTGTGATCCGTTTGATCGCTACACAAGACGACGCAATGGGATGCTAATGGCATGCAAAGGCCCGAGCTTTGAGACTGTGCCAAAGCGTGCGAGTCTGCCTTGTAAGAGTGTATGCGTGCACGAGTGTGTGTGTGTGTGTGCTTGTAATGGCAGCTCTAATCAGCGGCAGGGTTGGAAGAGGCATGTGGCAATAAAGCCCAACAAAATGACTGCCAGTCCCTATTAGAGCCGAGCACTCTCAGAAAAACCAAGCTGATGACACACACACATATACACACACTCCATCTTGGTGGACATCTGGCCAAGGTCAGAGTTAGATTTGAGCAATGAACGCCAATTGCGAACCCCCTTATCACCCCACCAGCACCACCCCCCACTTGCAAAAGGAAAAACTGTTCAGCTGCAGAGCCTGGCTTTACAGTCTTTGCTGTCCCGAGTGATTTGGACGTAAACTCTGACCCCTCTAAGTGCAGCCCATTACTCGCCAGTTGTGATTTACAAGCTAAAATTAAAGGTGGCCGCCATTTGCTCGGGCCATTATCAGCGCCAAGGCATGGCAGAGTCAATTCCCACTGAGGTCCCTCATGGGAGTCGTCCATCCATATTCCACTGAAGGATCGATTATTCAGTGGGCCATAGAAATGACTGATTTAAAGCTGACAGTTCAGCATTTGTCTTCCTCATGCTTTGCCCTCTACGTGAAATACTGGCTCTGCTCAGTGTTGCTGTTCCTTTTTTTTTTTTACGGGGTTTGAGAGATATGTAGCTTTGAGGAGTGCTATTGACATTTTAACAGTGACGGCTGACTTTATTCCCTCGATGTTTTGAACACTATAATCTGGCAGCCCTTTTATAAGTTGTTAATCATCACTTAAAGACTTCACAAAACCTTTAGATCAAGCTATTTGTAAGAGTTGCTTTTGCCAAATTGCCTTTGACTAATGGGACTGTGATTAAAGCTCCTTAAAACCATCACAAAAAGCAGTAATTGCCTAAAATAAAGCCTTCATGGCATTCAAAGTGTCCATTTCGCACAGCAAGAAATGGCGAATGGTTGCACCCATTGTTAAGACAGGTAGTAAACCTTTGGCTACTTATCACATAGTCATTTATGTGTATTGCTGTCATGTATTATTTGTCACTTAAATGGTGGTGATAAGATGCACACTGGTGTATACATGGGGGCATAAGTGACAGGAAAGGGAGGGGAAGGATTGAGGGAAAGCAAACAGTTCCTATTGGATGCAATGCAATACGTTACGCTACACTACGATGGACTACGATACAATACAAAACAGCACCAAATGTTTCTATACAGTCTATAAATTAAACTGGATTTAACAACTGGAATCTTCTGTAATTGTCACCCTACGATCACTACAACCACTAACCTGTGTATTAATAGCAGCTGGAACAGAGGACATTGGGACATGTTTATAGCCATTATATGTGACATGACATTATTGCTTTAGTACCAGAGGAAAATGCCCAAACTGCGAGCTTTAAACTTTGCAACTGCAGCCCACGGCACAGATGCTATCAAGGCCTCTGGCGCTGCAGTCGCTCAAAACACATCGACCACATTTTTTGGCAGCGCGAGCGAGGACGGTTTGGATTCCTATTGTTCCTCACCCGACACAAACAAAAACCCCTCTGAATTTTGCTGGTGTTGACAGTTAAGTGATTGTGATTTTGATTTTCTTTCAGTAAAGTGGGACCGCCCCACTATGATCCAATCGTTTCCTGTGTTTGCCTGCGTTGGGCGCTCTTGGCAACAGATATGGGTTTTGAGCCGAGGAGCTGTGATTATTATTCTCACTGTGCCAGGAGACACAGGAGCCGCCACGGACACAAAATACTGAGCAGCACCTGGTGTGTGAGCTCGACTGAAGAGGAAAGACAACAGAGAAAACACCCTCACATTTGTCGATATATCCACAACACAAGTGCTTTATATCACAGGGACTTACTGCACAAGATCCAATCTGTTTTAAAAGTTCAAACGAGTACAGAGGGAACATTAAACTGCACTAGTATTCAATTACAGTCGCAATAATTAATAGAATTATGAGGAATTGGTAAAAACTACGAGAACTCTAAATGGGATGAGAAATAACTGGGAAATTTAGAAATAATGGGATAAATGTTTGAGGTATACAACACAAATCATCATTAATAACCATCCAGTTAGTTGTTAAAAATAAATATTAATATGACAATTAATAATGTGGGTTTTTAATTCTTATTTTTAAATTATTTTTTCAGATTTTTATTTTGTGCATTATTTTTTTTTATTATTATTGTTTTTTAAAATTATTTTGATATGCATGCCCTGTAGCAAAAAAAGGGAAGTATTTTTGAGCCTGGTGTAGGTGCATGAACGAGAAAAGCTGTTTAATAAGAGGGAGTGAGCGCAAGGGTCGGGGGTCTCTGTCTGTGTTGTACGAGACATCTGTTTACATAAGTGGGAGGATGTGATGGTAAAGCACTGGTTCGGACTCTGCACTTTTCACAACAAGTCCCCGGGTGCTGAGTAGATTCATCTCAATATTTGTCTCATAAAGGAGTAAAGCCGGACAAATCCGTCCAGCTGAGGTGCCCTTTGACAAAAACCTGCTTTTCACCGGACCACTTTCACGCTCCTCGTTCTGCTTTCCTCCCCACACACGTTGCGCAAGCGTCAAAACACAAGTCAACATTTCCATTTTGTGAAATGTCAGATAATGAGGTGAATGCTGAAAAAGTGCTGCTGTCAACTTTGCCTGTGTTGGTTCACTCTTAAATGTCTCATCAACTCCGCAGGCAGCTTTTTTGAGCAGAACAAAACCTCTGATAAAGCCGATGTATGCAGCCCGCTCAGCACCAAGCAGCAGGGACAAAATGTGAGACAGCTGCTATTGAGAACTTGGGATTATTATGCAGGGAAAGAAAAGAGACAAAACAGATCAACAAAGAGAGTACGTAGTGGACTGATATTTGCTATTTGCCAGAACCAGGACTCCAAATGAATGCTAATGTTGCTTTGAGTCTGAACTCAATTATTTGATAAATCATGGTTGATTCTAAAATACTGTTTACTTAAAGAGCCCTATTGTGCTTTGTGTAGTGTGCTATACACGTTTTGGTGCATGTAAATGGTCTGCAAAGGTTAAAATCCCAAAGTTCACTCTCTCACAGCCGTTTTGAACGTCAAGGCTTGTAAATATCTTAGAGTAGAGGCACAAAATACAATTATGATACCTGAACATTAGCACAGTAGGGACCCTTGAAGCTCAAATACACACTTCAGTTGTTAAGTTTAACTACGGATTTTTGTATTGTTTTACCCATTTATTTGAATAAAGTATTTGATTTGGAGATTGAGATGATCTGTATCTATTCTATTCACATGACAGATGAACTCCATACAAAGATAGCTGCAGTTTCACCCTGATGCAGGCCAGTAAACTCAAAACACAAGGCAAGGTATATTGGAAACAGCTTGGTGATGCTTTATGAAATTTCAATAAAACTGTCATTTAATAAGTAGACACTCCATTTCCCATTGGCGCCACTTCTCTAATACCCATTCTTTGCTTCATTGGCTGCAGGTTGACACCAATTCATGCGACGGCTGACCTTAATGCTTGTCAGAGAGAAGCATATTCTTCTTTATACGTGCATGAAAAAAGAAGCATTCATTAAAAATATTCTTCTTCCGGACTTTATAGGTGCTTGAACTCTCCGAAGAAGACGCACTGGAATGAGTCAGAGTCTCCCTGATGGACACCCTTAACGACCACGGGGGAGTGTGTAGCATTTCAGGTCTTGCGTGGGCCCTGAAGAACAACGGCGCCCGCCAGCAAATAAGTAAACACACGACCGTTCTGTGATTTTATAGACCCATTCGAGGTCAAACAGAGAATGATTTTTCTTCTTCTTCTCCTGTTGAATAACCAGAGGCAGGGATATCCTGTTTCATTAGCTTTCCTCTCACTGCTGCTGCCGTCTGTCCAACAAAATGTAACCGGCTGAGGGTCGGCGCTGCAGCTGAAATAGCAAATAGCCAAGGAACCATATATGGGCGGAGGATAACTGACGGAGGGGAAGGTTAAAGAGAATAATGCATGTGAGTGTGGATCAATTCATCCACTCTGGTTAATTGTGTGCTCGTACACCTCATGTTTATTTCCATGGGGCGTTCTGTGTTTGTGAAGATTAATTTGTGCATCTGCCTCTGCACGTGTGTGTGTGAAGTGTGTGTAGGGGACGGTACCAGTGTGAGCTCCATGCATTATCTCATTATGTGGCAGGAGGACCCTGTCCCTGATGGCCCTCTGTGTTCATTGCGGTGAGGCATGCAGAGGGCAAAGTGAGGGTTGCCTTGTTCCTCCATGGTAACTGCCAGGACCCCTGGGGGCCCATTGCTTCGCTGGCTGTCCCACTAAGGCACCAGCCCAAGCCTTAGGGGACCGATACAGAGGGAAGCTCGACAGCTAAACAAATGAGATCACCTCCCACTGCTGTCCATGTCTGCCTCGACTTTACCTCGCTGCACAGACAGGACTCTGAACTCTAGTAACTTCATCTTTAAAAGTAAAGTTCAGACAAATAACAAACAAATATTATCTCAATTAGCTAAGAATACAGTAATGGGCCGTACAGATGTTCTGGGTTTTCTTTTTATGTCTTTCTTTGTTGTTTTGCAAGTCCTTTTCATCTTGAGTCGCCATAGGAAATGCTGGAAAAGCTGTTTGAATTCTACTTGCATAATTAGTTAACAATGGAAACAGAAAACAAAAAACCTCGACCAATTGCAGGTTCTGGTGTCATAAGGAATATTTAATCTAGGGGGCTGCAACAATAGCTCCTTTTTTATTTTCTCAAAGAATCGTTCGGTCTATAAATAATCAGAAGAAAAAAGTCTAAAATGATGTCTTTTAATATCTTGTATGGTCAGTCATTCTAACCCTGACCCTAAAGGTATTACATTTAATGGGGTCTATAACAGAGAAGGGCAGTAATTATCCAAATGTACAAGCTGAAGCTTAGAAAAAGGACTTAAAAGTAGTTGCCAATAGATTTTGCTCAATCAGCTTTTTGGTTAAATGATTTCTTTGGAGCAGTCACCCTTTGTTGCAGCTCTTCTCCGGTTTACGAGGATTGTTTTTCAGGTCTCGTTTTTAATTGACAGGATATGTTGAATGGGTAGCATCTGTTTCAGTTTGCACTAATCCAATTTGGTCAAACAGCCTTTTATAAATGAAACCAGAGATCAACCGAACCCCTACGTGGCCATTTACCAACAGGGAAGAGCGTGTGACTTTTTAAAAATAATTTAAGTAAACCAACCTTTTAGCTATTAACCAAGTCCTCCTCTGCGTGATGACAGAATGCAGAAAGGCCATGCACTTTGAAGGGGGAAGTTACTCATCTTTCTATTCTTGTGAGGACATCTGGTCTCGCCAACACACACAGCAGGTGACTGACGTCTGCACACACACACGCACACACTTGGTGGACTCAACCTGTTTAGCCTGACATAATGAAGCACATAATCACATCCATGCACGCTGAGACACAAAGGGGTTATATCAAGACGGATTATCCCTCACACACACACAGACACACACACACACACACACACACACACACACACACACACACACACACCCTCTGAGCAGTTGTGGCTGAGGTCATCTTTATTAATAAACCATCTGACAACAAACACACTCACATCAAGGCCCGCGCCTTGTCTTCATCCTTACCCCACACTCCCTCCCTTCCTCAGCTACTTGAGAAATGGCAATTGCCAGACTGAAACAGTGTGTGTGTGTGTGTGTGTGTGTGTGTGTGTGTGTGTCTGGGGGGGGGGCGCTGTCTTTAACGGCACACACACACAAACACACAGAGCGCAGGATGGCCTAGAGACGGCGTGTCAGTGATCTGTCAGAGGGTAACAGCGCAGAACAGGTGTGTCTCTGTGTGTGTGTGTGTGTGTGTGTGTGTGTGTGTGTGTGTGTGTGTGTGTGTGTGTGTGTGTGTGTGTGTGTGTGTGTGTGTGTCGGGGGCTAGCTAAAGAGAGGAAGGCTAGAAGAGACAGGAAGTTTGCCCTGCACACTCGCGCAGACACACTTAGAAACACGGTCTGGCTCATTTGTTCCCGCTGACAGAAGAGGAGAGCGATGGTTCTCTACACGTTATGCCTAAGGTGAGGGGAAAGGAATAGAAGGAGAGGAAGGAAGATCAAATTTGCATGAAAGCCTAAGAAAGCGTGTTTGTGGGTGTCTCTTCGTTTGTGTGTATCCAGCCCATTAAATCATTGGGTAAAGAATTCCAGAGTTTTGGGTCACAATTTGCCCCCATCAGCCACCGTACAAAACGAGCCTAGCTTGCGATCACTGTAGTATACAGTCATCTGAAGAGCCCTTGAGCAACAAACTGTGGTTAAAAGTATCTGACAGGTGCATTTCCATTCATCTTCTAGCACGTGTTACCGAAAGCAGGGCTCAGGTGGTTGTGTTTGTGATTTCCACAGGAATTAAAGGAAGGAAGGAAAATTATGAAGACATTTTTTGTACCACTTTAAAATAAGACTACCCTAGTTTACGGATAGTTTGTAATTCATTTATTAATTAGGTTGTGACTTTATATCATCATCATTAATGAGCTTTATAAGACAAGAGATAAACAGGGACACTGTGACCGGTTGCTTGCCAAATAGTGAGCCCACATTTATCTGTACTGCTAAGCCTGATATTGGCTACTTAGCTTAAGAGATGCCAAGAAACATCAAGATTGTAGGGGGGGGGGGGGGGGGGGGGGAATCAACTCAGTGAACAACAGATACCAAGGATGTTGACTCATGAAGAAGAGGAAGGAAGCTAGGTAGCCAATATGAGGCTTAGTCATCTTGCCAAATAGTGAGCCTGTGTTGATGTATGAAAACTATGTTGAACTGGTTTATAAATGGTTCTTAATGATCATAAAGTGTTGACAATGTAATTATAAACCCTTTATGAATCCTTTATAAGGGCAGTCTTATTCTAAAGTGGTACAGATTGTTTGATCAAAGCTCAGAGTACCTTGAGAGAACTCTTCTGTTAACACATCCGTTGTCTTTGCTAATTAGTTGGTAAGAGTGCATTAATTACAGCTGATTTATGCTTGACCTCGACTCCGTGAAGGTTGCCTGTGTCGGTACAGGTTTTCTCGTGTCCATGGGAAAACGCAAGTGGGTGGATAACATGTGGAATAATAACATAATAAAATAAAGAAGGAGAAACCCACGAAAGCATAACCAGGGCTTTAGTCTTGGTAAATTTGAGGTATCCTCGTAGGGGTTCTCAATTATTTCGCTTCCTGTTTTGCAGTCACTTAGCGAGCCCAGTGTTGTCCTTCTGTTTGATCCTGTGGACCAACTGAATTGTTATTTACTCGGTAGTAGCCTTGGAGACCATCTGCCTTATCTGTTTTCATTTCTGCATTAATAGTTTGTTTCTCTTTAATCATTTCTGTATATATATGCAGCCTTTTCTTGTCTTTTTCTTGTGTTACTCCATCTTTCCCAGGACATTAAGTCAAGGTTGTAGAAGAAGCGCATGGGTTTATAATACTATGAGACTGGGTTTAGCAATTCTAGAGTTGTGAAATTGCATCCAATCCAACAATTTTCTGCTGCTTATCCAGGTGTAGGTCATGGCTGCTAGCAAGGCAGGTCACCTTTTTTCTACATCCTCCATTTTTCTCTGACAGATCCCGAGGTGTTCTCAAGCCATATGGCAGAAAAGACCCTTTAGATATGTTCTGGATTTGCCCTGTAGTCTCGACAGATGGACACACACCAAACATATCTAGAAGGGATGCAAACGTGCTAATCAAACACATAAACTACCTCTACTGGATTCTTTAAAGTCCAAGACACGCATACTCTAAGCCCCGTTTGTGGACTTGAAGCACAATTTATTCCTCCCACAGCCCGGTGGACATAAGAGACCAAGTGATGAATATATTAAAGTGATAAATTCAGTAATCTGGTCCACATGGGGTATCCAAATGCAGCCCAAAATGTGAAAGCAACACGTTCATGTATCTAAAACAGCATCCAAACAGAATCACAAGTATTTGCTATTGAACATATTTGCCTCTCACGGCTGATCCCAGACATGAAAGCAGCCAAACTCAAATCAGCAGTTTGTATTCAACAGTCTGTGCTTTCTGTCTCTACCAAAACCTCAGGAGCACCAGTGTAGAACATACTCGATCGGTAAATCAAGAGTACTGCCTTCAGGTTAAGCTCCCTCTTCACCTCGACAGTCGGGAAGCCAGGTTTATCTATTTTACGTCGTGACTACTCATCTAATTTTTCCTGGAGCCCTCTGCATCCAGAACCCAATGTGCCAAAACAAGATTCCATCGAGATAATGAAGAGGCTGTGTTCCTTCCATGCAGTGCTGATGCCTAAGTTGGATCCCGTTTGGCATATTTAGTATGCTAAATAGATATTTTGTGCTTGGATGTTCTGCTGAAGTTTGGGCTTCTGTAGGTGGCACTCCTCTCCTTTTTAAGCTCCAGTGGCTGTCACAGTGATGCTAAACAAGATGTATCTTCTTCTAGTTATTCCAAACAAACTGCTGTTGCTGCTGCCAAATACAAGACACAGTACATCCCATGATACTGCTTGTTCCAGATCATTCTTCACGGGAATGAATTTCATAACACTGCTGCAGGAAGGCTCCAGTAAAACAAACACATGAAAGCTTTATGAACTAAATATATGTTTAATCACAAGAGGGTTGCATCATCTTTGCACGGGGTGTGGTATTTTTACATTAATCCTGACATGTTGTATACAAAAACTTATACATGTACATGCATGATCCTCAAGGGATCTCAGGAGGACAACATGTGACATTTCAACCCCAGTGGATCGTCTTGCTCGGTAAACGCAGAGCAGCTGGTGATTGTCACCGTTCGCTCGGCCTAGGCTGCTTTTAACATTCTTTTTCCACTTCGACGAAGCTGTTTTTTGGTATTCGTGCTTCTTTTTAGAGTGAAAAGATGGCAGTGACAGTGAGGGAACAAACACAGTGTTGCCAGCTGGGTTAGAGCACATGTTGGTATGACTTATTCAGTTTAGACCTCAGAAGTCCTGGGACATCCCAGAACTCTTTTTTTAGTTTGGGTCCATTTCGTGGCGCATCCTTACAGAGACCAATAATTAAGTGTCTGCAACCTCTCAAGGGAGACTATATTCATTATTGCACCATATAATTGTTTATTTATTCGATTACTGGCATTAAAGCATTAGAGTACAAACACAATTCAACCATGATTCACTAACTTTCTGCAACACGCCCAACTCCTCAATGGCTACTTTAAGGTTAGCTGCTATGCTACAGTTAGCTGCTATGCTACAGTCGCAGCTTTACTAGCTTCTATGCTAGCTGCCATGTGCTTCTTCTTCAGTCCTTCCACGAAGTTAAATTGGAGCCAATATCCATTACACTGACAAGTAAGACTGCAGATACGGATTGATAGCAGTAACATCACTGAGTCTTGACCAACATTTCCTAACTTTCAATTCAATTTTGGTTTATAATGTTCTATTTTCGTACAAGTTGAAAGAAACTCATGCCCATTAAGGCTACACAATTTAAAATAAAAGAACCAACAATTATTTATTTATTTTTCACTGATTTTACGATATAATTGAAGATACTGGATTTTATCACTTCACAAGTTGAATCCTCATTATCAATAAAGAAATGTATTAAATGGTCATGGCGCGATATTTTTAAGAGAATCTTTACCAAGCAAATATGTTTTGTAAAGTCTGTCTGAATACAATATGTTCGCTGCAACACAATACCCACTTAAAAATGACATTTTATCACATTTAGCTTTTAACAAATATAGCGCTTCCTGTGATCTAAAGATTGCATCACTCTGCAGCTCAAATGCCCACCCCTAACACATAGTTGTAAATTGAACAATTGTGTGGATATAGAAGTGGTGAGACGGCAGGGATTTGCATTCCTCTCACTGTGCTGCGTCTCGCTGAACAGTAAACAGTCCAGGCACCGTGACCAGCGATGATTAAATCATCTCGTCATGAGATCACTGCAGGCAGGTAGCCAGTGGCTCGATGTGCTTTGAACTTTCAGGACCGCCGGAGATGAAACCCTCCACTCCAACAGACTCACTTAAATCTTATCCATTTCCAATGTGAGCCAAAATTGGAATTAATGGTGTGGTAATGGACAGAGAGAAACCGTGTTAAAGTGTAATGCTACCTGTTAAATGTTCGCCGTTCGATACGGGCAGATCGCTCGCCTCGTAATGTTGTGAAGATAAATTCCCTCTTTCAAGTATGAGTGGGGAAAAGAGACGGTAAGGCGGGGGAGATGGACTTCGATTTAGATTCTTGAACGTTGATATCTTTGAAGTGAAGCAAAGATCGTCAAGGCTTTAGCTAGATATTCAGGATTTCAAAATCTGACTTTTAAATTGCAACATACTCTTTGCAGTTCTCTCTGCGTAGTTTATTCCTGTAAACTCTCTGAAACTGCTTTTACATTGTCATGTGACATCAAATAACACAGTGTGAAATTCTGTGAGGTGGGTTAGCAGCTCCTTAAGGGAAGTTTCACAGCTGGCTTTTTACAATCAAACAGCCCAGAAGCTGCAGAGCAAAAACCATTACTTCACCGTCATCCCAGATGGAGACTCAATTCAAACAGAAACATAAAGATCAGCTTTTTAGAAACCCGTTATTTATTCATACAAACTGTCATCACATGCAGCTTTGTCGCCGGGAAGCTTTTTGCAACTTTCCATCGACTGTCACTAATTACAGACCATTTTGGATAACATCAGCACAAACAAACCTGCCTCTGAATAAATGCACAGCTCACTGGGAGCAGACACGTGCCATCAGCCCTTGAATCAAAAGCTCAGCAGTCAACTTGAGATGGAAAAAAAACGGCTTCATTCTGTTAACTTAAAGCCACATCTGCCCTAAACTGAACCCTGTGGGGAGCTGAGTGTTCAGATGGACTGGCAGAATGCAAACATATATTGGTATGTTGTTAAAAGATTCAAGACACAGCATTCTTTTCTATCACATTATCTCAAAGTTAGGACACATGCTGAGACACTTGAAGGAACTTAAAGTTCTTTAGGTAACAAACGGAGGAGTAAAACTTTCAACAACAACCAAAATACTTTGATCCACAACAAAAATAGAGTGAATTTTAAAGACAAACAACTCCAAAGACGTTCCAGAAAGAGTGTTTCCCTTTCCTTTAAGTCAAGGTTAAAGGAATATAACTAGGTCATTTTGTCGCTGCAATGGAAAAACAAAAGCGGCAGGGTGCCTGGGTGGCAAACAGGGAGGAGGAAAAATAACAGCGTTAGAAAGAAATCAAATAAAATCTGACACTAAATGAAGTGCAGAGGAGGCCTGTGGTCAACAAGCAGAAGTCAGTGCGCCGCTGACGCCAACCAGGACACTCCCTGCCTCTGGCCTTCTTATATTCAGTGTGTCGCTTTCCTATACGTCTGCATCACTACAGTA